>NC_080061.1:23315294-23651566 GCF_026212465.1 Amaranthus tricolor
GAGGTCGACGGTGATCTATCTTGATCTTCTAACAGGTTAAGCATTTGGCAACAAAATTAGCAACATCCTTTTTCATACCATGCCACCAAAACGTTCTCTTGAGATCTTGGTACATCTTGTCAGTGCCCGGATGTGTGGAGAAACATGAACTATGCGCCTCTCTCAGAATGCGAGTACGTAGGTCGGAATCGTTAGGCACACACCATCTATAGTCGTATCGCAAACTGCCATCCTCATGAATACTAACGTGCGGGTCAGGTGTTTCTACCACTATGGAAGCCTTCTCAATCAGATGTATATCTTCAGTCTGTTTCATCCTTATCTCCTCAAATAAATCATGTCACCTCCATTATTGACGCTACTGCCCCATGCTCTACTATCTCGATACCCATCTCCTCTATTTCTTCTCTTAAGCGCACTCTAGCTAGGGCATTACATAAACTATGTACAGCTTTCCGGCTCAAAGCATCAGCGACAACATTAGCTTTTCCCTCATGGTATCGGATCTCCAAATTATAATCTGAAATCAGCTCTAGCCATCGCCATTGCCTCATATTCAACTCCCTCTGGATGAATATGTACTTCAGACTTTTGTGATCAGACAAGACCTTAAAATTAGTACCATACAGATAGTGTCTCCATATCTTGAGAGCAAAGACTACCGCAGCTAACTCCATGTCATGTGTCGGATAAATGATCTCGTGGGTCTTTAGTTGCCGTGAAGCATACGCAATGACGCGCCCATTTTGCATCAACACACACCCCAAACCATTCTTCGACGCATCAGTGTACAACTCAAATTTTGACTCTCCATCAGGTAATGCTAAGATAGGTGCAGAAGTCAGTCGTGTCTTGAGAATCCTGAAAGCTTCATCGCACTGTTCATCCCAAACAAAACGTATATCTTTTCTGGTCAACTGCGTTAACGGTCGCGCAATCTTGGAAAAGTCACGTACAAACCTCCGGTAATACCCCGCTAAACCTAAGAAACTTCGGACTACAGACGCATTCTTTGGTATGGCCCAAGTCGAAATCGCCTCCACCTTCGCCGGGTCTACTGATATACCCTCACTAGACACTATGTGCCCAAGAAAAGAAACCTTGCGTAGCCAAAATTCGCACTTTGAGAATTTGGCATACAACTTATGCTCTCTCAAGGTCTGTAATACGATCCTCAAATGTTCGGCATGCTGATCCTCGTCCTTGGAATAAACTAAAATATCATCGATGAATATTACAACGAACTGATCAAGATACGCGGTAAAGATGTTGTTCATAAGGGCCATGAATGCCGCCGGTGCGTTGGTTAAACCAAAGGGCATAACCGTAAACTCATAATGCCCATATCGTGTCCTAAAGGCTGTCTTAGGAATATCCTTTGGCGAGATGTTCAGCTGATGATAGCCAGACCTCAAATCGATCTTAGAGAACACCGATGCACCTCTGAGCTGATCGAACAGATCATCTATCCTAGGAAGAGGATATTTGTTCTTCACAGTTGCCCGGTTGAGCTCTCGATAGTCTACACATAACCTAAAGGATCCATCTTTCTTCTTAACGAAGAGAACGGGTGCGTCCCAAGGAGACACGCTTGGGCGTATATAACCCTTGTCTAACAATTCTTGTAGTTGCACCTTTAACTCTGCTATTTCTCTAGGTGCCATGCGATATGGAGCCTTAGATATAGGACTCGTGCCCGGTACAAGATCAATCGTCAAATCAACTGCTCTCGGAGGTGGTAATCCAGGTATCTCAGAAGGAAAAACATCCTCAAACTCACGTACTACACGTATCTCTCCTATCTCGGGTGTGCTCATCGTCGTGTCTACTACATGACATAGAATCATCGGGTAATTCTTCCTCAAATATGTTTTCAGTTTGATAACAGAAATGATCTTAGTGTGATTCTTTGGCACAAAACCCTTAAAAATCACTTTCTGCCCTTTAGGTCCTCGTATAGCTACTTTCTTCATCCAACAATCAATACTTGCCTTGTACTTCCTCAGCCGATCCATACCCAAGATAACATCGAAATTATCTAAAGGAAACTCTATCAAATCCACGCGTAAATCCATTCCCATGAAGTCTAAAGCTATATCTGTATACACTCGCTGACATAAGATTCTCTCACCCGATGGTTGTGTAAACTCACTATTTATCTCAAGCGAATCAGGCAAAAGCAACATTGATACACACGAGGATGCAACGAATGAATGAGATGCTCCCGAATCAAATAAAACATATGCAGGTGTATTGTTGACTAAGAACGTACCCGTAATAACTCCTGGTTTATCCTCTGCTTCATCTCTCTTGAGAGTCATAAGCTTCCCTGTGGTCTTGGTGCCGCTAACTGGTGTACCGACAGATGGTCTAGATGAACATCCCATAGCAGACCCCTGACTCTGCGAACCACGCCCAAAAGATGCCTGCGGTCGTCCCTGCCTTCTATCCTGAGTTACACCAACTTGACTACCGGTCGGTTTCTGCGCTGAACCCTGAGAAGTCCTCATCAACCCTTGCTCTCGTAAAAACGTAAAGCAGTCAGCCTTCTTCTGCCCTTTCTTCCCACAGTGGAAACATTCTGTGACTCTGCTACCCTGGGGTGTGCTCGATGTTGATCTCCCAAAACTAGATCAGGGCTCTCGGTGTGACTGAGTAGGTGCTATATATCTCCGACCCCCAACACTCTGTGATATCTCATGGGTATCCTCCTTACGTCGCTTCAGCCCTTGAGTGACCTTCCGCTCATCCCATAGGCGTTCAGCCTCACATGCATCATGATACACATCTCTAACATGTTCGTGCCCCAAGTTCCTCATACGTTCTCGAATATCCAGACTTAATCCTGATAAAAACCTCTGAGCCCTGAATCTCTCCCCAATCTTCATATCGTCCACGTACTTAGCTAATTCCATAAATCGAATGTAGTACTGGTGAACGGTCTGGGTTCCCTGCGTAAGTCGAGAGTACTCATCGAACATCCTTCGCTGAAGATGTAAAGGAAAGAACTCGTCGCGAAGCGCTGACACAAACAAGCTCCAGGGAAGAGGAGGTACTGTAAAAGGGTGTTCCGATGTAGCTGTGGAAGGAGCTGATAGAAGAGCATCTCTATGAGTGACCCACCAAGTATCGGCATCACCGGTTAGGTAATGAACCGCTAGATCTACTCTCATATCTTCGGGTGTCTTCAATATCACGAATATCTTCTCCATTTCCCGGATCCAATCGTCTAGCTTAGTAGGAGGACCCTTACCGTCATACTTCCTAGGGGCTAATCTCTGAATACCCTCTGCTTGTGATGTCCCTAAGTCGTGCCCAGAACTACCCTTTGAAGATCCGGCGTTAAGTGACTGAAGCACCTGCTGTTGCAGAAGAAGATTTTGTTGCTGTTGCGCGTGGAACATCTTTAGCATAGTCTCAAACTGTTCGGCTATGACGGCAGCTGGAACGACAGGCGTAGAGGTCTCGGTATGATCGGATCGCGCATGAGTTGCCTCCTGTGACGTGACCGTACGCTCGGAGTCATGGGAGCTTTTAGACTCTTCTTTAGTCTCATAACTCTCGTGTTGAGGCACACGATTCTCAGCCATCGCTTTACGTGCACAACTAAACAAAGAACATGTATTTTAACAACAATAAATAACCTAATAAAATACGTGCACACATAAGCATATGAAACACTGTAAAACAATAATTGAATTAAACGTCCGCTTCACGATACCCCACTAACTAGCGTCTACCTAATCTCTAACTTCACACCTAGTGTCTTTCTCTAACTCACACTTGTCCTATATCCTTATTGCCCATCCAAAGATCCTCAGTTCACGTATTTGGCTCTGATACCAACTGTAACAACCCGACTTACCGTTGACTAGGTAAACAAGGTCGTCACGGGGATTATTTCCCAAGAAACTTAAATCATATCCCAAAACCTGGGCAAAGGAACCACCAGCTCTATTACGAGACCAACACAGCTAAATCTCAAACCAAATATCTAATCTAGACATAAAGTAACCATACAACTCACTACAAGTCCATTATAATCAACATAATCAAAACTAATCAGAACTATTATACATTAAACAAATTCCTAATACAAACTAGAAGCTTCCACGGCCTCAGCTCAAAAGAACATCCTTAGCACTCTCATCAACATCGCTAACCCGATTATCCCCGACCGGATCCGATCTGTAATCAGCTAAAAGATGGAAACAACAAGGAATCAGATTAAACTGAGTGAGAAGCAACAATCCAAAACAATTAAACACAGCAATTCAAAACAATGGTTTAAAAACAACATCAGTTTCCTAGATCTATGTGCGCACAGGGAGTCTAGTTTGAGAGGTGCCCCATAGCTCTAAGACTATGTCGCTCTCGGGTGAAGCTAGTCAATATCTCAATGACAATTCGCTTCAAAAACAGGGAGTAGGGAACCATGTTCCTCAACTCCGTCAATGACCAGCTCGCAAGCCCGATCCATTGACCATATCAATCTCAGCATAATCATTCATAAACATTTATCACATTCATATAAATTTCACAAACATTAAATAACATTTTACAAATGGTAGCCTGGCCAGACCCCTTTTTAAGGGACTGTTACTACTAACCAAAAGAACGCTTCAAGAGGCTAAGTCTGGTACTCCGCGATTTCTAGAAGGGCTCTTCAATAAAGTCGTCTCCTGAAGCATAACAACCATAGTATCACAAAAACGCATACAATACTACAACTAGGTTCATATAGTTCATTACTACTCTTCCTAAGGACGCATAGTTCCACCAGCTATTCTAATATTTCCAATTAAACACCAATATATACATTCAAACTCAATGTTAGAAATCCTCAAAGAATCACATAATACTTTCAAGAATATCAAATTATTCGATACTTACCCATAACTCTTGGTTTTAGCATTTCTAAGCATCATATATTAGTAAAACTTGATCCTTAATTCATCATTTACATCTTATTAAACTGGAAGTAACCATTCTAGCCCACAATCACTATTGCTCATAAGGAATTTAATAATCCATCTAAAATATTAAATCATCTAACAATTAGCCCTTAGCGAGTATCCACAACCCAAAATGATTAATCTCAACTTCACCCAAATCTATCAATCAACATAATACCCATAACAAGTTCTCAAATCAACAAACATCTAATATATCTTCTAAGAGCATC
Source organism: Amaranthus tricolor (assembly GCF_026212465.1). NCBI lineage: Eukaryota > Viridiplantae > Streptophyta > Magnoliopsida > Caryophyllales > Amaranthaceae > Amaranthus > Amaranthus tricolor. Next base: position 23,320,480 of record NC_080061.1, read on the forward strand.
ACTTTACTCAATTACTTGTCATCATCATCGTCAAAACCACCTTGAACAACTAGCATTTACATGAGAAATTCATTACCCTAACCAAAATCAGGACTTCATCATCATTAGCCATAAATTCCTACTTCCTAACAATAATTATCCAATATCTCATATCCAACTAATAATCCCAATCACATAACTCATCTAAATAGTTTATATAAATTCAAGATTCATCAAAATTAGAACTTAATACATGGTAAAGGAGCACGCTAATGAAAGTATGCTAATGAAATCAACCTCATATTAATAAAACCCAATTGAAGGATAACTACTAATCCTAAACACATGATAAAAAGAGTACTCAATTTGAATTCCAACTTTAATTATGAACAAGTAAATCAAAAATATCATTTTCGAATTTACAAGACACCCTGCTAGTATTTTGGGCATAACTTCCTCATACGGACTCATTTTGGGGCGATTCAAGTGCCCACGCGACCGTGACTCGGAGCTCTACAATTCTTATGAAGGAACCAGAACCCAAAAACAATTAGAACTACTTCGAAAGTGGCCAAAATAGAACGTTCAAATTCCGGACTGAAATTTCAATAGATATCAAACTTTATACTAGAAATCAAATAATCCAAAAACCAATACTAATCAATACTAATAACTCAAAAACCAATACTAATCAAAACTCAAAAAGAACCCAACTAAAGCCTTCAAAATGGATGAACAAAGAACACAAAAGGATTTTCAGATCTTTCTTTGTTTAATGGAATAAATTCTACAAATATATATTGATTTTACATGTAATTTCCGATTAAAGATAGCTAGGGTTCGAAAATTTGAGAAGAAAATCGGTTATTAAAGATGAGTAAAATGAAATTACACATAGAAATTAAGAGATTTAATACCTTAGTTTGTTTACAACAACAATTACAAGAAGAAGGAGGAAGAAGATGGTGAAGATGGTGCCGGTGCTGCTGTCGCTCGAAGAAGAAGAAAGGAATGAGAAGGAGGAAGAAGGGGAAGGGAATGGCGGTGAAGGAATACGTGAAAGAAATGGGAATTGGGGAAAAAGTTTCTGATTTTTGGGTATTAATTCCCCCCCGTTATATATATATATATATATATATATATATATATATATATATATATATATATATATATATATATATATATATATATATATATATATATATATATATATATATATATATATATATATATATATATATATATATATATATATATATATATATATATATATATATATATATATATCATTATTATTATTATTATTATCACTTAACCTACTTGATTCACGGTAATTTATAATTAATTTAAAGCCCAAAATTATTTTATTTATTTTAAATTCCCGAATGTCACAATTATTATGCAATAATATGCTTATAGCTAGTATAACTGCAAAATTTGAGGTTCTTTTAGTGTATAAGTAATTATTTTATTAGTTATTAATTAATTATTTTGTTAATCAATTAAAATTATGAATACCTATAATTTTATTGATCGTAATGAATTAAAGTTAATGGGTATTATAAAATTTTAATATGGAGACAAATAACGTTGTAACGGTGAAATATCGTCATAATGGTTAAATAACTGCATACACTTTACGTAATGGTCAACGAGAAATTTTGACTGTGAAATTTCACGTACTATTAATAACGGGATTTAACGTCGCAACAACTCTCAAACGGGTTGGGCATTACATGACATAACGGGGCGAGGGATGGCATATCTCTAAGCTAATTAAGAAGAGCAAGTACATGATAGTCTTACTTTTGCAATGTTTATTTGGATATGTGAACTTATCATCACCAATAACCTAGTTGAAGAGAGAGAGAGAGAGAGAGAGTGTGTGTGTGTGTGTGTATGCTTCCTTTAAGCTAAGTTTTTAACTTTTATTTGGTCAAATTCATATTCTTCAATGGAACACATCCACTAAACCCAACTATTGAAGGCTTTTCAACATCCATAGAATTGTAATTTAAGGAACTTTGATCATGACTTTTGAACCGTACAACATAATTATGTATTAGTCCATATGAAATCTCATAAATGTTGTTTAGGTTACTTTTTCATGTCATTTTTCTGCTTGCTAAAACAAAAGATGTAGTGAGAATTTGAGAAGCTCTTATCTATTATATGCTGGAACATTTAATAATTCAGTAAAAATTCTTAATGGATACTTTTCCTTTACTATGTGTTAAAAGTGCTTGCATATTTGGCATCATGTTTGTGTTCTCAATCTTTGCTGAGGTAGCGCATCAGCTTGATGTGAGGCAGAAACTTTTTAAAATTTTGTATTTTTAATTACCATTATTTATGATATGGCATACTCTATCCTTGACACTAGCAATAGCTTGCTAGGTGTGAGTTTTGCTTCTTCACAAGGAGGATAAAAAGATGAAAGTTAACATTCTACATTGGCACGGTGTTGCTTCATGGACCTGGGATGCCCAAGATGAAACATGTGGAATATGTAGGTTGGCCTCTGACGGTTATTTTCCTGATTGCAAATTACCTGGGGATGACTCCCATTGAGTAAGTGACCTTTTCTTTTTCTTTTTTGTGAAACACGAAAAACGCTGCTGTTTTTCCTAGTACAGTATTGATTTATGTATGAATTATACAAATACAATAATATACACATGATATATGTATATTAGTATTAGTATATGTATATTATACAAATATTTGTATTAGTATTATAGCCTTGTTGAGGAGTACTGGTATTGGGGCATTACTGTTTCTGGATATTTAGGATGGGGGGAGTACTTTATCCTATCAAAAACAGTTTGTTTTGAGCAGAGAAGTACTGCAAGGGGGCAACTTATTGTTCAACATAGATGTAGAGGCTTTCAGGAAATCTTTTGACCTCCTGATTGCTTACAAACTAAACCAAATGTCATTGAGTTTTGTTCTTATAGCCGACATATCATATTGGATATGGTCTTTTGAAACGCTTAGTGAATGTTATTACTGGGAAAAAGCTTCGTGGGATGTGTTAACTGATAATCAATCCTGTTTGAAGATGGCTTCTGATGGTTCCCCTTTGTGTCATCTAAAAAAGAGCCCTTCCGGATTTAAATTTTTGTTTTCTTAAATACTTGTTTAGAATGCAGTTGAGGAAGTAGACTACATTGTTTTTGAATTACATGCCTCGACATCTAATTAAATGCTAGTGAGATGAATAGACATTCTAAGATGAGATTCTGTTTCTTTTCATTTGCTGTACGTCTTGTACGTGTACTAGTTATCTGGTGCCCAATGTGTAGCTCAAAGACTCATTTTATGTAAACAGTGGACGCTGTGGACCATCTCTAGAGTTTTCGATACATTAAGCACATATTTGGAGGAATGGACTTAGTAATAACATGTGCAGTTTTGTTTTACTTGTTGCTTAGAGATCATAAGATATATGTTCAGCATTGTTCTACTAGTTGCCGATGTACAATAGAGATTTTAATCCATAACCTTGTTTTGCACTGCCGATACTGGCAACTTGCATTTTTAGAATGATTGCCTTCTTTTGCATTGCTTAATTTTAAAAATAGTAAAAATATAATTTTTGTTTTCATTTGCTTGTTTTCGTTGTTCCACTAATTCATCATAGAATGGAATGTTGATGCGGTAACGAGAGTGATGGGGTGATTTTAACGGCTAAACATCTGTCAAAAGCATGAAATATCCCTTGATATGGCTCAAAAAGCGTTTTTTTACCTTTACGATGCGGGAAATATCGGTTTTTTTTGCGACGCAGCCAATGCTGATGCAGCCTTTGTTTTTACATAATGTCATAGGTTGGTTTCTGACTCTCTAATTGCTTGTTTGTGATTGATGCTTGTGTATATAATGTTTTTGATATGTGTGGAACCCCGTGTGTTTATATCTAATAATACAACATGGGTTATGCCCTTGGTGTATAAGACTAAAGATGTCTCATTTGTAGTTTGGGGACAATGCAACCATGTTTTCCATCTACACTGGATTTTAAAGTGGGTAAATTCACAAACCTCTCAAACTCACTGTCCTATGTGTCGTCGAGAATGGCATTTCAAGGACTGAAAACGGGGGATTCTGAGGTTAACCATGGTACAACTCCTATCCTTCCTTTATTGTAATGTAAATTCACGCATCATTGCCTCACTATTAATCATGAAATGTAAGCCATTTAATAGTTGGTTATTGGTTTACAAAATCCTATATGGAAGAACAACTTAAAAACTTTGCTACTGTTTGTGTCGCACCATTGTTATGATTCAAACTAGAAGGTTTGAGAATTTTTTGGAAACGAGAACAAGTTTGACATTTCCTTGATGATGGATGTTGAATTTGGTTCTTGGTGTATAGGGATGGCAATTAAGTTTGAGTCCACTCCTAATCCAACTTGATCCGAGGAATTCAATCCGATTTGAGTCTTAGAAAAATAATATCATACCCTGGATCCGATTATATAGTTCGAGTTCGCTTCAGAGATGGACCGGAGTTGGACCTTATACTCTGACCGGACACTGACTTAATTCCGACTCGACCCGACTCTAACTCTACCTGACACCTGACTCCGAGTTGAATATAATTATAATATTCAAAGAGAGATCGTAGAATTATAGCTAAGGTTGTTAAAAGCATAAATTTAACTCAAATAAAAAAAAACTCTCAGAATCGGATAGTATAAACGAATGATTCAAGAATTTTGCTAAATTAAGAAGCATTATTCGCTTTTGTATATTCTTTAGTCATTATTATTGTAAAAGAACAATTAAAACTCACTCAATCTTTAAAAACTGTTATGATTCAAAAAATACATATATACTTATTGTTTTCTTTTTTCTATTATTTCTATTAATCGAGAAAAATTAGAAATTAAATTCTACAGATATGGTTAATTGGGTAGGCTAAGACCCATTTTAGCATTTTCGTGGAGTATTATTAGAATCGGTATAATTGTATGATTCTAGTTGTGGTTCAAGAGTCTTTATTTTATCATTAGAAAGCAAAAAAGTAAAATTAAGGTCCAAACATATAGTTGATTGGGTGGTCTAAGACCCTATTTAGCATTTTGTTTGTGGAGTATTATTAAAATTGTGTAGAATCGGTAAAATTGTATGATTCTAGTCATGATTTCATGATTTTATACGATTTTAATGATTCTAATTGCGATATTAGAATTTGCAGGACGTACATATTTTGTTTGTTAAGTTGTACGTATTTGAAAGGCTACACTATTAGTTTTTTATACTTTTGAATCATTAGTATAATATCGATATTAAACGAACTATAAGTAAGTGTTTTAGCATGCTGATGTTGGATTTTGAACTAACTTAAGCTGGCATTTTGGCATTTTGTAGTTGTCATGTTAGGATGATTTAGTTGATATTTTAATTATTTTAAGTTATTGTTTTAATATGCTGAAGTTGATAATTTAATTAGTTTAATATGTGTGTGTTTATGTGTGTGTTAGAGAGAGAGAGTGAAGGATTTAGTTGGAAATTTGATAGTTTATGTTTTTGTTTTGGAAGGTCAAAGTTGCCTTTCTAAATTGATTAAGTTGGCCTTTTGACTAGGTAAGTTGGTGTTTTAACAGGCTGAATTTGACATTTTAACTAGTTTAAGGTTGTGTTTTAGAATGATCAAGTTGGCTTTTTATTTCTGTAAAGTTGATAATTTAACTTGTATAACTTGACATTTTAGTATGTTGAAGTTGACATTTTAAAAAATATAAGTTTGCTTTATAACGTATAAGTTGTGTTTGCCTCTATACCAACAAATGTTTTTTTCATCAAGAATCATATTTTCTTCAACAAGCTCTGTCATTAGCTCTTGAATTGATGAACCGTAATAAAATAACAAAATATGCATCACAATACAAATTATTATATTGAATCGAATGATATAAGAAGTAGGTGTTATATATATTTTATTTTATATAGTTTCTTATGAGTTTATATTCCTCAATAAAATGTTAATTTGTTAAGAGAACTTGTGTTTGTCTTATTTTATATAATTTTTTATGAGTTTATGATTCTTTTATGTACGGTTGCATAATAAACGTAACAAGTGGACCATATGATGATAGAATATATGGGGCTGGTTATATAACAGCACAAGGTTGGATAAGCAAAGAAGATAGTAATGGATTTGTGTTCAAATATTGTATGGTGGTTGGCACATCCTACGCATTTCTTGGAAGACCATACCAAAGTTATTCCAGAGTTGTCTTCTACAAAAGTTACCTTTCAGATATCGTTGTTCCTCAAGAATGGAACCCCAGTTTTACTCTTGGCCATGAGTATTGTTTCTTCTCCACTATTTATTTTGAATATTTATTTTTTGGAAGCCAATTAATTATATATAAAGATGAACTAAATGGTAAAAAATCATTGTAAATAAATATTAGTGTATAAAAAGATATTACAATAAAGACAAAGAAGAAAGTATGATAACCGGGAAAAAATTTTAAATACACTTTGCACTTAGAACATCATTCATTATAAATTAGAGGAGTGTAAGAGAGTTTAAAGAAGTATTTAAAATGATCGATAATATTTTTGAATGTTTATTTCTTTTACTTTGATACTAATTATCTAAAATATTACAAGGAAAAATAGATACACTAAAACTGAAGATTACATCTAATATTATAATATATTGTTACAATTGGTGATGAAGATGCAAATTTACACAGAGATAAAAGAATTAAAGGGAAACTTTTACTTTATTGATTGAATACTAGAGGCAGAATAGCGATTTTTTGAAAGCATAAAAACTTACAATACACAACGAAACCTTTATATATACTACTAAACTTACACAGCTAGAAGAAGAAATAACAAACTAAACATAACGTGGATAGCTATAACAAACTCGTAATAAACTTGAAACAAACACTCTTAGCCTATAATAGAAAGTTTCTTCATGTAACTATTTGATTTAGAAGAATTGCATCATCTTGTGTTCACGGATTCAGGATTCAAAATCCCCTAGGGGACAAACTATTAGACGAAATTTCTGCAGAATTCCATTCTTAAAATGGACGAAATGTCCTCGTCTCAATAAGTTTTATGGAAAGTTCATTGAGAGTCTTCATATCCAAGAATCGATCATCGTTTCTCACATCAAATCAATAATTTTACATTTAACTGATTCCTCAAAATATATAATTCAAGATCACAAGGACGGAATATCACAAATCAAGATCACATCGTACTTGTCATTTTGTCAAGCAAGATCAAAGAATCAAGAATTAAACAGCTTTAAAATCTGACTGCCTTGGATATTTATGTAAATCACATCTCTAATTCTAAACTAGGACTTAGGCCAATTATCCACAATCACTATAACTTTTTAACGAAAACTGCCTTAGTATATGATCTTCTTCCATTAAGAAACAACAACAATTTAGAAATTCTGAATAGGTAAAGCTTAATTCCATTATTTTTAACAAACTTCAAATTATGTTCTGGATATGGCTCTAAACACATATATCTAAAATCAAGTTGTTCAACACATCCCAAAAAATTACTAAAACACAAAATCACAAATCAATCAAAATGGGGCATATTTAATCAATTATCTTTAATGTTTTAGATATGTAATCCATTCTTCAAAAGAAACTTTTAATTGAACTATGCAATTTAAAGAAAAGAAACAATTTTTTAAGATTAAGATCAAGATAAAAAAAAACATCAAGAATAAGAATTTAAGATTAACATTAATATTAGAACATAAAAAATAAGATTAAGATTAAGGTTAAAATTTAAGTTTGAAAATACATTAGAAATCAAAATTCTAATTTCTAGGGAAAGCTCACTAATAGGTAGCAACACATCCTGTCAGACAGACGACTTGAGAATCAACCTCTTCCTACTAAAATAATGGCTTCTAAGTTCTTCAGTTGGACAACCAAAATGAAGGAACCATAATTTGCTCATCCTAAATTAAGGGATTAATCCATTCCTTCTTATTCTTCTAAAGTTCCTAATTGTGTAAAATTATTTGTGTGATTATAGACATTGTATTTGTTAATTATTATTGATTGTTCGTAATACAAATGTGAAACTCCAAATTGATCTCTTATCATATTTAATTTATTTATGGACCATTTTCTTTACTGGGTTTATAATTTTTTTGTTCAAGTTACTGAAGCAAAAACATGGCTCAATGATGAGGGCGTTAAGATAAGCACACAAGTAGAAAGCATTCAAGAGACATTGGAGAAGTAGTAGCTTGAAAAAGCAAGTGAGTACAACCAGCTTTTGGCGCTCGAACGAGCACATGGTTGATGGGTCACTCGTTTAGGCACTAGGTTGGCCTCAGGAAACAACTTTAATATTACCGGCAAATGTTTTTAATTAAAAAAATTCAAATATTTTTTGGTTACATTATATATAGATCCTATTAGTCTCCATAATATTCATAATCATAATATTATAAATTAAAGCCTCCACATATAAAACACTAATTATCTCCCTGTTGATAATTTAACACTACAATACAATAGGGAGTTTATAAACACTTAATTATAGACACTTGAGCAATTCTATAAAAAGCGTCGAAAAACTTGAAAAGAAAAAAAGTAAAGTGAATTCAATTTAGCGGGAGTAACCGCGCCTTAATCTAATTTCCCTAAAACCCAAAAATGGAAATCGCCTCCCTCACTCAGAAAACATTTTACTCGACTCTCTCTCCAAATTAAACCCTAACCCTCAACTTCTTCTCTAAACCCTATACCATTGTCTCAAATCAGACGGAGGAAACAAGCGACACAAATTGCATTCTTCATTCAGTGTTTGCAATTCTAAAATCAGGTATTTTCAATTCAACTTTTAATTTTGTGTTTGTAATTATACAATTCCTGTTCAACAATTACCAAACTTTTAATCTAGTGTTTGCAATTAAAATATGCTATTACCAAACTATTGATTTTGTGTTTGCCATTACCAAACTGTTCGACAATTTTCCACTGAAATTGTTTTTGTTTTTTTATTTTGTGTTTGCAATTAAAAAATGCAATTATCAAACTTTTGATTTTGTGTTTGCAATTACCAAACTGTTCGACAGTTTTCCATTGAAATTGATTTTTTTTTTTTTTTAATTTTTTGTTTAAAACTGGAACATCTACTTGGCTTTTGTAATTGCAATGCAAAAATTGTCATATATGATTTCATTTTAATTTTGTATGTTGTAAAATTGTGTTCAAGTTAAAGTTAGTCATATATGATTTCATTTCACTTGATGGTTTTAAAATTTTGTTTTCTTTCACAATTATTATTTTAAAATTAGAGTGAATTTGGAGTTGTGTCACAATTCATTTCGAATTCGATTTGATTCGAGGATTCGAGTCCGAGGGAAAAGTTATCCGACTCCGACTTTACGATCCGAGTCCGAGTTAGAGACAGATTGGAGTTGGTCCTTAATAAAAATCCGACACCCCAACCCCGAAAGAAATTCGACTTTGAATTTGACTTTTACACCAATATTTTGTTTCCTTTAAAACTCTAAACGTGACTAATTCAAGCTTTCTGTCATACTAATTGTAATTTTCGATTTTGAAAGCCTACTTGTTATTTTTATTTAGATTAATCAATCAGAATACGACATATCAAATCAAGAGAAATAAAATACGCCAAATCAAAATGCAAGAAAATTTTGTTAAATTGTAGTAGTAGGACTATTTCTCTTGTTAAACTTGAATTAAAAGTACATATTTTTTTGTTAAATTGTATTTGAAAAATATATTTTGTTAATTTTGTATGCTTTAAAATCATTAGTACAATATCACAATGATACTGTTTGATAATAATTCGACTCCGCATTTGACTTCGTTGGAGGTCCGAGAGTCCGAGTCGGGCAAACTTGGAGTATGCATAATCCGACTCCAAGTGGAGGTGGACTGAAAAAAAAAAGTCCAACTATTATTCAGAGCAAAATCGGAGTATGTATAATCCGAGCCGAGTCCGACCCATTGCAATCCCTTGTTGTGTTCATGGTATAGTGATTGTAGGAAATATCGTGTTTTTGATCGAGGTTTGTAGGGCATTGGATTTTTTTATTTTTCTTTCAGTTGACTTGTGTTTTTGTATGCTATGTGTGTCTTTTCATTTTCGTAATACTATTTGGTTTGTCGTTTCCATTATCATGTGCTATCATGTAAAGCTATCGCAGTGCTGCTACGGGCACTAAATTGTTGTTGTATTGTAAAATGTTGTGTGCTATTTCTTCTTTTATTTTCAATGTCATATGTCTAGTTGCTTTTATAACTTCTATTATCTTATTACTTATATTATTTTTTGATTGAGATTTTTATTATTAATTTGTGTTAGTTTAATGTGAAATACGTTTAGCGTCATATATAGACCTTTATTACAATAACAAAATATTGAGTATTTAGACATACGTATCTAGAACTTTAGTCGTGAAAGTTTTCACGTCACATTTGTGTTAATTTTTCTTATAAAAATAGTTTTATCTCATAGGATAAGATGTCTCAAAACATTGATAAGAGTTGGATATATAAATCAAGAAATACTGAGGCTTATATTAAGAGTGTTAGTGCTTTATGGAATTTGCAAAGAAAGGGGCACAAAATGGGAAAATAAGATGCCCATGTAGTAAGTGTCAAGCTAATAGAAAGAAATTCTTACCATTGGAGGAAGTTGAGAGACACATTTTGTTTAAAGGATTTTATAAGGAATAAAAGGATTGGATATTTAATGGATCTACAACTCTTGTGGATAGTGTGTTTAATCAAGGGCTTCCTATTAAAGTTTCAAATGAATATGATATCATAGGTCAAGATGATATATCGGTGTTACCTCGAGATGCTTTAGGGTTGAATACTCCTTTTGTTTTCGAGTTAGCTAGTGAACACCATGATGAGCAGGCAACCGATGAGACAATAGAAGAACCTAGTGCTGATGTCAAATTTATCATTGATCTCGCATGCTGCTTCTACCCGGAGGTTCCTATAGTCGAATTCGTCGTGGCTGTAGCTGTCGTGTGTCGAGCTTGGTGCTGTCGATTTTCTCGTGGCTGTTGATGCTGCCCGGAGATTGCTGTCGTCAGTGTTGCCGCGTGCTGCGCTTGCTGTGTCGAGATTGCAGCTGTTAGAACAATCGTGTGATGCGCCTGCTGTGTCGCGATGGCTGTTGTTGCCGTTGTCATGTGTTGCCGCCTGCTGCTGTCATTGCTGTACCCGCTGCTGTCATCGTTGCGCCTGCATCCGACTTTAAATATTGCATGGTTATGAAACTGTGCTTCTCATTGCTCTATGGTCTCACCCCCTAATGCACCCGATCACAAAAGTCACTCTGAATTTGGCTTATGTGATCTACAAAATGATTTTAAAAGCTATTACCTAGATTAAAATCAATGTGCAACTTTAATATGAATGTGATGCATTCAAAGATAAACAAGCAATCACAAAGGAGGTACAATGGATGGTCCACATTACATGATTTCTATCCATTAACATATCATGCTTCTCATGCTTATAACTTTCCAAATGCCAGATAAAGTACTCGAGGAATCACACACTTTATTTATTGGTGAACCGAATGCTTCAATACTTAGTCAATAGTATTCATGCTTATGAAAATAGTGTTGTAACTTTATTTTACTTGAAATTGTGTTGATATTTTATTTGCTAATTATTTTGGCTTTAATTTCCTTATGCTTGGCAAACTTTTCCTCAATCCTGCATTTTTTCTTACGCAAGATAGCATAATTTTTTTTTTCTAGATCATTGCATTGACCTTCTCGTTCCACCATGATTATCCTTGTTAACCATGAATGTACCTCTTGAATCTCCTAAAATCACCTTAGTTATTAGAGTGATACAAGTTTTCATTTTTCATCGAGTATCCTCTACATCCGAGGCCATCTCTTAATCAATATTTTTAACAATTGTCTTGGCAAAAGCTTTAGCATCAAATCATTAATATGACGACAACCCCTTGACAGTTTCATAAAAATTGTAACCACACTTCAGTTTTTCACATCACTCATCAAAAATCTCAAATGAAGATAACAATTTAGGAGTTGTTCGGTGACATTGTCGTTTCTAGTTTTAAGGCTTTTCAAAACTAAAATTATTTAAAACTAGTTCGAATGTTTCATTTTAAAAAACGGCTTTTAGTCTTTCTTTACAATGTAAAAACAAAATAGGAGCAATTGCTTTATGACTGCAAATCCTTGGTGACTTGAGCCATAGGTTACAAAAATGGCTTCTCTTCTCATATGTGTCTGTTATCACTCATTAATTCTTACAATTATCATCTCTTAATTCACATCATTTTCACAATACATCAACTGCAATCTCTTGGTCGGCAAAACTTCAATTAATACTATGTTTGGATGGAAGGAAAATAAGTCAATAGAAATGTGACAATACCTTCATTTGGATACCAAAAGGAAGGAGGAGGGAAATGGAGGGGAAGAGTATTGGAAAAAAAAAAACTCCTTTACATTTTTTACTACACAAATCCTTTCAAAAATATAAAAAAATTCAAAAAAAAAACATCAATCTTTATCCTCCCCCTTTCCCCCTCCCTCCTTTCCCTTTCCTTCCCTTCCCTTTTCTCCTATTCTAGGTAACTACAACTAGAAAATTAATTCAATTGTTAAATTTTAAACAATAGTTTTAACTACCCAACATAAGAGAAAATAGGAAAATTCAAACAGCTTTTATATTCAATTTCAGATTCTTAACCTCACCCAAATTTCAACATAAACAAAACCATAAGATAACCTTAAAAATGTACAAGAAGTGAAATGTCCAATTCATAACAAATTTCTAATAGTTCTTTACTTTTTAGATTGTAATTAGGGTAGGGATGACAGTTTTGAACACATGATATAATTTTGCGCAAAATAGACAATCTATCAACTTGAGGACTTATGCTACCAGTAATTTGCAATCATATATAATAATAATATTGAAAACGTTGTTTACTTTTAAATTATCCAAGTCCTTCAAACAAAATGTCCATAAGATTAAGACAATAAGAGATAAAAGATCATCATTGCGAATTTTCAAAGTACCAAACCATAAAGAGTGATTCCAAAAGACTAAAAATATCATCTTTGTTAGCCATAAAGCTTAGTGCAAAACACTTTCCCCAATATATATCAGTATAATTGTAACAGTTTGTCCGCCTTATTTTGCTCCTCAATTTGCTCCTCTACAGTTGGCACAAAGATTAAGAAACTGGGTTGTGTGGGTTAATTACCTTTTGTGAGTTAATTAGTGAAATAAGAGTGAGAAAATAGAAAGTAAAGATGTGTTAATGTGGTGGGGACATGTCAAAAATAGTAATAGGACAAAGTTAGTGGGATGAACCAAAATAAAAGGTGGGTGATGTCAAGGGAATAAACAAAGTATTTGTTAAGTCCTACCTTTAAAAGACAATTCTTTTAGCTGAAAACCATCAAACTACCATAATTAATACCTCAGTCCGAAGTGACTCATAGACTTGTGAATTATACCCTTTATAATATACATCAAAAACATAACAAAATGTGGTTAACTACCAATACTTCATAGGTCAATGATTTAAAGAATAAAATAACAATTAAGGTACATCATCTCCGTAAGAGATATTGCCTCTCTTAGTTCCTCTTTTCAATAACCAAACCTCAACGAAGACTATTAGGTCACAAAAACTCAAAATGTAACATACATTAAAAAAATAACTATTTATCTTAATATAAGAAAATGAAAACATGAATTGGCCTAAGGTCACACTAGATAAACAAACCTCAATTGTGAAAGTTTTCAAAACTAGTGAAAGAACTTTGTACCATGAATTATAATCCCCCTCCTTGAAAAATTGAGCATGAATTTCTTAATTTAATCTCATAAACTTTTAGTTTAACAAACATCCATAGAGAATAACGATGGTATCTCTTACAAATTTGAACCATAAAATAAGGTGGTTAGAGGCCCAAAAGATATCATGGTCTTATTCCTTCTATCATTCCCTCAATAACTTCTGCACGAATCTCTAGGTCCTAAATTGGGAGCTGGCCTGCTCAGAGTTTCTTTAATTTTCAAATATTTCTTTGAAATGAAGCATACATCAAACAACTCTCATGTCAACAAAGAAATTCTGAGATCCCTACAAATGCCTTTACCACAATTATAATATACAAAAAAGGATAGACCACATTGGCAACATGAAACTGATTCTCAAAAGTTAGAAACCTCAAATCCTAAAACATAAGTAAAATGGATGCCAATTCACAAAGCTTAGCTTACACACTACACTTGCGTGCCCCAAAATGAGTCAGTATGTACGATTATACTTCACATATGTATACAGCAACACACGTTTGTATACTTTCAACAAAAATCACAACTATATATTCTTCCAACACAACAATCCACAAACTCAAAACATATCCCATACTACAAGCAGGCTACTTCATAAATCATAACAAGCTGATATCCACAACACAATTTCATGTGCTCTGAGTTGCTATAAGTATTCATTTCTTTAAGATGCTACTGTTTTCCCCATCAGCTTCTTGAGAAGATCTTACTCCTGAGCTAGTTAGCAATAAACAGTAGAGACAAGGGAATGGGTCTCACGACATATTTGAGCAAATTCCAAAACTAATCAAAAGCAAATCTGCTTATTACAACTCTTGTTAGCACCGATTCTAGGTACAACAAGATCAAGGTCTTAATCAGAATAGATTAGCATCCGCTGCATGAACCATAGATCATTCCTAATGGTCATGACATTGCACTATTTTTAAGTAGTCTTTTACAATGCAGGAAAACTTCATTGCTAAAATTATTCTTGCGTTAGTTTTAACAATCATAAACTACTTATACGCAATATTCCAACTATTTCAGATACAAGATATCAGACAACCACATAATTGTACAAATTATACAAAATTTTAGCCATAATCTTTCATTGTCGACCATTTTTCATTACAACGATCTAATTCTAATATGCTACAATATAAAAGACGAAGATTTACTAGCACAGAAAAACTGCATAACAGTTAAATATTCAATGTTGACCAAAAGAATAAGGAACAGTCATTAAAAAAGAAGCAAACCAACAGTAGTTGAATCAATGCCCTAACCTTGCAATTGAGAGTCGAGAGAGAACAATGAAGTACGATGGTGCAGTGGTATAGACTGTAGACAATGGCCAAGACCTAGCAGTGTTCTCATTACGCTAAACTTGGGTCATTTTATGCAATTAATGGGAATGAAAGCCCATTCTGCCAGAGGGTGTTAGGCAGGTGGGATTTGAGGAAGGAATGGAACATTGTCATAAAAATAAGTCTAAATTTTTGTTTGTTTAAAGGGAATAGAAATAGAGAATGAGATTAAAAAAGATAAAGTCCCCAACAAAAATGTGTTGAGGGAGCATAGGTATTTGAGTTGAGACTTTTATTTTATCTCTTTCTTCCAAGTCTCTACCAAAATAAACAAGGAATGAGACTTTTTAGTTTTCAAATGGAAAAATGAATTAAAAAGCAACCAACTGAAACAGTTTATGATTTAATGTTAATTGAATCGACACAACATCTTTTGATGGAGCAGGTGAATGAAGAAATAAGTGGAAATAACCTAGTTAAAGAGTGTGTGTGTGTGTGTATACTTCCTTTAAGCTGAGTTTTTAACTTTTATTTGGTCAAGTTCATATTCTTCAATGGAACATATCTAATAAACCCAACTATTGAAGGCTTTTCAACTTCCATGGAATTGTAATTTAAGAAACTTTGATCGTGACTTTTGAACCATAAAACATAATTGTGTATTAGTCCATATGAAACCTCATAAATGTTGTTAAGCTTACTTTTTCATGTCATTTTTCTGCTTGCTAAAACAAAGATGTAGTGAGGATTTGAGAAGCTCTTATCTATTATATGCTGGAACATTTAATTATTCAGTGCAATTCTTAATGGATACTTTTCCTTTACCATGTGTTAAAAATGCTTGCATATTTGGCATCATGTTTGTGTTGTCAATCTTTGCTGAGGTAGCGCATCAACTTGATGTGAGGTAGACACTTTTTAAAATTTTGTATTTTTAATTACCATTATTTATGATATGACATACTTTGTCCTTGACACTAGCAATAGCTTGCTAGGTGTGAGTTTTGCTTCCTCACAGGGAGGAAAAAAAGATGAAAGTTAACATTCTACATTGGCACGCTGTTGCTTCATGGACCTGGGATGCCCAAGATGAAACATGTGGAATATGCAGGATGGCCTTTGACGGTTGTTGTCCTGATTGCAAATTACCTGGGGATGACTGCCCATTGAGTAAGTAACCTTTTCTTTTTCTTTTTTGTGAAACGCTAAAAAATCCCTGCTGTTTTTCCTGGTACAGTATTGATTTATGTATGAATTATACAAATACAATAATATACACATGATATATGTGTGAATCATTCAAATATAGACAGCTGTATTAGTATTGTAGCCTTGTTGAGGAGTACTGGTATTGGGGCATTATCGTTTCTGGATATTTAGGATGGGGGGAGTACTTTATCCTGTCAAAGATAGTTTTTTTTTGTCTAGACAAGTACTGCAAGGGGGCAACTTATTGTTCGACATAGATGTAGAGGCTTTCAGGAAACCTTTTGACCTCCAGATTGCTTACAAACTAAACCAAATGTCATTGAGTTTTGTTCTTATAGCCGACAGATCATATTGGATATGGTCTTTTGAAACGCTTAGTGAATGTTGTTACTGGGAAAAAGCTTTGTGGGACGTGTTAACTGATAATCAATCCTGTTTGAAGATGGCTTCTGATGGTTCCCCTTTGTGTCATTTAAAAAAGACCCCTTCCGGATTTTAATTTTTTGTTTTCTTAAATACTTGTTTAGAATGCAGTTGAGGAAGTAGACTACATTGTTTCTGAATTACATGCCTCGACATCTCATTAAATGCTAATGAGATGAATAGACATTCTAAGATGAGATTTTGTTTCTTTTCGTTTGCTGTACGTCTTGTACGTGTACTAGTTATCTGGTGCCCAATGTGTAGCTCAAAGACTCATGTTAATGTAAACATTGGACGCTGTGGATCGTCTCTAGAGTTTTCGATATATTAAGCACATATTTGAAGGAATGGACTTAGTAATAACATGTGCAATTTTGTTTTACTTGTTGCTTGGAGATCATAAGATATATGTTCATCATTGTTCTACTAGTTACCGATGTACAATTGAGATTTTTAATCCATAACCTAGTTTTGCACTGTCGATACTGGCAACTTGCATTTTCAGAATGATTGCCTTCTTTTGCATTGCTTAATTTTTAAAGTATTAAAAATATAAATTTTGTTTTCAATTGCTTGTTTCCGTTGTTCCACTAATTCATTATAGAATGGTATGTTAATGCGGTAACGAGAGTGATGAGGTCATTATAACGCCTAAACATCTGTCAAAAGCATGAAATATCCCTTGATATGGCTCAAAAAGCGTTTTTTTACCTTTACGATGCGGGAAATATCGGTTTGTTTTTTGCGACGCAGCCAATGCTGATGCAGCCTTTGTTTTTTGCGACGCAGCCAATGCTGATGCAGCCTTTGTTTTTGCATAATGTCATAGGTTGGTTTCTTACTTTCTAATTGCTGGTTTGTGATTGATGCTTGTGTGCACAATGTTTCTGATATGTGTGGAACCCTGTGTGTTTATATCTAATAATACAACATGGGTTATGCTCTTGGTGTATAAGACTAAAGATGTCTCATTTGCAGTTTGGGGACAATGCAACCATGCTTTCCATCTACACTGCATTTTAAAGTGGGTCAATTCACAAACCTCTCAAGCTCACTGTCCTATGTGTCGTCGAGAATGGCATTTCAAGGACTGAAAACGGCGGATTCTAAAGTCAACCATAGTACAACTCCTAACCTTCCTTTATTGTAATGTAAATTCACGCATCATTGCCTCACTAATAATAAAGAAATGTAAGCCATTTAATAGTTGGTTATTGCTTTACAAAATCCTATTTGGAAGAACAACTCACAAACTTTGCTACTGTTTGTGTCGCGCCATTGTTATGATTCAAACTAGAAGGTTTCGGAATTGTTTGGAATCGAGAACAAGTTTGACATTTCCTTGATGATGGGTCTTGAATTTGGTTCTTGGTGTATAAGGATGGCAATTAAGTCTGAGTCTACTCCTAATCCAACTTGATCCGAGGAATTCAATCTGATTTGAGTCTGAGAAAATAATATCATACCCTGGATCCGATTATATAGTTCGAGTTCGATTCAGAGATGGATCGGAGTTGGACCTTATACTCTGGTCGGACACTAACTCCAACTCCGACTCGACCCGACTCTAACTCGACCTGACACCCGACTTCGAGTAGAATATAGTTATAATATTCAAAGAGAGATCGTAGAATTATAGTTAATGTTGTTAAAAGCATGAATTTAACTCAAATAAAAAAAAAAACTCTCAGAATCGAATAGTAAATACGAATGATTTAAGAATTTTGCTAAATTATGAAGCATTAATCGCTTTTGTATATTCTTTAGTCATTATTATTGTAAAAGAACAATTAAAACTCACTTATCTTTAAAAATTGTTATTATTCAAAAAATACATATATACTTATTGTTTTCTTTTTTCCTATTATTTCTATGAATCACTAAACATAAAAAGATATATATTTATCATATAATTCAGTAATTTAGAAAACCTAATCATATAATTCAATAATTCAATAATCTTTATTAAATTAAGCAATGCCAAGTAGAGTGATCTTGTAATAGCTTGTAATAGGTTATCAAAGCTACATTATATTATAACAATTTAAAAGGCCTATTAATTTCATAACAATAAATGAAAAAACTTAATAGTTTTCGCAATCAATAATTCAAAAATTATCAATTATGAACATCAACTCAATCGTAACACTAAATGAAACCAAGTCTTAAATGGTAATCTACTTAAGAAAAACTAGCTCTAAGGTGGCAAAATTTTTCACTAAAAAGCTAAGAGTCATAACACCCACGCTTATTATTCATAAAATAGTCATATTATGGTCAAAAGTCTCAATTTTAATCAATTCGAAAGCAAAAATTAGAAATTAAAGTCTACAGATATGGTTGATTGGATAGGTTAAGACCCAATTTAGCATTTTTGTGGAGTATTATTAGAATCGGTATAATTGTATGATTCTAGTTGTGGTTTAAGAGTCTTTATTTTATCATTAGAAAGCAAAAAAGTAAAATTAAGGTCCAAAGATATAGTTGATTGGGGCTAAGACCCTATTTAGCATTTTTTTTGGAGTATTATTAAAATTGTGTAGAATCGGTAAAATTGTATGATTCTAGTCATGATTTCATGATTTTATACGATTTTAATGATTCTAATTGCGATATTAGAATTTGCAGGACGTACATATTTTCTTTGTTAAGTTGTACGTATTTGAAAGGCTACACTATTAGTTTTTTATACTTTTAAATCATTAGTATAATATCGATATTAGACCAACTATAAGTAAGTGTTTTAGCATGCTGATGTTGGATTTTGAACTAACTTAAGCTAGCATTTTGGCATTTTGTAGTTGTCATGTTAGGATGATTTAATTGATATTTTAATTATTTTAAGTTATTGTTTTAAT
The DNA here is from genome assembly GCF_026212465.1 of Amaranthus tricolor. Lineage (NCBI taxonomy): Eukaryota > Viridiplantae > Streptophyta > Magnoliopsida > Caryophyllales > Amaranthaceae > Amaranthus > Amaranthus tricolor. The sequence goes on from NC_080061.1 coordinate 23,340,099, forward strand.
ATGCTGAAGTTGATAATTTAATTAGTTTAATATGTGTATGTTTATGTGTGTGTTAGAGAGAGAGAGAGAGTGAGGGATTTAGTTGGAAATTTGAATAGTTTATGTTTTTGTTTTGGAAGGTCGAAATTGCCATTTCAAATTGATTAAGTTGGCCTTTTGACTAGGTTAAGTTGGTGTTTTAACCGGCTGAATTTGACATTTTAACTAGTTTGAGGTTGTGTTTTAGAATGATCAAGTTGGCTTTTTATTTCTGTAAAGTTGATGTTTTAACTTGTAGAAATTGACATTTTAGTATGTTGAAGTTGACATTTTAAACAATATAAGTTTGCTTTATAATGTATAAGTTGTGTTTGCCTCTATACAAACAAATGTTTTTTTTATCAAGAATCCTATTTTCTTCAACAAGCTCTCTCATTAGTTCTTAAATTGACGAACCCAAATAAAATACCAAAATATGCATCACAATACAACTTATTATATGGAATCGAATGATATAAGAAGTAGGTGTTGTATATAGTTTATTTAATATAGTTTCTTATGAGTTTATATCCCTCAAAAAAATGTTAATTTGTTAAGAGGGATTGTGTTTGTCTTATTTTATATAATTTTTTATGAATGTATGATTCTTTTACCAAATTTAATTTGTTGGAAGAACTATGTGAATGTATTTATTTATTTTTAGATATCACAACTTATGATTCTCTTGCAAATTTTCAATTTGCTAGAAGAATTATGTTTATGATTTTGATATTTTTTTTAGAAAAAAAATATATTTTTATTAGGTGATGATTGGGAATATTCTAAATTAATGATTATTTAGGTATTGATTTATGATTTAATTTAGTGATGAAATTTTTGTGTATACGTAGATGTATATATTTAATGTTATGTGTTTGTTAAAATTTTGGTTAATTTCTTTATTGAGATTAAATAGTGATAGTAAATGTTGTTTGTATGTGTTGTTGATTGAATCATTAGAATATCTAAAGGAGATTAAAGGGATTTAATTATTTAAATAAAATATGTTGATTCAATTAGGAACGGGAACAGCAACAAGAGGGGGGTGAATTGTTGTTGTTGCAAGTTTAAGCGATTATGCCCTGTTTTTGCGGAATTATTCAAAATAAATAAAGCTTAAACTAAGAGCAAAATAATAAGAGAGACGCACGATTTTACGTGGAAACCTTTTGGGCCTAAACAAAAGGAAAAACCACGACCACTTGGGATTTCTAACCACTTCACTATGTTTAAGGCAATTAGTTACAATTACAATAAACACCTTACTTCACTCGAAGCGAAACAACTAGGCCAACTCTTCACTCTCTAATTGCTTTACTCAAAGCAACAAACTTAGCTTTACAATAAGCTAATCCTCTCTAGCTTCACTAAAAGCTATCTAACTTCCCCCTTAGACTCACCCGAGTCTAATTACATAAACTCTCAAAAACCCTTACAAAAAGGATATAAATTCTCTAAAATAAATCAAAGAGTTGCATCAAGAAAATATTATAATTTAATTGGCAATTTTGAGAACAAAATATTTCTTGTAAAATCCAACAAAAACGTATGAAAAATACTTAAGCACAAAACGTTGGATTACTTTTTTTTTTTTCACTTAAAAAAACGGAATTATCTTGCAATTTATAGAAAATAATATTCCTAAGAAAATGGAATAATCCAATCCATCATCCCACTATCAAGAGATCATGGGAGTAATGTGGATTAAGCAAACACACGGTTATTTCCATAAGATTTGATTAAGTCAAATCACACGTGTACATAAACAATAACCGCTGTTCCCTTAATAACCGCTGTTCCCTAAAGTAGCAGTTTCTTCAGTAGTAATTCCTGTTCCCCAAATTAATGGCTGGAACTTCATGCTATATTTTAGAAAACGGTTAATCTTAGTGGGAATGATTGCTTGCTATTTTTTAGGAATAAAAACCGGTTAGAAAGATTTGCTAAGACCAATTCAAAGTTAGTTAATTCTATTTTTAACAAATCCAGGATTTACTAAAAATAGATCCTAAAATAAAGGATCTTAACAAATAAAACGTGAATACATTTTCTTTAACAAAAACGATTTGCCAATTAACTTTTAATAAATTTTTACTGCAATAATTTAATTTAAAATACATTAACTAAAAATAATAATTAAAATATGATAATCAGAATTTTCAGTCAACGTAGTCAACCTTCAGCTCAGGAACAGTGTGCTGTCTCCAGACTTCAGTTTAGCTAGAACATCCAACTTGGGAACAGTAGATCTGCTGTCTCCATTTTACATCCCAAGCGATATACTTCTCCTAACATCAATTGAAACCTTTTGACATGTACGTTTCCATAAGCTAAGGCATAGGTACTATCAACGATCATAATCATAATCGGATATCGACCTGCACAATCTCTAAAAACATGTTCGCTTAAATAAAGTGTAGTCATCATCAAAACTCAAGAGGTCCAACAAATTCCCCCTTTTTGATGATGACAAACTTTTCAAACAAACTTAAAAACAAAATAGAGTAAACCAATGTTGAAGAGTATGTTAGAGAGCAAAACAACTCTACATTACTTAGTAAATTAACTCGTTACAATATAATTTACCAAGCATACATTAAAAACAAATTACTCTATTAATTAGAATTACTTAAAATAACTTAAGCATAATCAAAATATCGGAAGAACTTTTATAACTTAAGATTTCAAATAAAACTAAAACAAAACAAATCTTACCAAACAAAACTTAAAGCACTGTAAGAAATTTTATCATAGCATTCAAGTAATCATCAGAGCATATACATCATAACAATCAAAGTATGTATCTCGGTATGTATATCAGAGCTAAACTTATTAATCATCAGAGCATCAGAGCATGAATATCAGAGCATAGCCACAGTTCCTAATGTTCAACAGAATAAATGTATATCAGACTAAGCATACTCAAGCATTATTTAAGTTTGTGCCAAATATTCCCCCTTTTGACATCATTCAAAAAGAAGATAAGCAATCAAACCACAGCACTAAACATATAGTTATAGTCAAAGAGAGAATAAGGATGCACAAATTAAAAAGCAATAACAATGAATGCAAGCATGATAAGCAATGACTAATCAAACCTAACAGTTAGTAGCATATGTAAAAAGGTTTAACAAAGTTAACAATGTTTAAGAGGTGTACCCCAGCTGATACCAAAAGACAAAGAAATTGTTTGGTGACAGAGATAGTAGCAATGAAACATAAAAGATATTAAAGGAGAACTAGGAAGCAGGGGCATCTTCATCAATATATTCTGTTTCCACCTCCACTGTGTCCAATTTAGCACCAAGACGAGCCTCCATTTGAGTCATCTGGTCAGCTAATGAGGCTAGGGAAACACGAATCTCATCTTGAAATTTGAAGAAGCGATCCTGCAAATCATCAAGCTTAAGGAGAATAGAGTATAAGGGGGCAGTAGGAACGGTTGCCTGATCAAAGCTTTGTCTGTTAAATGATGGTGGTGGTGATCTTGGTATTGGTGATGGTGGTGGTGGAGTGGTTGGCTTTGGTGAGGGAAAACTATTGGGTTCAGCCCTAGAGTCATCATCAAGAGCAACTTCAGGTCCCATCCCCTTGTCTTCTTCCTCCTTATCAGAAGGAACAACCTCCTGTTCCTTAACTCCAGCTCCTTCTTTCTCCTGTTCCTCCTTTTCAACTTCTTTTTCCTGTTCCTCCTTCTCCACTTCTTCCTCTACTTCCTGTTCCTCCTTTTCCTTCCCCTCTTCCTCCTGTTCCTCATCATCAGAATCAATTTCAATCTGTTCCACAGCATTTTCAAGGATCCCTTCCTCATTTAATTTAAGGCGCAAGTTATTCAAACATTTTGCACCTATCATGTTACTGGGACCCATAGGAAAACTGTATTCTCCAAGTGGAACACCAAATTTTGAGAAAATCCAGGACAATAAACCACCATAGCCTACCATACATCTTTTGGCTATACAATCATTTAAATGCGAAATCATCAAGGAAGGAAAGTTAATCTTTATATTGTTCACCATACAGTAAATCAAAGTGGCATCTCGAAGACTTACCTCACTACGTTTTGAATTTCGTGGTAAAATAAACCTTCGAGCAATGTTGTAAAGTAACTTGTGTAAGGGGGACAAAACATTGTGACTCACTTTACCTCTCTTTTGCCTAACACCTAAACATCTCCAAACATCCTTTTCATCAATCCCAGAAAACGCAATTTTTGACCCAACATAATAAACATCAAAACCAGTGGCTGGCACTCCTAGCCACTCTCCTAACGTCAAACTATCAAATTCAATTTCAATTTCTTTAATTGAACTGAAACAAACTCCATCATTAATAGAGAAGTTAGAGATGAACTCACGCATAATTTCTGGGTTAATGGGATTGCAGCAGTAATCGCACATGAGTGATTCTCAATGTTGAGTTTGTAGAATTTTGTGAAATTGAGGAAAGTTTGCAGTCTCATACCACTCTTTGTCAAGGCCAAAGCCAACTGACATTTCTTTGGAAAGTTCCTCAGCGTTTAAGTAGTGGGTTACCTTCATTTTCTTTACAGAACGTGTTGGAGGTTTCTTGGATCCTCTTGATCTCTTACTGCTTGCATGTATTTTCGGGGAGATGGGGGTTCCCTCCGGTTCTTTTGATGAAGACTCAGGCTTAGGAGTGTGAGAAGGTGGGTATATGACTTGAAGAGGTACAGGTTGCTTCATTTTAGGGTTCTGGTTTTTGATTTTCATGGAAGTTTTGGAAGAGAAGAGCAAGAGAAAGTGTAATGGAGAAAATGACGGTTTGGGGTTGAGTGAAAGGGAAAGGGTAATGATTATGAAGTGAAGGATGGAACGTGAGGGAGTGGGTTTATTTGTGAGAGGTGACGGTTACTAAATGTTCCATTTTCCTTAGTTATGCATTTTGATACAGAGACACGAAATGGAGACAGATGAATTTGATGATCCAACTCCTACTTCCCAAAAAAAATTGCTGGAAAAAAAATTTATATATAATTTTTTTTTATTATTTTTTTATTTTTTATATTTTTATTATATATTTATAATAAGAAAATGATAATATTATGCTACTACCGTTTGATCAAAATAATCATGCAATCATAAGAACATTCAAAGTATATTCCCTTAAAAAAAATGCGTACCTGATCCTATCAATAATTGATCTTTCAATCAAGTTTATTGTGGTTGATTGATCATTTTCAATTTTTATTTTGTCTCTAAGGATCATATATGACACTTCCTTTAATGCAGCTTGATCATGCCAAGTTCTAATCTCATTTTCTCATGCTGTTCCCTTGGAAGCGGTTTGGTCATGATATCTGCTATTTGCTCGTTAGTGTTTACATGCTTAACAATGATATTTTTATTTTCAACATTATCCTTAAGAAAATGATGCCTAATATGGATGTGCTTTACTCGTGAGTGATGCACTGGATCTTTGGATATGCATATGGCACTGGTATTATCGCAATAAATAGGAACACATGCATACTTAATACCAAAGTCTCTTAGCTGCTGCTTTATCCATATCATTTGGGAACAGCAAGCTGCTGCTGCTACGTACTCAGCTTCAGCGGTTGATAATGCAACAGTGTTTTGTTTCTTGGAGCTCCACGAAACTAAACATGAGCCAAGAAATTGTACCATACCTGACGTGCTTTTTCTATTAACTAGATCTCCTGCATAATCTGCATCACTAAAGCCTTTCAAATCAAAGACATCACTTTTAGGATAAAATAATGATAAATCATCTGTTCCCTTTAGATATCTCAAAATACGTTTCACTGCAGTTAGATGTGATTCTTTAGGGTTAGATTGAAATCTTGCACATAAACCAACACTAAATGAAATATCGGGTCTACTAGCAGTTAGATATAATAAAGATCCAATCATGCCTCTATACATAGTTTGGTCAATATTTGTTCCATTTGTATCTTCATCTAATCTTACATTAGTAGCCATGGGTGTATGGTTGGTTTTAGCGTTATTCATGCCATATTTCTTAAGAAGTTCTTTTATATATTTTTGTTGATGAATAAAGATACCATTAGCAGTTTGTTTAATTTGCAAACCAAGAAAGAAATTTAATTCTCCCATCATGCTCATTTCAAATTCAGTGCTCATAAGGTTAGCAAATTCTTTACATAGCAATTCATTTGTGGCACCAAAAATAATATCATCAACATATATTTGAACAACTAATATATTGGAACCTTTGTTCTTAAAGAATAAGGTTTTATCAATTTTACCTCTAATAAAGTCATTTTGAATCAAAAATTTTGATAGTCTTTCATACCATTGCCTAGGAGCTTGTTTCAACCCATAAAGAGCTTTATCAAGCTTATAGACATGATCAAGACACGAGGTATTCTCAAAGCCAGGCGGTTGTTCAACAAAAACTTCTTCATCAAGAAAACCATTCAAGAAAGCACATTTCACATCCATTTGATATAATTTAAAGTTCATAAATGCAGCAAAAGAAATTAAAATTCTAATAGCTTCTAACCTTGCTACTGGAGCAAATGTCTCAGTATAATCAATACCTTCTTGTTGATTGTACCCTTTGACCACGAGCCTTGCTTTGTTTCTTACAATTATTCCATGCTCATCTAGTTTGTTCCGAAATACCCACTTCAAACCAATTACCTTCTTGTGTTTTGGTTTGGGTTCTAAATGCCATACTTTGTTCCTTTCAAATTCGTTCAATTCATCTTGCATGGCTACAACCCATTCGGAATCCTTTAGAGCTTCTTCGTGATTTTTGGGTTCAAGTGATGATAGGAACGCAAAATGTGCACAAAAATTTCTCATTTGAGATCGAGTTTGTGTTCCTTTATTCAAATCACTTACAATCAAATCAAGAGGATGGTATTTTTGATATCTCCAAGGTTTTGGCATAAAATCTCTTGTGGGAACAGTAGCATGTTCTGGTTCATCAGCTTGATTAACATTCTGTTCAGCTACTGGGTTGTTCTGCTCATCTGTGGGAACAGCTGGATTGGGAACAGTCTGCTGTTCCTGATGTTCTGGCAGTTCCTGAACTTGATCAGTACTTTCTGCTTCTGCTGGAACCGGCTGTTCACCAGCTGTTTCTTGATCATGCACTTTCAATTCTTCATCATCTTCTTCTAAATTTGCAAGACCTATCTTAAAATTATTTGTATCCTGTTCACTTGACAAAAAGTTAGTTTCATCGAAAATTATGTGAACGGATTCTTCCACACTCATTGTTCTTTTGTTATAGACTCTATATGCCTTACTTTGAGATGAGTAGCCAAGAAATACTGCTTCATCACTTCTTTCATCAAATTTACCTATATTCCGTTTTCCATTAACATGTACAAAACATTTGCATCCAAACACACGAAAATAGGCAATATTTGGTTTAACACCTTTAAACAGTTCATAGGGTGTCTTAGAAGTGATTGGTCTTATCAATACTCTATTTAAAATATAACATGCAGTATTAACAGCCTCGGCCCAAAAATTTCTAGGTAAACCACTAGCAATTAACATAGTTCTAGCCATTTCTTCTAAAGTTCTATTTTTCCTTTCTACAACACCATTTTGTTGTGGTGTTCTAGGGGCGGAAAAATTGTGACTTATTCCATGTTCATTGCAATAACTCATGAAGCTTGAATTTTCAAATTCTTTACCATGATCTGACCTTATGTGAACAATTTGATTATTGGTAGATTTTTGTATTTTGTTAGCGAAAGAAACAAACTCATTAAAGGCTTCATCTTTACTAACTAGAAATAAAGTCCATGTAAATCTACTATAATCATCAATAATAACAAACACATATCTCTTGCCACTACGGCTTTGTATTCTCATAGGTCCACACAAATCCATGTGTAATAATTCAAGCGTTTTTGAGGTGGTCACAACATTCTTTGGTTTAAAAGATGACCTTACTTGTTTTCCTTTGGCACAAGGATCACATATTTCATCTTTAAGGAATTTTATAGATGGTAGTCCTCTAACTAGGTCTTTAGATCTTAATGAATTAATCAATGAATAACTAGCATGACCTAGACGCTTATGCCAAAGAAGTGGGTCGTCTTCTATAACACTTAGACACGTTAGACTGTTTCTGGGAACAGTGTCCAGGTCCACTACATAAGTGTTCCCTTTTCTGTTTCCCTCAAGAATGATGTCTCCAGTGTCATTCCTAGAAATAATGCACTTTTCAGAAGTAAAGTTTACAGAGTTACCCTTATCACAAAATTGAGAAATACTAAGTAAGTTGTGTTTCAAATTCTCGACTAAAAATACATTATCAATGGCGTGGGAACATGACCTTCCAACCTTTCCTTTGGCGATTATCTCACCCTTCATATTGTCACCGAAGGTTACTGTTCCCCCATCATAGGCTTCAAGTGAGAGAAATTTAGATTTGTCACCCGTCATATGCTTGGAACACCCACTGTCGAGATACCATGAGCTGTTCCCCCTCACTTGGACCTGTAAGATAATTAATTGTTAATTATAGGAACCCAGACTTTCTTGGGTTCCTTGTCGATCTTACATGAATCATATTTATCAATTTGAATGTTATAGACATAGTTTCTGTTAGAGACAGTATACTGTTCCTTTTTGGTGCACTGTTCCTTCAGATGGCCAGCTTTACCACAGAAGGTACAGTACCTGTCTCTAGGAAGATTAACGTAAGCTTTCTTACTTTTGTTATTCTTAAAATATTTTAGGCCTTGTGATTTCTTACTTTTAGCATCTAGAATCCATTTGGGAGTTATTTTGATTTTCCCTTTTTCTCTTGAATTTAATTCAAGATTATTATTGTTGTTACGGTTGGATTCCGAATTCATTTTTAAATATTGAAAATCATTGCATAAGTCTTTAGTAGATGCATCTATCAATTCCTTATTTAAGCCTAATAATTTGTATTGCGATAGTTCAATGTTAAGAATAACGTTTTCCTTCTTAAGTCTCTCCATATTTTCCTTTAGGATTATATTTTGGTCCAACAAACCGAAAAATCTGTTTTGGACATCATGTCTAAAGGTGTTTATGTATGAGACATGGTCTTTGCTTACTTTAAGTTCCTTTTCTAACCTGAGACACTTATCATTGCAATTTTCAAGTTTAACTTGTGCCTCTTTTAACAACTCTTTTAATTCATTTTTACTTGGATTGAATGAATGGTCAGAAGATGAATTAGAAATATTTACCTGCTTCTCCTTGCCTTTATGTGTAGCCATGAGACATAGGTTAGCTGTCTCCTCTTCTTCGGGAACAATAGTTTCATTCTCACTTTCAGTTTCTCCCCATGCAACAATCATGGCCTTACGAAAGTCAGTCTTGTTAAAATTTTCTTTGTTCAACGGTCTTCTTGAATCTCTTGTCTTTCCCTTGCCCTTTTCATTCTTCCATGTTGGGCAATCCTTGATGAAGTGTTCGGTACTTCCACATTTGTGGCATTCAAGATTTTTTGTTCTTCTTTCTTTGTTGTTTCTTTGATTTGCATACCTGCTGTTCCTGAAGAACTTCTTGAATTTTCGTACCAATAAAGCAGCCTCTTCCTCATCACATTCTGATTCGTCCTGTTCCCCCGCTGCCAGAGCCAGTCCCTTGTTCCTGGAACTGTCTGCTGTTCCCAAATGCAATTCATGCGTCATTAGGGAACCAGCCAGCTCCTCTAGATTGAACTTAGTAAAATCTTTGGACTCTTGTATAGCAGTAACCTTGGCCCTCCAGCGCTCATCTTGAGGAAGGCTCCTTAGGATCTTCCTTACTTGTTCATCAGTGGGAATTATTCTTCCAAGAGAGACAAGCTCATTTGTTATGTTGGTGAACCTAGTGAACATCTCTTGGATACTTTCTCTTGGCTCCATAACAAATCTCTCGTATTTAGACATTAACAAATCAATTTTGGACCGTTTTACTTCACTTGTTCCCTCATGGGTAACAGCAAGCAGGTCCCAAATTTGCTTAGCGGATTTGCACCCCATTATTCTATTATGCTCGTTTGGTCCAAGACCACAATGAAGTAATTTTATAGCAAGAGCATTTAATTCCATTTTCTGAAAATCTTCTTTTTTATATTCGGTTATAGGTTTGGGAACAATTTCATTGTTGGAGTTAGTAGTGGTTACCTCAAAATCTCCGATTTCTATGACTCTCCAAACTTGATAATTTTCCGCTTTAATGAAGATCTCCATCCTATTTTTCCAATATGTATAGAATTTTCCATCGAACATTGGCGGTCTTTGAGTTGAATACCCTTCTTCCATTCGCTCGTTCATAATTGACATTTTTAGGGAACACCAGAATCTGCCCTCAGGGTTTCCTGATCTTCTGGGAACAGGGCTCTGATACCAATTGTTGATTCAATTAGGAACGGGAACAGCAACAAGAGGGGGGGTGAATTGTTGTTGTTGCAAGTTTAAGCGATTATGCCCTGTTTTTGCGGAATTATTCAAAATAAATAAAGCTTAAACTAAGAGCAAAATAATAAGAGAGACGCACGATTTTACGTGGAAACCTTTTGGGCCTAAACAAAAGGAAAAACCACGACCACTTGGGATTTCTAACCACTTCACTATGTTTAAGGCGATTAGTTACAATTACAATAAACACCTTACTTCACTCGAAGCGAAACAACTAGGCCAACTCTTCACTCTCTAATTGGTTTACTCAAAGCAACAAACTTAGCTTTACAATAAGCTAATCCTCTCTAGCTTCACTAAAAGCTATCTAACTTCCCCCTTAGACTCACCCGAGTCTAATTACATAAACTCTCAAAAACCCTTACAAAAAGGATATAAATTCTCTAAAATAAATCAAAGAGTTGCATCAAGAAAATATTATAATTTAATTGGCAATTTTGAGAACAAAATATTTCTTGTAAAATCCAACAAAAACGTATGAAAAATACTTAAGCACAAAACGTTGGATTACTTTTTTTTTTTCACTTAAAAAAACGGAATTATCTTGCAATTTATAGAAAATAATATTCCTAAGAAAATGGAATAATCCAATCCATCATCCCACTATCAAGAGATCATGGGAGTAATGTGGATTAAGCAAACACACGGTTATTTCCATAAGATTTGATTAAGTCAAATCACACGTGTACATAAACAATAACCGCTGTTCCCTTAATAACCGCTGTTCCCTAAAGTAGCAGTTTCTTCAGTAGTAATTCCTGTTCCCCAAATTAATGGCTGGAACTTCATGCTATATTTTAGAAAACGGTTAATCTTAGTGGGAATGATTGCTTGCTATTTTTTAGGAATAAAAACCGGTTAGAAAGATTTGCTAAGACCAATTCAAAGTTAGTTAATTCTATTTTTAACAAATCCAGGATTTACTAAAAATAGATCCTAAAATAAAGGATCTTAACAAATAAAACGTGAATACATTTTCTTTAACAAAAACGATTTGCCAATTAACTTTTAATAAATTTTTACTGCAACAATTTAATTTAAAATACATTAACTAAAAATAATAATTAAAATATGATAATCAGAATTTTCAGTCAACGTAGTCAACCTTCAGCTCAGGAACAGTGTGCTGTCTCCAGACTTCAGTTTAGCTAGAACATCCAACTTGGGAACAGTAGATCTGCTGTCTCCATTTTACATCCCAAGCGATATACTTCTCCTAACATCAATTGAAACCTTATGACATGTACGTTTCCATAAGCTAAGGCATAGGTACTATCAACGATCATAATCATAATCGGATATCGACCTGCACAATCTCTAAAAACATGTTCGCTTAAATAAAGTGTAGTCATCATCAAAACTCAAGAGGTCCAACAAAATAAATTTAAAAAAAACTAATAAAAAAAGAAATCTGGACAACAAATTTTTGTCTCAAGGGTTCGCTCCTCGAACCTCGATATTTGAATGCATTGTGTTTGTTGTTTCGCTCACTGATTGCATTAAAAGTCATTTAAATGCTAAAATTAATTAAAAATAGTAAATGGGCGTTATAAATTATGAAATTTGGTATCCAACGTAATTGATGTCTTCCAGACGTAGTAGTGAAGTCGGATTTTCTATTTGAATTTTCGAAACTATGCAAAATGCCTGATAAAGTTATTGGTTGCATTTGAAATTAGGAAGTGGTAGAGATTATGATTTAAGCACTTAAAATTATGAAGTTTAGTGATGCCTTGACAATATAAAGTGAACTGAAAGTGTAATACTAATACGTGATTTTTGTATTTGTCTTTGTGTTAGGACCTCAATTTATAAGAGGTTGAGATTCCAATTCGTGAAGTGCTTTTAGCTACCAAGGTACACGCTTTGAGCATACTTTTGTAATTGGTTATGTAAAGTAATGTTGTATTTATTCTATGATGTAATGTTGTTTATCACTTAAGGCTTACACATCAAAAATAATTTGAAAAAAGTTTAACTTGGAAATTTAAGGATGATTGTTTTGGTTACCCACCTAGGGTTATTATACTAGAAATTGGATTTATTATATCGTTCCCATGGTAGTTTTGGATCATTACGGTCACCATAAGGGTATGTGTACTTTACCTTTGACAACTCGAATAAGACGATCAACGTCTTAGGCCGAAGGTTGCCTTGGGATTAGCGCTTCCATGCGTATTCCCCCAAACTTCTATATTACTCTGGCGATTCGAATTGGACGGGCACGACATGAGTTGGGAATTGAAAAGTCAAATATGACATCTTAACTGAGCCTTTGCATGCTTGGATGAATTCATCACTTGTACGTAACCTGTATAATACATTGTATGAAGTTTCTGACGTGTATTGGTTTATGTTCTTTGGAACTTGTTATGATGTTGTCATTTCATCAACTAGCAGGTTGGTGTGCAGGTGGGGGTAGTGTGTGAGGACTCTAACATTAGAACCTGTAAATGAGCTGACTATCGTACATGAACTATGTTATCGTAGCGTTTGAACTTTATTATATATTTAAGCAAGAATGTTCTTATTTTGAATTTGATTTGGTGTTAAAGAGGCCCATAGGCTCTCAAGTTATAAACTTTAAGACTTCCACTGTTTTATTAGTTCCATTTTCGTTTACTTATTTCTTTTTTTTACTAGAATATCTTCGATCCTAAAAACGGTTTATCTTAAACGTCCGATATGCGACCAAAAATTCTTATTTACATGTGAATATCTAGTTAGCTTAAAGCTGGATTATTACAGTTTTAAGTGAAGTGAAGAAGTCAACACAACAATGCCATAACGGAAACATGCATTAGTGTTAAGAATTATTGGGGGAAGTCGAACTTCGCCTTGGTGCAATCCTAACAAATCAGTCCTGCACAACATGCCACGTGCCAAAATCAACAAGCTTCCTATAAGAAACCCCTTATAACAATACCTACGCCGAAAGTAAGCTCACTCAAAAAAATCAAGACCCCCTGCACCACTAAAAAATTTACAACACAGTCCCAAAAGATGAAAATAAAAAAAAGTAATCTAGGAGCGCTGCAACCAACCAACCAACAACCAACAGTCACAAAAGGCAACGTCAAACAGAAATCCAAAAGAAGCAACAACGAGAACACGAAGATAGCCTAGAAAACAAGAACGCCCAGAACAGCTGCAACAATGACACCAAGAGGCTAGCAGCAAGTGACAGAATAGTAGAGAACAAACGCTCAACACTTGCTTGAATCCAGATTTCCAATAAATGACCAAATAACACAGAACATGGCAGGACAATGAGACTATACAATTCTCCCCATTATCTTATCAACCAGAGGACGAAAATTATGGATTTTGAGCTTTTTTTGAGTGAAGAGGCACCCCAAGATAACAAAAGGGTAAAGTCCCTTCGAGCATGTTTAGGATCTCTTAAATTACTATTTTCGTATGGTTACTAACACTGGAGATGAAAACATTGCTTCTACTCTCATTTATTTCTAATCGCGAAGCCCTAGAGAATAGCGGAATTGTGAGCATTAGCTTGACCACCAAGCTCGGGTTAGCCAGTAAAAGTATAAGGAAGTCATATGCAAACATCAGGTGAAGAAGCCCTACCCTCCTGCAGTTTGGATGGTAGGTGAACCGGCAATATGTGGTAGCATCTTTCAGAAGTCTAGAAAGGCGGCAACAGCAGCAGCCACTTTAAATACACAGAAAATACAAAAAATTGATAATAATAATAATTATCTCATTTATTGTCCATTGCAGCAGCATCAACAGTAGTAGTAGCAAAAACTGATAATGAGAAGGGGGAAAGTGCTTTAAATACATAGAAAATACAAAAAAATTGATAATAATAATAATCTCATCTATTGTCCATTCGCTCAAAATAATCCTAACTATTAATTATCTTTATAATAAATTCACGTATGGGGTGTAATTTCTCAAAATAATCTCAATTGTACTATTGATTTCATGCTCATAAAAAATTTCGAATTGGATGCATTACAAGAAGAAATTAATAGCTGGGATTAATTTCAGAAAGTGCACCCAATAATTAGTACTATTGTAAAATAATTAATATTTGAGATTATTTTGGAGGAATGTATAATAGTTTTGAAATTATTAATGTCTATTATTCCAAAAAAATATTAGGGTTGCTTATAATACTAGTTCAAATACAAAGATTGCAAATTTACTAACACTATGTTCAACTATAACTAAAAGAAGTTCCTTGCCTTGAGTATTCAACGAATTTGTCTAAATATATACATAATATTCATTTGCTAGATGGTTACAAATTACCCACCAAAATAGCCATAATCAAGAAAACTAAATATATACAATAAAGTATACATGTATGCAAAATGATGTTTTCTAAAATATAACCGCAAATATTCTCTCACACACCCCTATAGTCGATGTTGGAGGTTCTCGCATGCTTAGATTGTCCCTGAAATCGTTAAATAAAATGTGCGAAAGTCCTTTGATAAAAATTTTAGCAATTTGGTAATGGACGGTTGATGTAGCGCACGAACTTCATCACGTGCTACTTTCTTTCGGAAAAAGTGATAATCCATCTCAATGTGTTTTGCGCGTTGATATTGAATTGGATGGCCAGACAAATAAATTACAATCACAATATCACAACAAACTAGAGTAGCCTTTTAAATGGGACAATGCAATATTAGTAGTAAATTTCTGATCCAACATGAATCAGAAACAACATTAGCAACCCCTTTGTACTACGCCTCAACACTATTATGGGACAGAGCGGGTTGGCACTTGGATGCCCAAGAAATTAAATTATCACCATGGAATACAAAGTAACTGGATCTAAAGCGACGAGTGTCAAGATAACCACCCAATATACATTTGTGTAAGAGATAATAGGATTAATGCTGGACTTGCACATATCAGATGAAGACCAAAAGAAATGGTAACCTATGGATAGCGTATGATATGCTTAAGAGCACACATATGCTCATTAGTTGGAGGATACATATGAAGACAAATTTGATGCTCGTCATAAGTAATGTCTAGGCAAGCGAATATAAGATACTGAAGGGCACCTGGAAGATTATGATACTTAGTTGGGTCAACGTAGGTAGAAGTAGCGGTGGCACTAAGTTTTCACTTAGTGTCAATAGGAGTAGGACACAGATTGTAATTAATCATTCTAACACATTTAAGAATATTAGCAGCATATTGTTTTTTAGATAAGAAGAGACCATGGTTAAGCCGAGTGATAATAGTCCAAAAAGAAACTCAGAGGATCAAGAACCTTCATAGCAAATTCAGAAGCCAAGAAAGTCATAATATGCTTACAAAGGTGATCGGAAGAAGCAATAAGAATAATATATGCAATGTCCGGACCATTTTTGTAGATGGACAAAGAGTGATTCGACTTACTATGAGAAAACCTAAATGTAGCAACAAAACCAACAAATATTTGGTACCAAGCTTGAGAAACCTATTTTAACTCATACAACAACTTCTTCAATTGACAAACATGATTTAGATATTTTTTTGTTGTGAAAGTCAATTGGTTGATGTATATAAACTATTTCAATGGGATGACTGTGTAAGGAAGCATCCTTACATTAATTTGATGAGTTGATCAAGAATTAGAGAAAGCAATGATTATATCTGTTCGAATAGTGACAAGTTTATCCACAAGGCTAAACATTTCATGACAATCAACACCCTGTCACTGAGTATTTTATTACCCACAAGATGAGTTTTATGATGCTCAAATATTCCACTAGATTTATGTTTATGACGAAAAATTCATATAGACCAAATTACATTCACATTTGGTGGCCTAGGAACTAATCCTCAAGTCTTATTATCAACCAAAGCATTAAATTCATCCAACACTATATTATTCCAATTATAGTCACTTAGTGCACTAACAAGATTTTTTTTGGAATAGGTGAAATAATTATAGTGGTAGTGTGATAATTGGAAGAGTACTTAGGGTTGGATTTTAAAATGCCACGTGATGCACGTGTAGCCATGCAAGTATAAGGAAGAGGTGTTGAATGTGCTCATGATATTTAGTTGTTAGGAAACAGCAGGCTAGAGGTGTTAGGTTGGTTGTAAGAGCAGATGGGTCGATTGGTGAGATAAGCTTATTAGAGGAGGTGTCTAAAGAAGAGGGTGTGCGAGTGGGCTGGTGACGTTGCTGGCCCAGTGAAGTTGGGGACTTGATTGGAGGGGAGCATTCATAGTTCAAGTTATCTTTCATCCCAATGAGGAAAGGATGGGACAAATTTGGTTGTTTTTGTGTTGGGCTTGAGTGTGAAGGATTTTGAGAAAAGTAATGAATAAGATGGGGATTAATGTTATTCTCATTAAAAAAACATATTCCAAAGGTTTTGCTTTGTGAATTTGGGAGAACGTAATTTAATTTTCAACAAAACGAACATGATGATAAATAATGAATTTTTCATTAGACATGTCATAACATTTGGACCCGTGATGATTTGGAGATGGATCTAAATAAGAAAAATAGGTCGATCTTTCTTGAAATTTATTAATAAAGGAAGAGGGGTGTAATAGGAAACATAAACAACCAAAAACACTCAAACATGCAGAATCGAGATAGCTTGGATTAAGGATTTGAGCGGATGTTTGGTAGTTTAAGACCTTTTTAGGAAGAATATTGAATAGATATATAGTCATAGGGAGAGCATGGTGCAAAAAGGTAAGTGGGATGGATGCTTAAGCTAGAAGAGTTTGGATGATATTACTTATTAACTTTATGTGTCTTTCAGCCTTACAACTTTATAAAAACGCATAAGAACATGAGAGACGAAAGAGTATGCTATTTTTTCTCCAATAATTCCTTAAATGTTCCATGGATATATTCCATATTATCATCACACTAAAAGGTCTTAATATTATGTTCAAATTGCGTTTTGTCCTGAAAAGCTAAAAAATTTTGAGTAGAGATTTTTTTGCAACGGGAAAATTCCACAAGTATTTTCTATAGTCATCAAGAAAAAGAACATAATCACAATGACTGAGAGTATTGACAATATGAAATGACCAAAGACCATTGTGTATAATATCAAACAGAATAAGTGAATGTGAAATAGAATAATAAAAAGGTAACTTAGAATGTTTCTCGAGAGGGCAAGCGGAACAAAAAGCTTTACAAGCCTTATTATCGTCATTAGATTTTTTACTACATTCGCCAAGATGATCTAAATAGTTGTGCCACAAATCTAAAGACAAAGCAATAAAGATTTATTGATTATAGGAGGAAATGGCTTAAGAGTTGGAGAAAAGTTGATATAGGTTCTCGGTGCGATAACATCTCATCAGTCTGTTCCCCGTCTGTATATCATTAACATAGAAATTAAAAGGGTCAAAAGAAATAGAAACCATAAATTTGTGGTAAATTTACAAAAAAAACTAGATTTTTAATGAGTTTAGGAGCATGTAACACATTTGTAAGAATATATGGAAGAAACGATGGTTAAAAATAGTAGGACCATTACCAATAATTGAAATGAAATTACCATTTCCAACAGCAATATTATGATGTTTAGTGCTTGAAAGAAAATAAGATGAGAGAGTACTTCCATCCTATATCATGTGACATGCAGCACCGATAATAATGTAGTAGTTTCCATCGGGTTGATAGATTGACATATCATATATAGTGGCCTCAATATCAGTAAGCGTGTAGCTAGGTGTAGTAGGAGCAATAGCACTAAAAGCTTGTGGTTAGGGCCCAAGTTAACGTGGTTCAAAGTTTGAAGATTGTGCTATTGTATTGAGTCTTGGTTGCCAATTATATGAGGGACAAGAGCAAAGAGGCACTATCCATCCTCCCCATATACACTGCCACATATGGGTCTAGGTTGCCGGTGGGACCTTCTAACGTGGCCTGTATGGGACAGGCTGACATGGCTGTAGAATGGGACTGTGCCTATTATAGTTTTGTACCTATTTCTACCCATTAGGCTTTGACCGATTTTTGATATTAATTTTGGTGTTTCTTTTAGTATTTGTAGAAGAAGTAAATGACGAGGAAGAGTTGGTAGCAACAGTGGCAGTTTTTATCAAAGCGACTGGCATTTTCACGTACATTGCGAGCTTTAAAAATATGCTTTGCCATTTTTTAATCTCGATTGACAACTTTCAAAGGATCTTAATGGCTCTTTATTTTGTTTATAGTCCTCAGTACCACTATTAGCCTCCGATTGGGACATGGTGAGGCATAAAAAACAAGACGACCATTTGTCATCAGAGCATCAACATCAGCCAACCAGTCCGCCAATGATTGTAGGTGGTTGCAAACTTGCAATAGTTGTCATTAGAATTGAAGTCTTCGAAAAAGTGTTGGTAAACTCCTCCTCAAGATGGGTGGCTCAAAAGGCTTTATTGTCTTTAAACAGAGCCTCTAGACGATTCCATGCCACATTTGTTATATCATTGCATTTGAGAATAGCAAGGAAAAGATCACGAGAATTTAGTTTTATTCCATTATAATATAACAACATCTAGACGCCTCCAAAGACTTTGGTCAACAGACTTAGCCGTGGCATATGTAGCCATGCCTTCTTCTTTGTAGGTGGAAATAAATGATCATATAAATCATAAACTCTAGCAAGATTGATGAATAGAGTAGCCCAAGAGTGGTACAAATATTTCTCATTGTCTAATTTCACAGGAACAAGAGATTTGTTATTAGTAATAATGAGAAAATATATATTCACTCATTAATATATGACATGTTTTAATTAGTTAGAAAATATATATTTACTCATTAATAGGAAATTATTTAACACTCTATTATCAATAAAATAAGGATGTACAATTAGAATTTTAAAAACACAAATTCTTACTTTAGATCAACTTAATAAAAGATACGACTCAAATGCGTCAGTCCATTATTTCTTGATAAAACAACTACCAAAAAACGTGTGCTGTGTAACCCTAGTTGAAGTTGGTATTAGAGTTAGTATTATAACCTACTAAAAGTGTGTATTTGGAATGGGTGTCATAACGCATTAAAGTTGGTATTTAGAGTTTGTATTATAACCTATTTAAAGTTAGTGTTATAACCTATTAAAGTTGATAATATAACTTATTAGAGTTGGTATTATAACTTATGAAATTTAGTTATAATATCAACTCTAATAAGTTAAAATAGGTTAATAGGTTAAAACGCCAACACCAAATACCAACTTTAATAGGTTATGATACCAACTCTAATAGGTTCTAATACCAACTTTAATAGGTGATAAATCCAACTCCAACTAGGTTGTAGTACCAACTCCAAACACCAGCTTTAAAAGGTTATAATATCAACTCCAAATACTAACTTTAATAGGTTATAATACCAAATTTAATAGGTTATAACACCTTAACTCCAACTCCAAATTAGATGAAATAGGTGTGCCAGTTTTTAGGTTTTTCTCTTTTTTTTTAATTGTTGGGCCTGAGCCTGAAGAGCCGTCTCTTATATAAACGGTTTCTCAGGAGATGCACTGTTTAAAAAATTACTGTTGTTACAAATTTCTTTTTACAAATCCTCAAATTGAGATGTTCTTGCAAAGAGATCATTTCTATTGAGCTGATACAATGTACATTTACAATTTTAAAGAGATTTATTATAATGTTAGAGTGAGAACTTACAATTTTAAATAAACTAGTTATAACTTTAAAATAATTATTTACTGTTTTAAAGAGATTTTTTTTATGGTTAAATGGTCTATAATTGTTTTTGGTTTGAAATCAAACCAAAATGGTGAAGTTGCCACATTACATTTACTTGAACAACCCGAGAAGTTTGATCATTTAGGTGAAAATTTGAAATGTATAAGTGAAAAACTCAAAAAAATGAAACAAATAAACTAAGTTTCAAAAATATTCCAAAAGTAAGCGTGAAAATTCCAAACCTGAGGTTTGGAGCTGTTCGCAGTTACTAACTGCGAACAACCAAATAGGAGAAAATAGCTATTCGCAGTTACTAACTGCGAACAACTATTTTGTCCTATTTGACTGTTTGCAGTTAGTAACTGTGAACACCTGATGAGAATTCAGTCCACAAAGTCCAAGATCATAAAGTTACGGTTCCTACAACACAAGCTACGGTCCATGCTTTACTTAGCCACGCAAATGTCAAGCAAATGGCTGCTAATTTCGTGGGATTCTCTTCAAAGCAATCCTTTATTACTTGCCTTAAATGGGAAGTTGAATAAGGCAGAATTCAAGTAGCAACTTGGACAATTTTATTTTTAAGAAATGCAAAGGGTTTTTTTTTAAATGCAAGGGGAGTTAAAGCTCTTTATGGGAGTTAATTTGCTGTTAAAATAACTAAAGGGTCAGTGTCAGCTTTAATGCTTAACATTAAAAGGGCATTAATTCTAGCTTTTGTTTAATGCTTTGTTTTGCTGATTTGGGTTGGGGGGGGTGGGAATTTAAAAGGTCCCTTGAAGGCGTGTAACACTTGCATTATTTTTAGTATAAAAGAAACTCATTGCCATGCATTTTAGGCAAGTGAGATTGAAAACAAAATTCTGATTTTCTTTGTAATTTCTTTGTGCTTACTTTGTGTTGCACGCCCCTTTTATTCTTATTACTTAGTGTTTGAGAGTAAAAGCTTTGAGAGTTTAAAATACTTAATGAATTTTTGCTGCTCAAAGAAACCATCCAATCTAGAATAAGTTTCTAAGTTGCGTGGGTGTTCTCTTGTTTCGTTCCTTGTTGAGCTTGTTCTTAAGCTAACTGATACACTTTAAAATGGTCCCATTACACTTCCACATCAGTTGGTATCAGAGCACGGTTCACGAAGGGGACAAGGTATGCATAGAAGGACCGTTTTTTAGATTCTGTCAGTTTTGGGGTTTGAAACATGATCGATTTGGAGGATTGTTTGAGGTTATTTTTCAAAACTGTTTTTGCACAATATTATTCATTTAGTTGGTGAACTTTGGGCTTTGGAATCATTGGATTTGGTGGAGTTGTGAAGGAGATATGCATTATTCTTTACAGACTGCGCACAATTGATCAGTTCTGTACAATGTGAATATGAAGTTATCAAACAAGGAAGAATTTGAAATACTTCTGCCTACATTGGAGGATCCAGTTTGTGTTCGGGCAATAGATAGGCTTAAAGCATTGCAGCACGAGGAAGCAAATTCATAAGATTCATGGATCAATTGGGAGATGATTTGGATAATTGGATTCCAATCAAGCGCTGTAATGAACATTTGGAAGAGATTTGGAGTGAACAAAGTTACTGGGATAAGACCTTCCGTCATCGTCAGAAACATTTGAAATCACAGTATGATGCAGGCCGTGTTGCTATACAACCTAACAGCACAACATTGAATTCTTCTCTTGATATCAAACAAGCACCATTAAGAGACAACAATTGTGATATTAACCTTGAGATAATTGTGGGAACAAAAGGTAATGAGATTGCTTCTAAACAAGAGGAACTTGACTTGTATGCTAATGTGATTCCTATCTATGATGAATATCCAGAATCAGATTGTGAAGAGATTGTTGAAGCTCTTGAAGAAGTAGTTGAGACATCTTGTGTAAAGGTTGTTGATGATCTTGAAAGCATGGTTGAAACACCTACTGTTGAAAGTATTGGAGATCTTGAAGAGATTGTTGAAGCATCTTGTGAAGAGATGATTGATGAGTATAAAAAAGATGGTGAATTACCTTGTGAAGAGATTGTTGAGACTCTTGAAAAAGTGGTTGAAATGCCTTGTATTGAGAACCTTGAAGATCTTAAGGAGGTTGTTGAGACAATTTGCATGAAGAATGTTGGTTCTACAATAGAGTGCCTTGAACTAGTGGATTATCATCCAAGATTGGAGGTTGGCATACAAGTAGAGCAAACTAAGAAGCATGAGTTTATCAAGGTTGATTTCGTGCTTGAAAAATCACCTTTAATGGATTATGTTCATGTAGAGAGATTTATGGAATTTAACCCTACAAAAATTCGAGGTCGAATTTTTTCAAAGTAGGGGAGAATGATGAGAATTCAGTCCACAAAGTCCAAGATCATAAAGTTACGGTTCCTACAACACAAGCTACGGTCCATGCTTTACTTAGCCACGCAAATGTCAAGCAAATGGCTGCTAATTTCGTGGGATTCTCTTCAAAGCAATCCTTTATTACTTGCCTTAAATGGGAAGTTGAATAAGGCAGAATTCAAGTAGCAACTTGGACAATTTTATTTTTAAGAAATGCAAAGGGTTTTTTTTTAAATGCAAGGGGAGTTAAAGCTCTTTATGGGAGTTAATTTGCTGTTAAAATAACTAAAGGGTCAGTGTCAGCTTTAATGCTTAACATTAAAAGGGCATTAATTCTAGCTTTTGTTTAATGCTTTGTTTTGCTGATTTGGGTTGGGGGGGGTGGGAATTTAAAAGGTCCCTTGAAGGCGTGTAACACTTGCATTATTTTTAGTATAAAAGAAACTCATTGCCATGCATTTTAGGCAAGTGAGATTGAAAACAAAATTCTGATTTTCTTTGTAATTTCTTTGTGCTTACTTTGTGTTGCACGCCCCTTTTATTCTTATTACTTAGTGTTTGAGAGTAAAAGCTTTGAGAGTTTAAAATACTTAATGAATTTTTGCTGCTCAAAGAAACCATCCAATCTAGAATAAGTTTCTAAGTTGCGTGGGTGTTCTCTTGTTTCGTTCCTTGTTGAGCTTGTTCTTAAGCTAACTGATACACTTTAAAATGGTCCCATTACACTTCCACATCAGTTGGTATCAGAGCACGGTTCACGAAGGGGACAAGGTATGCATAGAAGGACCGTTTTTTAGATTCTGTCAGTTTTGGGGTTTGAAACGTGATCGATTTGGAGGATTGTTTGAGGTTATTTTTCAAAACTGTTTTTGCACAATATTATTCATTTAGTTGGTGAACTTTGGGCTTTGGAATCATTGGATTTGGTGGAGTTGTGAAGATATGCATTATTCTTTACAGACTGCGCACAATTGATCAGTTCTGTACAATGTGAATATGAAGTTATCAAACAAGGAAGAATTTGAAATACTTCTGCCTACATTGGAGGATCCAGTTTGTGTTCGGGCAATAGATAGGCTTAAAGCATTGCAGCACGAGGAAGCAAATTCATAAGATTCATGGATCAATTGGGAGATGATTTGGATAATTGGATTCCAATCAAGCGCTGTAATGAACATTTGGAAGAGATTTGGAGTGAACAAAGTTACTGGGATAAGACCTTCCGTCATCGTCAGAAACATTTGAAATTACAGTATGATGCAGGCCGTGTTGCTATACAACCTAACAGCACAACATTGAATTCTTCTCTTGATATCAAACAAGCACCATTAAGAGACAACAATTGTGATATTAACCTTGAGATAATTGTGGGAACAAAAGGTAATGAGATTGCTTCTAAACAAGAGGAACTTGACTTGTATGCTAATGTGATTCCTATCTATGATGAATATCCAGAATCAGATTGTGAAGAGATTGTTGAAGCTCTTGAAGAAGTAGTTGAGACATCTTGTGTAAAGGTTGTTGATGATCTTGAAAGCATGGTTGAAACACCTACTGTTGAAAGTATTGGAGATCTTGAAGAGATTGTTGAAGCATCTTGTGAAGAGATGATTGATGAGTATAAAAAAGATGGTGAATTACCTTGTGAAGAGATTGTTGAGACTCTTGAAAAAGTGGTTGAAATGCCTTGTATTGAGAACCTTGAAGATCTTAAGGAGGTTGTTGAGACAATTTGCATGAAGAATGTTGGTTCTACAATAGAGTGCCTTGAACTAGTGGATTATCATCCAAGATTGGAGGTTGGCATACAAGTAGAGCAAACTAAGAAGCATGAGTTTATCAAGGTTGATTTCGTGCTTGAAAAATCACCTTTAATGGATTATGTTCATGTAGAGAGATTTATGGAATTTAACCCTACAAAAATTCGAGGTCGAATTTTTTCAAAGTAGGGGAGAATGATGAGAATTCAGTCCACAAAGTCCAAGATCATAAAGTTACGGTTCCTACAACACAAGCTACGGTCCATGCTTTACTTAGCCACGCAAATGTCAAGCAAATGGCTGCTAATTTCGTGGGATTCTCTTCAAAGCAATCCTTTATTACTTGCCTTAAATGGGAAGTTGAATAAGGCAGAATTCAAGTAGCAACTTGGACAATTTTATTTTTAAGAAATGCAAAGGGTTTTTTTTTTAAATGCAAGGGGAGTTAAAGCTCTTTATGGGAGTTAATTTGCTGTTAAAATAACTAAAGGGTCAGTGTCAGCTTTAATGCTTAACATTAAAAGGGCATTAATTCTAGCTTTTGTTTAATGCTTTGTTTTGCTGATTTGGGTTGGGGGGGGGGGGGGGGGGTGGGAATTTAAAAGGTCCCTTGAAGGCGTGTAACACTTGCATTATTTTTAGTATAAAAGAAACTCATTGCCATGCATTTTAGGCAAGTGAGATTGAAAACAAAATTCTGATTTTCTTTGTAATTTCTTTGTGCTTACTTTGTGTTGCACGCCCCTTTTATTCTTATTACTTAGTGTTTGAGAGTAAAAGCTTTGAGAGTTTAAAATACTTAATGAATTTTTGCTGCTCAAAGAAACCATCCAATCTAGAATAAGTTTCTAAGTTGCGTGGGTGTTCTCTTGTTTCGTTCCTTGTTGAGCTTGTTCTTAAGCTAACTGATACACTTTAAAATGGTCCCATTACACTTCCACATCAGTTGGTATCAGAGCACGGTTCACGAAGGGGACAAGGTATGCATAGAAGGACCGTTTTTTAGATTCTGTCAGTTTTGGGGTTTGAAACGTGATCGATTTGGAGGATTGTTTGAGGTTATTTTTCAAAACTGTTTTTGCACAATATTATTCATTTAGTTGGTGAACTTTGGGCTTTGGAATCATTGGATTTGGTGGAGTTGTGAAGGAGATATGCATTATTCTTTACAGACTGCGCACAATTGATCAGTTCTGTACAATGTGAATATGAAGTTATCAAACAAGGAAGAATTTGAAATACTTCTGCCTACATTGGAGGATCCAGTTTGTGTTCGGGCAATAGATAGGCTTAAAGCATTGCAGCACGAGGAAGCAAATTCATAAGATTCATGGATCAATTGGGAGATGATTTGGATAATTGGATTCCAATCAAGCGCTGTAATGAACATTTGGAAGAGATTTGGAGTGAACAAAGTTACTGGGATAAGACCTTCCGTCATCGTCAGAAACATTTGAAATTACAGTATGATGCAGGCCGTGTTGCTATACAACCTAACAGCACAACATTGAATTCTTCTCTTGATATCAAACAAGCACCATTAAGAGACAACAATTGTGATATTAACCTTGAGATAATTGTGGGAACAAAAGGTAATGAGATTGCTTCTAAACAAGAGGAACTTGACTTGTATGCTAATGTGATTCCTATCTATGATGAATATCCAGAATCAGATTGTGAAGAGATTGTTGAAGCTCTTGAAGAAGTAGTTGAGACATCTTGTGTAAAGGTTGTTGATGATCTTGAAAGCATGGTTGAAACACCTACTGTTGAAAGTATTGGAGATCTTGAAGAGATTGTTGAAGCATCTTGTGAAGAGATGATTGATGAGTATAAAAAAGATGGTGAATTACCTTGTGAAGAGATTGTTGAGACTCTTGAAAAAGTGGTTGAAATGCCTTGTATTGAGAACCTTGAAGATCTTAAGGAGGTTGTTGAGACAATTTGCATGAAGAATGTTGGTTCTACAATAGAGTGCCTTGAACTAGTGGATTATCATCCAAGATTGGAGGTTGGCATACAAGTAGAGCAAACTAAGAAGCATGAGTTTATCAAGGTTGATTTCGTGCTTGAAAAATCACCTTTAATGGATTATGTTCATGTAGAGAGATTTATGGAATTTAACCCTACAAAAATTCGAGGTCGAATTTTTTCAAAGTAGGGGAGAATGATGAGAATTCAGTCCACAAAGTCCAAGATCATAAAGTTACGGTTCCTACAACACAAGCTACGGTCCATGCTTTACTTAGCCACGCAAATGTCAAGCAAATGGCTGCTAATTTCGTGGGATTCTCTTCAAAGCAATCCTTTATTACTTGCCTTAAATGGGAAGTTGAATAAGGCAGAATTCAAGTAGCAACTTGGACAATTTTATTTTTAAGAAATGCAAAGGGTTTTTTTTTTAAATGCAAGGGGAGTTAAAGCTCTTTATGGGAGTTAATTTGCTGTTAAAATAACTAAAGGGTCAGTGTCAGCTTTAATGCTTAACATTAAAAGGGCATTAATTCTAGCTTTTGTTTAATGCTTTGTTTTGCTGATTTGGGTTGGGGGGGGGGGGGGGGGGGTGGGAATTTAAAAGGTCCCTTGAAGGCGTGTAACACTTGCATTATTTTTAGTATAAAAGAAACTCATTGCCATGCATTTTAGGCAAGTGAGATTGAAAACAAAATTCTGATTTTCTTTGTAATTTCTTTGTGCTTACTTTGTGTTGCACGCCCCTTTTATTCTTATTACTTAGTGTTTGAGAGTAAAAGCTTTGAGAGTTTAAAATACTTAATGAATTTTTGCTGCTCAAAGAAACCATCCAATCTAGAATAAGTTTCTAAGTTGCGTGGGTGTTCTCTTGTTTCGTTCCTTGTTGAGCTTGTTCTTAAGCTAACTGATACACTTTAAAATGGTCCCATTACACTTCCACATCAGTTGGTATCAGAGCACGGTTCACGAAGGGGACAAGGTATGCATAGAAGGACCGTTTTTTAGATTCTGTCAGTTTTGGGGTTTGAAACGTGATCGATTTGGAGGATTGTTTGAGGTTATTTTTCAAAACTGTTTTTGCACAATATTATTCATTTAGTTGGTGAACTTTGGGCTTTGGAATCATTGGATTTGGTGGAGTTGTGAAGGAGATATGCATTATTCTTTACAGACTGCGCACAATTGATCAGTTCTGTACAATGTGAATATGAAGTTATCAAACAAGGAAGAATTTGAAATACTTCTGCCTACATTGGAGGATCCAGTTTGTGTTCGGGCAATAGATAGGCTTAAAGCATTGCAGCACGAGGAAGCAAATTCATAAGATTCATGGATCAATTGGGAGATGATTTGGATAATTGGATTCCAATCAAGCGCTGTAATGAACATTTGGAAGAGATTTGGAGTGAACAAAGTTACTGGGATAAGACCTTCCGTCATCGTCAGAAACATTTGAAATTACAGTATGATGCAGGCCGTGTTGCTATACAACCTAACAGCACAACATTGAATTCTTCTCTTGATATCAAACAAGCACCATTAAGAGACAACAATTGTGATATTAACCTTGAGATAATTGTGGGAACAAAAGGTAATGAGATTGCTTCTAAACAAGAGGAACTTGACTTGTATGCTAATGTGATTCCTATCTATGATGAATATCCAGAATCAGATTGTGAAGAGATTGTTGAAGCTCTTGAAGAAGTAGTTGAGACATCTTGTGTAAAGGTTGTTGATGATCTTGAAAGCATGGTTGAAACACCTACTGTTGAAAGTATTGGAGATCTTGAAGAGATTGTTGAAGCATCTTGTGAAGAGATGATTGATGAGTATAAAAAAGATGGTGAATTACCTTGTGAAGAGATTGTTGAGACTCTTGAAAAAGTGGTTGAAATGCCTTGTATTGAGAACCTTGAAGATCTTAAGGAGGTTGTTGAGACAATTTGCATGAAGAATGTTGGTTCTACAATAGAGTGCCTTGAACTAGTGGATTATCATCCAAGATTGGAGGTTGGCATACAAGTAGAGCAAACTAAGAAGCATGAGTTTATCAAGGTTGATTTCGTGCTTGAAAAATCACCTTTAATGGATTATGTTCATGTAGAGAGATTTATGGAATTTAACCCTACAAAAATTCGAGGTCGAATTTTTTCAAAGTAGGGGAGAATGATGAGAATTCAGTCCACAAAGTCCAAGATCATAAAGTTACGGTTCCTACAACACAAGCTACGGTCCATGCTTTACTTAGCCACGCAAATGTCAAGCAAATGGCTGCTAATTTCGTGGGATTCTCTTCAAAGCAATCCTTTATTACTTGCCTTAAATGGGAAGTTGAATAAGGCAGAATTCAAGTAGCAACTTGGACAATTTTATTTTTAAGAAATGCAAAGGGTTTTTTTTTAAATGCAAGGGGAGTTAAAGCTCTTTATGGGAGTTAATTTGCTGTTAAAATAACTAAAGGGTCAGTGTCAGCTTTAATGCTTAACATTAAAAGGGCATTAATTCTAGCTTTTGTTTAATGCTTTGTTTTGCTGATTTGGGTTGGGGGGGGTGGGAATTTAAAAGGTCCCTTGAAGGCGTGTAACACTTGCATTATTTTTAGTATAAAAGAAACTCATTGCCATGCATTTTAGGCATGTGAGATTGAAAACAAAATTCTGATTTTCTTTGTAATTTCTTTGTGCTTACTTTGTGTTGCACGCCCCTTTTATTCTTATTACTTAGTGTTTGAGAGTAAAAGCTTTGAGAGTTTAAAATACTTAATGAATTTTTGCTGCTCAAAGAAACCATCCAATCTAGAATAAGTTTCTAAGTTGCGTGGGTGTTCTCTTATTTCGTTCCTTGTTGAGCTTGTTCTTAAGCTAACTCATACACTCTAAAACGCCATTACACTTCCACATCAACAGCTATGCTGCACAAATACTCGGATCAACTTCCTCTTTTCCCATTTTTTCCCATTTCTCAAAACCCTACCTTCACACTCGACATTCTCCCTCTAAAACCATAGATTCAATCCATAAATTCTTGCATTCATCTTTCAATTTGGCACTTTAAAATTAGTGTGGGATACTCTAGCTTGCTCAAAGGTAAACTTGTGTTTTAGGGTTATAATCAAATTTGCTTATTTTTTCAAATGTAGCTTACTAGTTGTTAAATCAAGACTGTTCTTAATTATCCATAAGTATTGAAGGTATTAATTGTTTTTATTGCTTTATGTTGTTTTTTGAAGTAATGTTGTTGAATTAGTTGAATTCAACGTTGATAATATTATTAGAAATGTTGATGTTGATGTTGGTATTAGAAATATTATCTAAGAACTTATGAATTGATTTATTATTTGGATTTTATGTGTATTATATATGTATGAACTTAGTTACATTATGGATTTTAATAATTTTTAAACCAAAAAAAGATTATAATTAAATGAATATAATGTACTTGTATGGGCATGAAGTTGATGATGATGTTGATTTTTCTTTGTATTAATGTAGCATCATTTCGCGTGACTATAGTATGTTTTTGGAATGGTTGTATTTGAGAAAGTAGTGGCAAAGTTCATTATGTTGGGGGAACACATAAGTGGTTTGAATGCAATTCGAACATGGATTTGAACCACTTTAAACGTTTTATATGTTCTAAGATTGGATTGGACCCTACTTGAAGTACCGTAAATATAAGCTTTAAATATGACATGAGTAGAGAATTGCTTGCCGTTCCTATTGAGGATGATCAGGCCATAGA
Organism: Amaranthus tricolor; assembly: GCF_026212465.1. Taxonomy (NCBI): domain Eukaryota; kingdom Viridiplantae; phylum Streptophyta; class Magnoliopsida; order Caryophyllales; family Amaranthaceae; genus Amaranthus; species Amaranthus tricolor. Next base: position 23,369,987 of record NC_080061.1, read on the forward strand.
TGCTACGTGGGAGCATTCAAAGTCCACCCAAATTCCCTCTTTGGAGTTATACGTAGAAGAAGTACCCATAGAGAATTAGTTGCTTCTAATCCTACTCCTACCCCTATGCCTATATTAAATAAGGAAACTCATAATCTTTTCGTTCCTTCCGCATCTTGTACTTTTTCTCAACCCCCTACGATTCAAGTTCCAATTGATTCAATGTTTAAATTAGAAGGAACTGCTTAGATGGGACCTTGGGATGATGGAAATGAGAGTAATGAGCTCATTGACGATCCTTCTAAGGATGACGTGGATGTCGATGAGGATGCGCAAGCAAATGACATGACCCTAGGCAACATTCCTACAATCATTCCTCCTACACCTTATGCCCTATGTCCACCTTTAGACGAGTATGAGGAGGACAACTCATGGAGGAATTGGGCTTGTGATACCACATACACAAAAAACGAAGAGTTTGAGAAGGGTATGATGTTTGATAGCAAGGAAGCGTAATTAGAAACTGTTAGAGTTTATCATATCGCAGAAATGTGGAGTACAGAACGGAGACCTCGAACCAAACCTTCCTTACCTTGAAGTGTAAGCGGGGTTGTTCGTTGAGACTTAGGGCTATGTTTGTTTCTTATTTCTCTTCATGGCGTATTGTTACGTACAAGGGTAAGCATGGTTCTTGTGTATTGGGTAGTGACACTGTTTCGGCTGGACACATTCATCTGACATCTTTTGTCATTAACAATGTCATTGTAAAATTGTGTTGCTAAAGACCCATCCATTAAGGTATCTGTCGTACGGCAGATGGTTAAAGATTGTTTTGTTGTGGATGTGAATTATAAGCGAGCGTGGTGTGCAAAGCAATAAGCCTTGTTGTCCATTTACGAGACCTGGGAAGGTTCTTACTCACTCCTTCCACGCTTTTAGAGGCTTTGCAACATTTTAACCCGGGGTTAGTACTTGAGTGGTATTTTAAGGAGGACAATGACACGGGTGTATATGTGAGACCTAATATTAGGACCTTCCAACGTGTCTTTTGGGCCTTTAAACCTTGCATTGAAGGCTTTAATTATTGTAAACCTCTTAACGCCATTGACGGCACACACTTGTATGGTAAATATTATCATACCTTATTGACTGCCATTGCCCAAGATGGTGATAAGGGAATCTTTCCATTAGCCTTTGCCATGGTAGAGAAGAAGAATATAAGTGCATGGTCGTGCTTCATGGCTTGTATTCGTAAGCATGTCACACAGAGGATGGGTTTATGCGTTATTTTTGATAGACATGCGGGTATTTTAGCAGCCATGGAAGAGCCGGAGTGGCAACCACGTAATGCTTATCATAGGTTTTGCTTACGCCATCTGCTTAGCAACTTCAATTGTGCTATGGGTAATGTTCAGTTGAAGAAGTTGTTTGGTAAAACAGCTGAGCAAAGACAACAAGTTAATGTAATGAATGGTTTAAAGCCAATTGCGACTGCAAAACGAGAGGCAATTTTCTGGATTGATGACGTGGGTGATATGTCTAAATGGTCGCTGTGTCATGATGGAGGTCATAGGTATAGCGTTACTAACACGAACTTAGCTGAAGTTTTCAACTATGTGATGAAGGGTGTACGTTTCTTACCTTTGACAACACTGGTTGAATTCACCTTCTATCGGGTAAACGACTACTTTGTTCAAAGATGTGAACGTGCTAGCGCATGGTTACTTGGAGGACACATGTACACACATATGCTACCAGGATTATTATCAATAGAAATACTAAGAAGGCAAATTTCCATTACATAATTGCATTTGATTGTAGAAGAGGTGTATTCAAAGTTAAGACTGGGAGGGGAACTAGAGGATCGTCTAAGGGGGGTAAGATTCAACATGTAGACTTGAATCAAATGAAGTGCACAAGTAAAAAACTTGAGATATATCACCTACCTTGTTCACATGTACTTGCTGTTTGCATCAAACGACACCTTTCATATGAGAGGTTCGTGGATCCGTGCTATACATCTCAAAGTTATGCAAGTACATAAGAACATTACTTTATGCCAATGATCGATAAGAGGTCATGGCCGCAATACACGGGCTTTGAACTTAGACATGATCTCGATCAAATTCGGGGTAAAGGGAGGCCTAAGTCTAGGACAATTGCCAACGAAATGGATGAGGGTAGAAATAAACGATCTAATTGTCGTCGTTATGGGAGCGAAGTTCACAACAATAGAACTTGTAACTCAAGGTAGTATGTTATATATATATACTAGCATGATAATCTATAACACATATAATAATGTTAAACTGACAACACAACTATATGATACATAATTATATAATAGTAATATTAACTAAAGCTAGTGCGAACACAGCAGTAGAGGAGATGGATCCAGCAGCTTCAGGACCCCTAGACCCTAGTGTCTTAACTATGCAGCATGAACACATGAGTACTCCTCTTTGGGATTCCCAGGTTAGGTGTACAATAGTTATGATTTGCATTTTACAAATGCTAACATACAAGTAACTTATTTATATTTCAATATTCATAGGTGTCCGATGAAGAAACGCTAGGCACCAGGCATCCAGATTCCGTTCCATGGGTGATCGATGATAGGATCATCCCGTACTTGGAGCTAACGAGGTTATACTACTTTCACCTCGTTGCATACGACTGAGTTGACCGTGCCATTATCACAGCACTGGTCGAGAGATGGCGTCAGGAGACGCATACATTTTATCTCCCTCTAGGTGAGGCTACCATCACACTGCTTGATGTAGACTTACTAACGCGGCTTCCCATCGAGGGACGTGCCGTGTGTACAGCCGGACACAAGTTATTAGGCTGGCGTGCAATGGTGCATCACATATTGGGAGAGCGCCTTCCACTGGAAGTGATCAGGGGGAGCGGTTTGCGCTGCACGTGGTTAGTTCAAACCTTCTCGCATCTCCCCGAAGATGCTGATGAAGGCACATTTCGAGGTACGCCAAGGTGTACCTCTTATACTTGATAGGAGCTGTGTTGTTTGCCGATAAAACAAACAACCAAATACAGCTCCTTTACTTAACTTTACTTGACGACCCATTGGAGCGCATCGCCGAGTATAGCTGGGGCTCCGCAGCCCTTGGATACCTGTATAGGAGGCTATGTGGTGCTGCCCACAAGAACGTCAAGGAGATTGCGGGACCAGTAGTCATATTACAGGTAATAAAAATAACATTTAATTCTAATCCGCTGTAGTTGAATTACATACTAATTACATTTTCAATGTTCAGCTGTGGGCATGGGAGCATATTCTTATCAGCCAACCTTACAAAATCGTTGGTCGTGGTGATACTACTCCTCCACCAGAACCCCCACCAGATGCTGCGTACGGTTCAAGGTGGAATTTTGCACGCCGGACGCGCAAGCACACCGACACCAGTCTTGGATTCTATCGAAATCAGTTAGACATGCTACGGCCCAACCAGGTAAATATTTCAGTACTCATTAACATTAGTACAATTTAATTAACATATCACTTACATTTTCATAACATGTATTTTAGTTTTTGTGGGACCCATACCCTGCGGAAGCCTACACAGCTGTACCCGAGGGCTTCTGTACCACTCATATGCTTCAACAATGTCGAAGTACATCTACTAGAGCACGTATTGCGCCAATATGGGTTGGTACAGGGCATTCCATCTCCTTGTGACACTGAACCCCAGCTACACCAGATTTCGATCAAAAATCATGGTACGAAAAACTGGATGGACATCAACTGGTGTCACATCGCTCGTTGGGATGGTATGTAACAACCCGACTTACCGTTGACTGGGCAAACAGGGTCGTCACGAGGATTATTTCCCAAGAAACTTAAATCATATCCCAAAACCTGGGCAAAGGAATCACCAGCTGTATTACGAAACCAACAAAGCTAAATCTCAAACCAAATATCTAATCTAAATATAAAGTAACCATACAACTCACTACGAGTCCATTATAATCAACATAATAAGAACTAATCAGAACTAATATACATTAAACAAATTCCTAATACAAACTATAAGCTTCCACGGTCTCAGCTCAAAAGGACATCCTTAGCACTCTCATCAACATTGCTAACCTGATTATTCCCGACAGCGATCTGTAATCAGCTAAAAGATGGAAACAACAAGGAATCAGATTAAACTGAGTGAGAAGCAACAATCCAAAACAATTAAACACAACAATTCAAAACAATGGTTTAAAAGCAACATCAGTTTCCTAGATCTATGTGCGCACAGGGAGTCTAGTTGAGAGGAACATCCATAGCTCTAAGGCTATGTCTCTCTCGGGTGAAGCTAGTCAATATCTCAATGACAATTCGCTTCAAAAACCAAGGAGTAGGGAACCATGTTCCTCAACTCCGTCAATGACCAGCTCGCAAGCCTGATCCATTGACTATATCAATATTAGCATAATCATTCATAAAACATTTATCACATTCATATAAATTTCACAAACTTTAAATAAACATTTTACAAATGGTAGCCTGGCCAGACCCCTTTTTAAGGGACTGTCACTGCTCACCAATAACGCTTCAAGAAGCGAAGTCCGTTTCTCCACGATCACTAGAAAGGTTCCTCGATGATGTCGTCTCTAGGAGCATAACAAACATAACATCACAACAAAGCGTTAAATACTACAAACTAGGTTCATACGTCTCTAGGAGCATAACCTTGTAACGATCATACGTCTCCACAATTCCCTTTGTATTTCCAATTCAAACACTTCTAGTTCACTTAACTCAAACCAAGAAACTAAACAAGATTAACCAGCTATCCTAAAAGAAGAACACAACTAATTTATCCATTCAACTAATAACTGTCACACGAACCCTGATACTTTCGAGAATAACCAATCATATAAAATCAAGGGTTATATCCAACACTTACAATTACCCAACTATTAAATAAATAGCTACAACAAAGAACTATCCACCACTGGCAAATTCACATGAATCAACTAACATTTAAGAACATCAAGTTTCCATAAACTTTCCACATTCAATATCCTATCGATATCCTAATCTTCGTAAATTCATACTAATTAATAATTCCACAATTAAGTTCTTATCACCACTTTGACCTATAATTATCATTAACAACATTCAAATCCAAATCCTCTCCACTACCTATACACCATCAAGACACTACGAATCCATTCCCACAAATTGTTTCACAAGTATCTGGTATTATATCTAAGAGTATCAATCTATTCAATTATTCACCATTATCATAACTTGTCACAACTCTTAGTTCCTAACAATAATTCAGCAGCTAAATATACATATCCAACAACCATCATAGTACCAGTTAGTAACTAATGTCTCTAAGGTCTTGTAATTACTTATTCTAATGTCTCTAATGCAAATACAACAAATAACAACTCAAAAATTAGCAAAAAAAAAATAAATATGTACATAGCTATTTGTAGTTACTAACTGCGAACAACTATTTTGTCTTATTTGGCTGTTCGCAGATAGTAGCTACGAACAGCTCCAAACCTTTGGTTTGGGATTTTCACGCTTACTTTTGGAATATTTTTGAAACTTGGTTTATTTGGTTCATTTTTTTGATTTTTTCACTTAATGATTTCAAATTTTCCATTTAGGCGGAATGTAGCACATGAAACAAATGGGGAAGCTTAGGCCTATCATAATGCAAATAGTCAAAGAGTGTCCAATACTCTCTTGTATGAGGTTGAAATATATTTTTTGTAAGCTTCACTTAGAATTTCAAAACCTTGAAAGAAAAATTTACTATTAACAATTTTTATAAGATTAAGCTAAATATTCAATACTTTTGCTACAGTTTTTACTTTATGTTTTTATAATTTAACAATTTCTATAAAAGTAAGTTGAGAACGACATTGAAATATAAGAAAAAAGTTCATTCTTAATCGAATAAGTTAAGGAGGGCATTGAAAAACTCTAATGTGAATTGAATTTTTGACTTTTTTTCCCTATCAAATAGCCAAATCCAATTGATCTTTTAAACACAAATCAGAGTTCAACATAGATATATGAATCTGAACGACATAAACAATATAATTATTTACTTGAGTTCTTTCTATAATCAAATATGATATTTTTTCTAGATATTTTCAAATAGTTTGTTCCATTTTATAATTGATTGATTCTAAAATTCTAGAACATTAGAGTATCAGGTTTACTGTTGATATCATGTAGGGTTTACCTTGGAAGTGAATGGAAGTTGGCCGACCCTACTAAGCTTCATTTTGTTAGTTGCTAGTTCGTTGTTCTTGATAATTGGCCACTTTGTTTCACCATGATGCATCTAAAATGTTAATTCCTTTTATTCACCAAAAGTGCCCATTTGACATTTTATTATGGAATCACATGTAAAGAGAAAGAGTAGTATTTTTAAATTTTGATAGAAATAAAGTGAGATAAGTAAGTCTAAAGATGGTTTGGGTGTTTTAAGAGATTAAATTAATCAATCTTTTCCTCCTTTTCTAATTAAAGGAGCTCTTTTCAATTCATTCAAATTTAGAGGCAAAATTGAAGACTTCTTTTCATTTCATTAAAATTACAAAATTGCATTCTCTAATTTTTAATTAAAACACTACAATTTTTCTTCATTAAAATTACAAAAATTACGTAATGTAAATTAGACGTTCAAAAAATTAAACTAAATGTCGGTTACAAAAAACGGTTACAGCTCGGGTTTAGTTTTCTCGTTTTCGGTTGTCAACCGGTTCGGGTATAACTTTGGGTCGGGTAATGTCGGTTAGATTAACCTTAAAAAAGAACACATTTTCGGGTCGGTTTATTTTCGGTTTCGGTTTGGGTTTTCGGGTCGGGTCAGTTTTGAACAGCTTTATATACAGGTGAGTTGTAAAGTTTTCAAATATCTTTAAAGGAAGACATGCAACATATTATTTCACTAATGATTAGAAAGAAGGTTACACATAGCTTATAACCTCAATTATTAGTTATTTAATACTTTCATTTCAAATTAGTTGCAACATTAGAAAAATTACACTATTTATTCATCACTTTTAATTTGTGATTAATTTTTAATCTATAGGTTAAAATATAGTCAAGTGAGATTTTGTTTTATTTTTCTCATTGCAAACATAATTAATATCAATTTTTGTAATTTTTTATTATACATAATTAGAGATATTACAAATTTAATGAGTGAATTAAACTGCGTGAAGAAGCAAACATTGCAAATAAATTGGAACAGTGGAAGTATGGTACAAAAACTCTTATAATTATAATTATATACTTCATGTTTTTTTAATTGAAAAATTTACCTTCAAATATATGAAATGATTATTACCAAAGTACGTCATACGATGTATATGATTAATGGAGAAACAATATAGTGGAGAATAGGAGATGCTTGTGCTGTACATACTAAAGGAGAGCAACAAATACTTGACCTAGGCTACATATACACCTAGAGCTATTAAAATCTAATCCGACCCGAAAATCCGATCCGTAAGCGAAAATTATTCGACCCGAAAATATGTTATTTTTTTTAGATTTACTGAACCGACACAATATGAACCGATACTGCATTCGAACAGATTAATAACCGAAAAGGGAAAAATCAAACTCGAACCGCAACCGAATTTTATAACCGACATATAAACATTAACCGATGTTACCCGAACTCAATAGTGATCAACCTGAGTCAAATCCGACCTGAATTATGCACGAAACCTAATGAAAACTGACTAAAACCGATTAAGATCGAACTGCTTTTAACCCGAACTGATACAAAACCAAACAAATTATTAATCGAACTGTTGTAAATCCGAATCAATTTTTTTACCTAATTTCAGCAAATTAGGTCCAATTTCAGTTTTCTAATTATGATTTTTGGAATATTTGAAAACTAATTTCTAATATTGAAACATTGTAAACAAGATTATCTATAAATAAATAAGATTCCCCATGATATTGATATCAATTATAAACCATTAAAGACATTACGAAAACCTTAGAAACATACAGAGGTGGAATAATACAAAAACATAAATGTTTCTTCAACACTTCGACCTAGACTTATCTTGCATTTTATGTTAATTATAAATTTCATGTTTGTAATCCACCAATTTTTCAAGCTTTAAGTCTTCATCGTTCATTCTTCATTGATCATTGATCCTTCTTCATTGTTCATCGTTTGTTGTTCATGACCATTGACGCGTGTGCATTCTTCATTGTTCATTCATCATTTATCATTGATCCTTGTTCCTTCTTCATCGTTTATTCTTCATTGATAATTGATCCTTATTCATTCTTCATCATTCATTCTTTATTTGATCATTGATCCTTTTTAATTCTTCATCGTTTATTCTTCATTGATCATTGATCCTTTTTCATTCTTCATCGTTTATTCTTCATTGATCATTGATCCTTGTTCATTCTTCATCATTCATTGTTCATTGATCATTAATCCTTGTTCAGTGTTCTTCGTTTATTGTTCATTGATCATTGATCGTTGCTTAGTCTTCATCTTTCATTCTTCATTGATCATTGATCCTAGTTCATTCTTCCTCGTTCATTCTTCATTGATCATTGATCCTTGTTCATTCTTCATCATTCCTTCTTAAATGATCATTGATCCTTGTTCATTCTTCATCGTTCATTCTTCATTGATGATTGATCCTTTTTCACTGTTCATCTTTTATTGTTCATTGACCATTAATGCTTTTTCAGTATTCATCGTTCAATCTTCATTGATCATTGACCCTTGTTAATTTTTCAACGTTCATTGTTCATTGATCATTGATGCTTGTTCATTCTTCATCGTTCATTCTTCATCGTTCATTGATCCTTGTTCATTCTTCCGTACATTCTTCAACGATAATTGATCCTTATTCATTCTTCATTAACCATTGATCCATTTTCATTCTTCAATGAACATTGATCTTTGTTCATTCTTCATCCTTCATTCTTCATCCTTCATTCTTCATCGTGCATTCTTTATTGATCATTGAGCCTTGTTCATTCTTCATCGATCATTCTTCATTGATCATTGATCCTTGTTCATTGTTCATCGTTTATTGTTCATTGACCATTGATTCTTATTCATTATTTATTGTTCATTCTTCATTGATCATTGATCCTTGTTCATTCTTAACCGTATATTGTTCATTGATCATTTTTCCTTGTTCATTCTTCATCGTTCATTCTTTATTGATCATTGATCCTTGTTAATTCTTTATCGTTCATTCTTCATTGATCATTGATCCTTGTTCATTCTCTATTGACCATTGATCCTTGTTCATTCTTCAATGATGATTGATCCTTGTTCATACTTCATCGTTCATTCTTCATTGATCAATAATCCTTGTTCATTGTTCATCGTTTATTATTCATTGATCATTGATCTTTGTTCATTCTTCATCGTTCATTCTTTAATGATTATTGATCCTTGATCATTCTACGTCGTTCATTCATCAATGATCATTTATCCTTTTTCATTATTCATCGTTCATTGTTCATTGATCATTACACCTTGTTCATTCTTCATTGACCATTGATCCTTGTTTATTCATCAATGATGATTGATCCTTGTTCAATATTCATCGTTCATTCATCATTTATAATTGATCCGTGTTCATTTTTCATTGTTCGTTGTTCATTGATCATTAAACCTTGTTCATTGTTCATCATTTATTGTTCATTGATCACTGATACTATTTCATTCATCATCGTTCATTCTTTAGTGATCATTGATCGTTGTTCATTCCTCATTGATCATTGATCCTTGTTCATTGTTCAACGTTTATTGTTCATTGACCATTGATGCTTATACATTCTTCAAGGTTCATTCTTCATTGATCATTGATCTTTGTTTATTCTTCTTCGTGCATTCTTTATTGATCATTGAGCCTTGTTCATTCTTCATCGTTCATTCTTCATTGATCATTGATCATTGATCCTTGTTCGTTGTTCTTCGTTTATTATTCATTGACCATTGATTCTTATTCATTATTTATTGTTTATTCTTAATTGATCATTGATCCTTGTTCATTCTTAATCGTATATTGTTCATTGATCATTGATCCTTGTTCATTCTTCATCGTTCATTCTTCATTGATCATTGATCCTTGTTAATTCTCCATCGTTCATTCTTCATTGATCATTGATCCTTGTTCATTCTTTATTGACCATTGATCCTTGTTCATTCTTCAATGACGATTGATCCTTGTTCATTCTTTATTGTTCATTCTTCATTGATCATTGATCCTTGTGCATACTTCATCGTTCATTCTTCATTGCTCAATAATCCTTGTTCATTGTTCATCGTTTATTATTCTTTGATCATTTATCCTTGTTCATTCTTCATCGTTCATTGTTTATTGATTATTGATCCTTGATCATTCTTCGTCGTTCATTCATCAATGATCATTTATCGTTGTTCATTTATTCATCGTTCATTTTTCATTGATCATTGCTCCTTGTTCATTCTTCATTGACCATTGATCCTTTCTTATTCATCAATGATGATTGATCCTTGTTCATTATTCATCGTTTACTTCATTGATCATTGATCCGTGTTCATTTATCATCGTTCATTGTTTATTGATCATTAAACCTTGTTCATTGTTCATCGTTTATTGTTCATTGATCACTAATCCTTATTCATTAATCATCGTTCATTCTTTAGTGATCATTGATCCTTGTTCATTCTTCTTTGATCATTGATACTTGTTCATTGTTAAACGTTTATTGTCTTCATTGATCATTGATCCTTGTTCATTTTTCATCGTATATTGTTCATTGATCATTGATCCTTGCTCATTCTTCATCGTTCATTCTTCATTGATCATTGATCGTTGTTCATTCTTCATCGTTCATACTTCATTGATCATTAATCCTTGTTCATTCTTCATGGTTCATTCTTCATTGATCATTGATCCTTGTTCATTTTTCATTGACCATTGATCCTTGTTCGTTCTTTAATATCCATTATTCATCGTTTGTTGTTCATTGACCATTTATGCTTATTCATTCTTCAATGTTCATTCTTCATTGATCATTGATCCTTGTTCATTCTTCATCGTATATAGTTCATTGATCATTGATCCTTCTTCATTCTTCATCGTTCATTCTTCAATGATCATTGATCCTTCTTTATTGTTCATCATTCATTCTTCAATGATCATCGATCCTTGTTTATTCTTCAATGATCATTGATCCTTGTTCAATCTTAATCTTTCGTGGTTCATTGATCATATATCCTTGTTCATTCTTCATTGACTATTAATCCTTGTTCATTCTTCAATATTCAAAATTCTTTGTTTATTGTTCATTGACTATTGATACCTATTCATTCTTCAATGTTCATTCTTCATTGATCTTTGATCCTTGTTCATTCTTCATCGTATATTGGTCATTGATCATTGATCCTTGTTCATTCTTCATCATTCATTCTTCAATGATCATTGATCCTTCTTCATTCTTCCCCCTTCATTCTTCATTGATCATTGATCCTTTTTCATTCTTCATCGTTCATTCTTCATTGATCATTGATTCTTGTTTATTATTTGTCATTTATTGTTCATTGACCATTGATGCTTATTTATTCTTCAATGTTCGTTCTTCATTGATCATTGATACTTGTTCATTCTTCATCGTATATTGTTCATTATTCATTGATCCTTGTGGATTCTTCATCGTTCATTCTTTAATGATAATTGATCCTTGTTCATTCTTCAATGACGATTGATCCTTGTTCATTCTTCATCGTTCATTCTTCAATGATCATTGATCCTTGTTCATTCTTCATCGTGCATTCTTTATTGATCATTTATCCTTGTTCATTCTTCATCCTTCATTCTTCATTGATTATTGATCATTGTTAGTTATTCATCGTATATTGTTTAACTTTCCTTGTTTTCTGATCATTGATCCTTGTTCTTTCTTCATAGTTCATTCTTCATTGATCATTGATCCTTCTTCATTCTTCATCGTATATTGTTCATTGATAATTGATCCTTTTTATTTCTTCATCGTTCATTATTCAATGATCATTGATCTTTCTTCATTCTTCATCGTTCATTCATCAATGATTATTGATCCTTAGTCATTCTTCATCGGTCATTCTTCATTGATCATTGATCATTGATCCTTGTTCATTGTTCTTCGTTTTTTATTCATTGACCATCAATTCTTATTCATTATTTATTGTTTATTCTTAATTGATCATTGATCCTTGTTCATTCTTAATCGTAAATTGTTCATTGATCATTGATCCTTGTTCATTCTTCATCGTTCATTCTTCATTGATCATTGATCCTTTTTAATTCTTCATCGTTCATTCTTCATTAATCATTGATCCTTGTTCATTCTTTATTGACCATTGATCCTTGTTCATTCTTCAATGATGATTGATCCTTGTTCATTCTTTATTTTTCATTCTTCATTGATCATTGATCCTTGTTCATACTTCATCGTTCATTCTTCATTGATCAATAATCCTTGTTCATTGTTCATCGTTTATTATTATTTGATCATTGATCCTTGTTCATTCTTCATCGTTCATTGTTTATTGATCATTGATCCTTGATCATTCTTCGTCGTTCATTCATCAATGATCATTTATCGTTGTTCATTTATTCATCGTTCATTGTTCATTGATCATTGCTCCTTGTTCATTCTTCATTGACCATTGATCCTTTCTTATTCATCAATGATGATTGATCCTTGTTCATTATTCATCGTTTATTCTTCATTGATCATTGATCCGTGTTCAATTTTCATCGTTCATTGTTCGTTGATCATTAAACCTTGTTCATTGTTCATCGTTTATTGTTCATTGATCACTGATCCTTATTCATTCATCATCGTTCATTCTTTAGTGATCATTGATCCTTGTTCATTCCTCTTTGATCATTGATACTTGTTCATTGTTAAACGTTTATTGTTCATTGACCATTGATGCTTATTCATTGTTCAATGTTCATTCTTCATTGATCATTAATCCTTGTTCATTTTTCATCGTATATTGTTCATTGATCATTGATCCTTGCTCATTCTTCATCGTTCATTCTTAATTGATCATTGATCGTTGTTCATTCTTCATCGTTCATACTTCGTTGATCATTAATCATTGTTCATTCTTCATGGTTCATTCTTCATTGATTATTGATCTTTGTTCATTTTTCATTGACCATTGATCCTTGTTCCTTCTTTAATATCCATTATTCATTGTTTGTTGTTCATTGACCATTGATGCTTATTCATTCTTCAATGTTCATTCTTCATTGATCATTGATCCTTGTTCATTCTTCATCGTATATAGTTCATTGATCATTGATCCTTCTTCATTCTTCAACAGTCATTCTTCAATGATCATTGATCCTTCTTCATTGTTCATCATTCATTCTTCAATGATCATTGATCCTTGTTCCTTCTTCATTGATCATTGATCCTTGTTTATTCTTCAATGATCATTGATCCTTGTTCAATCTTCATCTTTCGTTGTTCATTGATCATATATCCTTGTTCATTCTTCATTGACTATAAATCCTTGTTCATTCTTCAATATTGAAAATTCATTGTTTATTGTTCATTGATCGTGGATGCCTATTCATCTTCATCTTATATTGGTCATTGATCATTGATCCTTGTTCATTCTTCATCATTATTTCTTTAATGATCATTGATCCTGCTTCTTTCTTCACCCTTCATTCTTCAATGATCATTGATCCTTGTTCATTCTTCATCGTTCATTCTTCATTTATCATTGATCCTTGTTCATTATTCGTCATTTATTGTTTATTGACCATTGATGCTTATTTATTCTTCAATGTTCATTCTTCATTGATCATTGATACTTGATCATTCTTCATCGTATATTGTTCATTGATCATTGATCCTTGTGGATTCTTCATCGTTCTTTCTTCAATGATAATTGATCCTTGTTCATTCTTCAATGACCATTGATCCTTGTTCATTCTTCATCGTTCATTCTTCAATGATCATTGATCCTTGTTCATTCTTCATCGTGCATTCTTTATTAATCATTTATCCTTGTTCATTCTTCATCGTTCATTCTTCATTGATTATTGATATTTGTTAGTTATTCATTGTATATTGTTCAACTTTCATTCTTCATTGATCATTGATCCTTGTTCATTCTTCATCGTTCATTCTTCATTGATCATTGATCCTTCTTCATTCTTCATCGTATATTGTTCATTGATAATTGATCCTTTTTCATTCTTCATCGTTCATTCTTCAATGATCATTGATCTTTCTTCATTCTTCATCGTTCATTCATCAATGATTATTGATCCTCAATCATTCTTCATCGTTCATTCTTCATTGATCATTGATTCGTGTTCATTCTTCATTGTTCATTCTTCGTTGATCATTGATCCTTTTTCATTGTTCATCGTTTATTGTTCATTTACCATTGATGCATGTTTAATCTTCATTTTTCATTGTTCATTCTTCATTGATCATTGTTCCTTGTTCCTTTTTCATCGTTTATTCTTCATTGATCATTAATACTTGTTCATTCTTCATCGTTCATTCTTCTTTGATCATTGATCCTTTTTCATTCTTCATAGTTCATTCTTCATTGATCATTGAACGTTGTTCATTCTTCATCGTTCATTTTTCATTGATCATTAATCCTTGTTCATTGTTCATCGTTTATTGTTCATTGATCATTGATCGTTGTTCAGTCTTCATTGATCATTGATCCTTGTTCTTTATTCCTCGTTCATTCTTCATTGATCATTGATCCTTGTTCATTCTTCATCGTTCATTCTTCAATGATCATTGATCCTTGTTCATTCTTCATCGTTCATTCTTTATTATTCATGGATCCTTGTTCATCGTTCATCTTTTATTGATCATTGATCATTGATCCTTGTTCATTCTTCATCGTTCATTATTCATTGATCATTGATCCTTGTGCATTCTTCATTGACCATTAATCCTTGTTCATTCTTAAATGATGATTGATCCTTGTTCATTCTTTATTTTTCATTCTTTATTGATCATTGATCCTTGTTCATTCTTCAATGTTCATTCTTCATTGATCATTGATCCTCGTTCATTCTTCATCGTATATTGTTCATTGATCATTGATCCTTGTGGATTCTTCATCGTTCATTCTTTAATGATAATTGATCTTTGTTCATTCTTCAATGACCATTGATCCTTGTTCATTCTTCATCGTTCATTCTTCAATGATCATTGATCCTTGTTCATTCTTCATCGTGCATTCTTTATTGATCATTTATTCTTGTTCATTCTTCATCCTTCATTCTTCATTGATTATTGATCTTTGTTAGTTATTCATCGTATATTGTTTAACTTTCCTTGTTCTCTGATCATTGATCCTTGTTCTTTCTTCATAGTTCATTCTTCATTGATCATTGATCCTTCTTCATTCTTCATCGTATATTGTTCATTGATAATTGATCCTTTTTAATTCTTCATCGTTCATTATTCAATGATCATTGATGTTTCTTCATTCTTCATCGTTCATTCATCAATGATTATTGATCCTTAGTCATTCTTCATCGGTCATTCTTCATTGATCATTGATCATTGATCCTTGTTCATTGTTCTTCGTTTTTTAGTCATTGACCATCAATTCTTATTCATTATTTATTGTTTATTCTTAATTGATCATTGATCCTTGTTCATTCTTAATCGTAAATTGTTCATTGATCATTGATCCTTGTTCATTCTTCATCGTTCATTCTTCATTGATCATTGATCTTTTTTAATTCTTCATCGTTCATTCTTCATTAATCATTGATCCTTGTTCATTCTTTATTGACCATTGATCCTTGTTCATTCTTCAATGATGATTGATCCTTGTTCATTCTTTATTGTTCATTCTTCATTGATCATTGATCCTTGTTCATACTTCATCGTTCATTCTTCATTGATCAATAATCCTTGTTCATTGTTCATCGTTTATTATTCTTTGATCATTGATCCTTGTTCATTCTTCATCGTTCATTGTTTATTGATCATTGATCCTTGATCATTCTTCGTCGTTCATTCATCAATGATCATTTATCGTTGTTCATTTATTCATCGTTCATTGTTCATTGATCATTGCTCCTTGTTCATTCTTCATTGACCATTGATCCTTTCTTATTCATCAATGATGATTGGTCCTTGTTCATTATTCATCGTTTATTCTTCATTGATCATTGATCCGTGTTCAATTTTCATCGTTCGTTGTTCGTTGATCATTAAACCTTGTTCATTGTTCATCGTTTATTGTTCATTGATCACTGATCCTTATTCATTAATCATCGTTCATTCTTTAGTGATCATTGATCCTTGTTCATTCTTCTTTCATCATTGATACTTGTTCATTGTTAAACGTTTATTGTCTTCATTGATCATTGATCCTTGTTCATTTTTCATCGTATATTGTTCATTGATCATTGATCCTTGCTCATTCTTCATCGTTCATTCTTCATTGATCATTGATCGTTGTTCATTCTTCTTCGTTCATACTTCATTGATCATTAATCCTTGTTCATTCTTCATGGTTCATTCTTCATTGATCATTGATCCTTGTTCATTTTTCATTGACCATTGATCCTTGTTCGTTCTTTAATATCCATTATTCATCGTTTGTTGTTCATTGACCATTTATGCTTATTCATTCTTCAATGTTCATTCGTCATTGATCATTGATCCTTGTTCATTCTTCATCGTATATAGTTCATTGATCATTGATCCTTCTTCATTCTTCATCGTTCATTCTTCAATGATCATTGATCCTTCTTTATTGTTCATCATTCATTCTTCAATGATCATCGATCCTTGTTTATTCTTCAATGATCATTGATCCTTGTTCAATCTTAATCTTTCGTGGTTCATTGATCATATATCCTTGTTCATTCTTCATTGACTATTAATCCTTGTTCATTCTTCAATATTCAAAATTCTTTGTTTATTGTTCATTGACTATTGATGCCTATTCATTCTTCAATGTTCATTCTTCATTGATCTTTGATCCTTGTTCATTCTTCATCGTATATTGGTCATTGATCATTGATCCTTGTTCATTCTTGATCATTCATTCTTCAATGATCATTGATCCTTCTTCATTCTTCCCCCTTCATTCTTCATTGATCATTGATCCTTTTTCATTCTTCATCGTTCATTCTTCATTGATCATTGATTCTTGTTTATTATTTGTCATTTATTGTTCATTGACCATTGATGCTTATTTATTCTTCAATGTTCGTTCTTCATTGATCATTGATACTTGTTCATTCTTCATCGTATATTGTTCATTGATCATTGATCCTTGTGGATTCTTCATCGTTCATTCTTTAATGATAATTGATCCTTGTTCATTCTTCAATGACCATTGATCCTTGTTCATTCTTCATCGTTCATTCTTCAATGATCATTGATCCTTGTTCATTCTTCATCGTGCATTCTTTATTGATCATTTATCCTTGTTCATTCTTCATCCTTCATTCTTCATTGATTATTGATCTTTGTTAGTTATTCATCGTATATTGTTTAACTTTCCTTGTTCTCTGATCATTGATCCTTGTTCTTTCTTCATAGTTCATTCTTCATTGATCATTGATCTTTCTTCATTCTTCATCGTATATTGTTCATTGATAATTGATCCTTTTTATTTCTTCATCGTTCATTATTCAATGATCATTGATCTTTCTTCATTCTTCATCGTTCATTCATCAATGATTATTGATCCTTAGTCATTCTTCATCGGTCATTCTTCATTGATCATTGATCATTGATCCTTGTTCATTGTTCTTCGTTTTTTATTCATTGACCATCAATTCTTATTCATTATTTATTGTTTATTCTTAATTGATCATTGATCCTTGTTCATTCTTAATCGTAAATTGTTCATTGATCATTGATCCTTGTTCATTCTTCATCGTTCATTCTTCATTGATCATTGATCCTTTTTAATTCTTCATCGTTCATTCTTCATTAATCATTGATCCTTGTTCATTCTTTATTGACCATTGATCCTTGTTCATTCTTCAATGATGATTGATCCTTGTGCATTCTTTATTTTTCATTCTTCATTGATCATTGATCCTTGTTCATACTTCATCGTTCATTCTTCATTGATCAATAATCCTTGTTCATTGTTCATCGTTTATTATTCTTTTATCATTGATCCTTGTTCATTCTTCATCGTTCATTGTTTATTGATCATTGATCCTTGATCATTCTTCGTCGTTCATTCATCAATGATCATTTATCGTTGTTCATTTAATCATCGTTCATTGTTCATTGATCATTGCTCCTTGTTCATTCTTCATTGACCATTGATCCTTTCTTATTCATCAATGATGATTGATCCTTGTTCATTATTCATCATTTATTCTTCATTGATCATTGATCCGTGTTCAATTTTCATCGTTCATTGTTCGTTGATCATTAAACCTTGTTCATTGTTCATCGTTTATTGTTCATTGATCACTGATCCTTATTCATTCATCATCGTTCATTCTTTAGTGATCATTGATCCTTGTTCATTCCTCTTTGATCATTGATACTTGTTCATTGTTAAACGTTTATTGTTCATTGACCATTGATGCTTATTCATTGTTCAATGTTCATTCTTCATTGATCATTAATCCTTGTTCATTTTTCATCGTATATTGTTCATTGATCATTGATCCTTGCTCATTCTTCATCGTTCATTCTTAATTGATCATTGATCGTTGTTCATTCTTCATCGTTCATACTTCGTTGATCATTAATCATTGTTCATTCTTCATGGTTCATTCTTCATTGATTATTGATCTTTGTTCATTTTTCATTGACCATTGATCCTTGTTCCTTCTTTAATATCCATTATTCATTGTTTGTTGTTCATTGACCATTGATGCTTATTCATTCTTCAATGTTCATTCTTCATTGATCATTGATCCTTGTTCATTCTTCATCGTATATAGTTCATTGATCATTGATCCTTCTTCATTCTTCAACGTTCATTCTTCATTGATCATTGATCCTTCTTCATTGTTCATCATTCATTCTTCAATGATCATTGATCCTTGTTCCTTCTTCATTGATCATTGATCCTTGTTTATTCTTCAATGATCATTGATCCTTGTTCAATCTTCATCTTTTGTTGTTCATTGATCATATATCCTTGTTCATTCTTCATTGACTATAAATCCTTGTTCATTCTTCAATATTCAAAATGCATTGTTTATTGTTCATTGATCGTGGATGCCTATTCATCTTCATCTTATATTGGTCATTGATCATTGATCCTTGTTCATTCTTCATCATTATTTCTTCAATGATCATTGATCCTGCTTCTTTCTTCACCCTTCATTCTTCAATGATCATTGATCCTTGTTCATTCTTCATCGTTCATTCTTCATTTATCATTGATCCTTGTTCATTATTCGTCATTTATTGTTCATTGACCATTGATGCTTATTTATTCTTCAATGTTCATTCTTCATTGATCATTGATACTTGATCATTCTTCATCGTATATTGTTCATTGATCATTGATCCTTGTGGATTCTTCATCGTTCATTCTTCAATGATAATTGATCCTTGTTCATTCTTCAATGACCATTGATCCTTGTTCATTCTTCATCGTTCATTCTTCAATGATCATTGATCCTTGTTCATTCTTCATCGTGCATTCTTTATTAATCATTTATCCTTGTTCATTCTTCATCGTTCATTCTTCATTGATTATTGATATTTGTTAGTTATTCATCGTATATTGTTCAACTTTCATTCTTCATTGATCATTGATCCTTGTTCATTCTTCATCGTTCATTCTTCATTGATCATTGATCCTTCTTCATTCTTCATCGTATATTGTTCATTGATAATTGATCCTTTTTCATTCTTCATCGTTCATTCTTCAATGATCATTGATCTTTCTTCATTCTTCATCGTTCATTCATCAATGATTATTGATCCTCAATCATTCTTCATCGTTCATTCTTCATTGATCATTGATTCGTGTTCATTCTTCATTGTTCATTCTTCATTGATCATTGATCCATTTTCATTGTTCATCGTTTATTGTTCATTTACCATTGATGCATGTTTAATCTTCATTTTTCATTGTTCATTCTTCATTGATCATTGTTCCTTGTTCCTTTTTCATCGTTTATTCTTCATTGATCATTAATACTTGTTCATTCTTCATCGTTCATTCTTCTTTGATCATTGATCCTTTTTCATTCTTCATCGTTCATTCTTCATTGATCATTGAACGTTGTTCATTCTTCATCGTTCATTTTTCATTGATCATTAATCCTTGTTCATTGTTCATCGTTTATTGTTCATTGATCATTGATCGTTGTTCAGTCTTCATTGATCATTGATCCTTGTTCTTTATTCCTCGTTCATTCTTCATTGAACATTGATCCTTGTTCATTCTTCATCGTTCATTCTTCAATGATCATTGATCCTTGTTCATTCTTCATCGTTCATTCTTTATTATTCATGGATCCTTGTTCATCGTTCATCTTTTATTGATCATTGATCATTGATCCTTGTTCATTCTTCATCGTTCATTATTCATTGATCATTGATCCTTGTGCATTCTTCATTGACCATTAATCCTTGTTCATTCTTAAATGATGATTGATCCTTGTTCATTCTTTATTTTTCATTCTTCATTGATCATTGATCCTTGTTCATTCTTCAATGTTCATTCTTCATTGATCATTGATCCTCGTTCATTCTTCATCGTATATTGGGCATTGACCATTGATCCTTGTTCATTCTTTATCATTCATTCTTTAATGATCATTGATCCTTCTTCATTGTTCATCGTTAATTCTTCAATGATCATTGATCCTTGTTCATTCTTCATTGACCATTGATCCTTGTTCATTCTTCAATGATCATTAATCCTTGTTCATTCTTCATCCTTCATTCTTCATTGATCATTGATCCTTGTTCATTCTTCATTGACCATTGATCCTTGTTCATTCTTCATCATTCATTAATCATAATTTATTGTTCATTGATCATTGATGCTTATTCATTCTTCAAAGTTCATTCTTCATTGATGCTTGTTCATTCTTCATCGTATATTGTTCATTGATCATGGATCCTTGTTCATTCTTCATCGTTCATTCTTCAATGATCATTGATCCTTGTTCATTCTTCATCGTGAATTCATTATTGATCATTTATCCTTGTTCATTCTTCATTGATCATTGATCCATGTAAGTTATTCATCGTATATTGTTCAGCTTTAATTCTTCATTAATCATTGATCCTTGTTCATTCTTCATCGTTCATTCTGCATTGATCATTGATCCTTCTTCATTCTTTATCGTAAAATTTTCATTGATAATTGATCCTTGTTCATTCTTCATCGTTCATTCTTCAATGATCATTGATCTTTCTTAATTATTCAACGTTCATTCATCAATGATCATTGATCCTTAATCATTCTTCATCGTTCATTCTTCATTGATCATTGATTCGTGTTCATTCTTCATCGTTCATTCTTCATTGATCATTGATCCTTGTTCATTGTTCATCGTTTATTGTTCATTTATCATTGATGCATGTTTATTCTTCATTGTCCATTGTTCAATCTTCATTGATCATTGTTGCTTGTTCCTTTTTCATCGTTTATTCTTCATTGATCATTAATCCTTGTTCATTCTTCATCGTTCATTCTTCTTTGATCATTGATCCTTTTTCATTCTTCATCGTTCATTCTTCATTGATCATTGAACCTTGTTTATTCTTCATCGTTCATTTTTCATTGATCATTAATCCTTGTTCCTTCTTCATTCTTCATTCTTCATTGATTATTGATCCTTGTTCATTCTTCATTGACCATTGATCCTTGTTCATTCTTCAATATTCATTATTCATAATTTATTGTTCATTGATGATTGATGCTTATTCATTCTTCAATGTTCATTCTTCATTGATCATTGATCCTTGTTCATTCTTCATCGTATATTGTTCATTGATCATGGATCCTTGTTCATTCTTCATCGTTCATTGTTCAATGATCATTGATCCTTGTTTATTCTTCATTGTGCATTCATTATTGATCATTTATCCTTGTTCATTCTTCATCGTTCATTCTTCAATGATCATTGATCCATGTTAGTTATTCATCGTATATAGTTCAGCTTTAATTCTTCATTAATCATTGATCCTTGTTCATTCTTCATCGTTCATTCTTCATTGATCTTTGATCCTTCTTCATTCTTCATTGTACATATTTCATTGATAATTGATCCTTGTTCATTCTTCAATGATCATTGATCTTTCTTAATTCTTCATCGTTCATTCATAATTGATCATTGATCTTTAATCATTCTTCATCGTTCATTCTTCATTGATCATTGATTCAAGTTCATTCTTCATCGTTCATTCTTCATTGATCATTGATCCTTGTTCATTGTTCATCGTTTATTGTTCATTCACCATTGATGCATGTTTATTCTTCATTGTTCATTATTCAATCTTCATTGATCATTGTTCCTTGTTCCTTTTTCATCGTTTATTCTTCATTGATCATTAATCCTTGTTCATTCTTCATCGTTAATTCTTCTTTGATCATTGATCCTTTTTCAATCTTCATCGTTCATTCTTCATTGATCATTGAACCTTGTTTATTCTTCATCGTTCATTTTTCATTGATCATTAATCCTTGTTCATTGTTCATCGTTTATTGTTCATTGATAATTGATCGTTGTTCAGTCTTCATCTTTCATTCTTCATTGATCATTGATCCTTGTTCATTATTCCTCGTTCATTCTTCATTCGTCATTGTTCCTTGTTTATTCTTCATCGTTCATTCTTCATTGATCATTGATCCTTGTTCATTCTTAATCATTCATTCTTCATTATTCATGGATCCTTGTTCATCGTTCATCTTTTATTGTTCATTGATCATGGATCCTTGTTCATTCTTCATTGTTCATTATTCATTGATCATTAATCCTTGTGCATTCTTCATTGTCCATTAATCCTTGTTCATTCTTCAATGATGATTGATCCTTGTTCCTTTTTCATTGATCATTGATCCTTGTTCATTCTTCAATATTCAATATTCATCGTTTATTGTTCATTGACCATTGATGCCTATTCATTCTTCAATGTTCATTCTTCATTGATCATTGATCCTTGTTCATTCTTCATCGTATATTGGTCATTGACCATTAATCCTTGTTCATTCTTCGTCATTCATTCTTCAATGATCATTGATCCTTCTTCATTGTTCATCGTTCATTCTTCAATGATCATTGATCCTTGTTTATTCTTCATTGACCATTGATGCTTGTTCATTCTTCAATGATCATTAATCCTTCTTCATTCTTCATCCTTCATTCTTCCTTGATTATTGATCCTTGTTCATTCTTCATTGACGATTGATCCTTGTTCATTCTTCAATATTCATTATTCATCGTTTATTGGTCATTGACGATTGATGCTTATTAATTGTTCAGTATTCATTCCCTCATTGATCATTAATCCTTGTTTATTCTTCATCGTATATTGTTCATTCATCATTGATCCTTGTTCATTCTTCATTGTTCATTCTTCAATGATCATTTATCCTTTTTCAATGTTCATCGTTCATCGTTCATTCTTCAATGATAATTGATACTTGTTCATTCTTCCTTGACCATTGATCCTTGTTCATTCTTCAATGATCATTGATCCTTGTTCATTCTTCATCCTTTATTCTTTATTAATCATTGAGCCTTGTTCATTCTTCGTCGTTCATTCTTCATTGATCATTGATCCTTGTTCATTATTCGTCGTTTATTGTTCATTGACCATTGATTCTTATTTATTCTTCAATGTTCATTCTTCATTGATCATTGATGCTTGTTCATTCTTCAACGTATATTGTTCATTAATCATGGATCCTTGTTCATTCTTCATCGTTCATTCTTAAATGATTATTGATCCTTGTTCATTCTTCATCGTTCATTCTTCATTGATCATTGATCCTTGTTCATTCTTCATTGATCATTGATCATTGATCCTTCTTCATTCTTCATCGTATATTGTTCATTGATTATTAAAACTTGTTCATTCTTCATCGTTCATTCTTTAATGATCATAGAGGTTTCTTAATTTTTCATCGTTCATTCATCAATGATCATTGATGCTTAATCATTCTTCATCGTTCATTCATCATTGATCATTGATTCGTATTCATTCTTCATCGTTCATTCTTCATTGATCATTGATCCTTGTTCATTGTTCATAATTTATTGTTCATTGACCATTGATGCATGTTTATTCTTCATTGTTCATTGTTCATTGTTCATTGATCATTGTTCCTTGTTCCTTTTTCATAGTATATTCTTCATTGATCATTGTTCCTTTTTCCTTCTTCATCGTTTATTCTTCATTGATCATTGATCCTTGTTCATTCTTCATCGTTCATTCTTCATTGATCATTGATCCTTGTCTATTCTTCATCGTTCATTCTTCGTGGATCATTGATCCTTGTTCCATTTTCATAGTTCAAACTTCAGTGATCATTAATCCTTGTTCATTCTTTATCGTTCATTATTCATTGATGATATATCCATTTACATTCTTCATCGTTCATTCTTCATTGATCATTGATCCTTGTTCATTATTTGTCGTTTATTCTTCATTGACCATTGTTCCTTACTCATTCTTCAATGATGATTAATCCTTGTTTATTCTTCATCCTTCATTCTTCATTGATCATTTATCCTTGTTCATTCTTCATTGACCATTGATCTTTGTTGAGTCTTCAATATTCATTTTCATCATTTATTGTTCATTGATCATTGATGCTTATTCATTCTTCAATGTTGATTCTTCATTGATCATTTATCCTTGTTCATTCTTCATCGTATATTGTTCATTAATCATTGATCCTTGTTCATTCTTCATCAATCATTCTTCAATGATCATTGATCCTTCTTCATTGTTCATCGTTCATTCTTCAATGATCATTGATCGTTGTTCATTCTTCATTGATCATTGATCCTTGTTCATTCTTCAATGATCATTAATCCTTGTTCATTCTTCATCCTTCATTCTTCATTGATCATTGATCCTTGTTCATTCTTCATGGACCATTGATCCTTGTTCGTTCTTCAATATTCATTATTCATAATTTATTGTTCATTGATCATTGATGCTTATTCATTCTTCAATGTTCATTCTTCATTGATCCTTGTTCATTCTTCATCGTATATTGTTCATTGATCATGGATCCTTGTTCATTCTTCATCGTTCATTCTTCAATGATCATTGATTCTTGTTCATTCTTCATCGTGCATTCATTATTGATCATTTATCCTTGTTCATTATTCATCGTTCATTCTTCATTCATCATTGATCCATGTTAGTTATTCATCGTATATTGTTCAGCTTTAATTCTTCATTAATCATTGATCCTTGTTCATTCTTCATCGTTCATTCTTCATTGATCATTGATCCTTCTTCATTCTTCATCGTATATTGTTCATTGATAATTGATCCTTGTTCATTCTTCATCGTTTATTCTTCAATGATCATTGATCTTTCTTAATTCTTTATCGTTCATTCATCAATGATCATTGATCCTTAATCATTCTTCATCGTTCATTCTTCATTGATCATTGATTCGTGTTCATTCTTCATCGTTCATTCTTCATTGATCATTGATCCTTGTTCATTGTTCATCGTTTATTGTTCATTCACCATTGATGCATGTTTATTCTTCATTGTTCATTGTTCAATCTTCATTGATCATTGTTCCTTGTTCCTTTTTCATCGTTTATTCTTCATTGATCGTTAATCCTTGTTCATTCTTGATCATTCATTCTTCTTTGATCATTGATCCTTTTTCATTCTTCATCGTTCATTCTTCATGGATCATTGAACCTTGTTTATTTTTCATTGTTCGTTCTTCATTGATCATTGATCCTTGTTCATTGACCATTGATGCATGTTCATTCTTCATTGTTCATTGTTCATTGATCATTGTTCCTTGTTCCTTTTTCATCGTTTATTCTTCATTGATCATTGTTCCTTTTTCCTTCTTCATCGTTTATTCTTCATTGATCATTGATCCTTGTTCATTCTTCATCGTTCATTCTTCATTGATCATTGATGCTTGTCTATTCTTCATCGTTCATTCTTCGTGGATCATTGATCCTTGTTCATTCTTCATCGTGCATTTATTATTGATCATTTATCCTTGTTCATTCTTTATCGTTCATTCTTCATTGATGATATATCCTTTTACATTCTTCATCGTTCATTCTTCAATGATCATTGATCCTTGTTCATTCTTCATCGTGCATTCATTATTGATCATTTATCCTTGTTCATTCTTCATCGTTCATTCTTCATTCATCATTGATCCATGTCAGTTATTCATCGTATATTGTTCAGCTTTAATTCTTCATTAATCATTGATCCTTGTTCATTCTTCATCGTTCATTCTTCATTGATCATTGATCCTTCTTCATTCTTCATCGTATATTGTTCATTGATAATTGATCCTTGTTCATTGATAATTGATCCTTGTTCATTCTTCATCGTTCATTTTTCAATGATCAATGATCTTTCTTAATTCTTCATCTTTCATTCATCAATGATAATTGATCCTTAATCATTCTTCATCGTTCATTCTTCATTGATCATTGATTCGTGTTCATTCTTCATCGTTCATTCTTCATTGATCATTGATCCTTGTTCATTGTTCATCGTTTATGGTTCATTCACTATTGATGCATGTTTATTCTACATTGTTCATTGTTCAATCTTCATTGATCATTGTTCCTTGTTCCTTTTTCATCGTTTATTCTTCATTGATCGTTAATCCTTGTTCATTCTTTATCGTTCATTCTTCTTTGATCATTGATCCTTTTTCATTCTTCATCGTTCATTCTTCATTGATCATTGACCCTTGTTTATTCTTCATCGTTCATTTTTCATTGATGATTAATCCTTGTTCATTCTTCATCCTTCATTATTCATTGATTATTGATCCTTGTTCATTTTTCATTGACCATTGATCCTGTTCATTCTTCAATATTCCTTATTCATAATTTATTGTTCATTGATCATTGATGCTTATTCATTCTTCAATGTTCATTCTTCATTGATCATTGATCCATGTTCATTCTTCATCGTATATTGTTCATTGATCATAGATCCTTGTTCATTCATCATCGTTCATTCTTCAATGATCATTGATCCTTGTTCATTCTTCATCGTGCATTCATTATTGATCATTTATCCTTGTTCATTCTTCATTGATCATTGATCCATGTTAGTTATTCGTCGTATATTGTTCAGCTTTAATTCTTCATTAATCATTGATCCTCTTTCATTCTTCATCGTTCATTCTTCATTGATCTTTGATCCTTCTTCATTCTTCATCGTATATTTGTCATTGATAATTGATCCTTGTTCATTCTTCATGATTCATTCTTTAATGATCATTTATTTTTCTTAATTCTTCATCGTTCATTCATCAATGATCATTGATCCTTAATCATTCTTCATCGTTCATTCATCATTGATCATTGATTCGTATTCATTCTTCATCGTTCATTCTTTATTGATCAATGATCCTTGTTCATTGTTCATAATTTATTGTTCATTGACCATTGATGCATGTTTATTCTTCATTGTTCATTGATCATTGTTCCTTGTTCCTTTTTCATCGTTTATTCTTCATTGATCATTGTTCCTTTTTCCTTCTTCATCGTTTATTCTTCATTGATCATTGATTCTTTTTCATTCTTCATCGTTCATTCTTCATTGATCATTGATCCTTGTCTATTCTTAATCGTTCATTCTTCGTGGATCATTGATCCTTGTTCATTCTTCATAGTTCAAACTTCAGTGATCATTAATCCTTGTTCATTCTTTATCGTTCATTCTTCATGGATGATATATCCTTTTACATTCTTTATCGTTCATTCTTCATTGATCATTGATCCTTGTTCATTATTCGTCGTTTATTCTTCATTGACCATTGTTCCTTGCTCATTCTTCAATGATCATTAATCCTTTTTTATTCTTCATCCTTCATTCTTCATTGATCATTTATCCTTGTTCATTCTTCATTGACCATTGATCTTTGTTCATTCTTCAATATTCATTTTCATCATTTATTGTTCATTGATCATTGATGCTTATTCATTCTTCAATGTTCATTCTTCATTGATCATTTATCCTTGTTCATTATTCATGGTATATTGTTCATTAATCATTGATCCTTGTTCATTCTTCATCAATCATTCTTCAATGATCATTGATCCTTCTTCATTGTTCATCGTTCATTCTTCAATGATCATTGATCGTTGTTTATTCTTCATTGACCATTAATCCTTGTTCATTCTTCAATGATCATTAATCCTTGTTCATTCTTCATCCTTCATTCTTCATTGATCATTGATCGTTGTTCATTCTTCATTGATCATTGATCCTTGTTCATTCTTCAATATTCATTATTCATAATTTTTTGTTCATTGATCATTGATTCTTATTCATTCTTCAATGTTCATTCTTCATTGATCCTTGTTCATTCTTCATCGTATATTGTTCATTGATCATGGATCCTTGTTCATTCTTCATCGTTCATTCTTCAATGATCATTGATCCTTGTACATTCTTCATCGTGCATTCATTATTGATCATTTTTCCTTGTTCATTCTTCATCGTTCATTCTTCATTGATCATTGATCCATGTTAGTTATTTATCGTATATTGTTCAGCTTTAATTCTTCATTAATCATTGATCCTTGTTCATTCTTCATCGTTCATTCTTCATTGATCATTGATCCTTCTTCATTCTTCATTGTATATTGTTCATTGATAATTGATCCTTGTTCATTCTTCATCGTTCATTCTTCAATGATCATTGATCTTTCTTAATTCTTCATCGTTCATTTATCAATGATCATTGATCCTTAATCATTCTTCATCGTTCATTCTTCATTGATCATTGATTCGTGTTCATTCTTCATAGTTCATTCTTCATTGATCATTGATCCTTGTTCATTGTTAATCGTTTATTGTTCATTCACCATTGATACATGTTTATTCTTCATTGTTCATTGTTCAATCTTCATTGATCATTGTTCCTTGTTCCTTTTTCATCGTTTATTCTTCATAAATCATTAATCCTTGTTTATTCTTAATCGTTCATTCTTCTTTGATCATTGATCCTTTTTCATTCTTCATCGTTCATTCTTCATTGATCATTGAACCTTGTTTATTCTTCATCGTTCATTTTTCATTGATGATTAATCCTTGTTCATTCTTCATCCTTCATTCTTCATTGATTATTGATCCTTGTTCATTCTTCATTTACCATTGATCCTTGTTCTTCTTCAATATTCATTATTCATAATTTATTGTTCATTGGTCATTGATGCTTATTCATTCTTCAATGTTCATTCTTCATTGATCATTGATCCTTGTTCATTCTTCATCGTATATTGTTCTTTGATCATGGATCCTTGTTCATTCTTCATCGTTCATTCTTCAATGATCATTGATGCTTGTTCATTCTTCATCGTGCATTCATTATTGATCATTTATCCTTGTTCATTCTTCATCGTTCATTCTTCATTGATCATTGATCCATGTTAGTTATTCATCGTTTATTGTTCAGCTTTAATTCTTCATTAATCATTGATCCTTGTTCATTCTTCATCGTTCATTCTTCATTGATCATTGATCCTTCTTCATTCTTCATTGTATATTGTTCATTGATAATTGATCCTTGTTCATGCTTCATCGTTCATTCTTCAATGATCATTGATCTTTCTTAATTCTTCATCGTTCATTTATCAATGATCATTGATCCTTAATCATTCTTCATCGTTCATTCTTCATTGATCATTGATTCGTGTTCATTCTTCATCGTTCATTCTTCATTGATCCATGATCCTTGTTCATTGTTCATCGTTTAATTTTCATTCACCATTGATGCATGTTTATTTTTCATTGTTCATTATTCAATCTTCATTGATCATTGTTCTTTGTTCCTTTTTAATCGTTTATTCTTCATTGATCATTAATCCTTGTTCATTCTTTATCGTTCATTCTTCTTTGATCATTGATCGTTTTTCATTCTTCATCGTTCATTCTTCATTGATCATTGAACCTTGTTTATTCTTCATCGTTCATTTTTCATTGATCATTAATCCTTGTTAATTGTTCATCGTTTATTGTTCATTGATCATTGATCGTTGTTCAGTCTTCATCTTTCATTCTTCATTGATTATTGATCCTTGTTCATTATTCCTCGTTCATTCTTTATTGATCATTGATCCTTGTTTATTCTTCATCGTTCATTCTTCATTGATCATTGATCCTTGTTCATTCTTCATTATTCATTCTTCATTATTCATGGATCCTTTTTCATCGTTCATCTTTTATTGTTCATTGATCATGGATCCTTGTTCATTCTTCATCGTTCATTATTTATTGATCATTGATCCTTGTTCATTCTTCATCGTATATTGTTCTTTGATCATGGATCCTTGTTCATTCCTCATCGTTCATTCTTCAATGATCATTGATGCTTGTTCATTCTTCATCGTGCATTCATTATTGATCATTTATCCTTGTTCATTCTTCATCGTTCATCCTTCATTGATCATTGATCCATGTTAGTTATTCATCGTATATTGTTCAGGTTTAATTCTTCATTAATCATTGATCCTTGTTCATTGTTCATCGTTTATTCTTCATTGATCTTTGATCCTTCTTCATACTTCATTGTATATTGTTCATTGATAATTGATCCTTGTTCATTCTTCATCGTTCATTCTTCAATGATCATTGATCTTTCTTAATTCTTCATCGTTCATTCATCAATGATCATTGATCCTTAATCATTCTTCATCGTTCATTCTTCATTGATCATTAATTCGTGTTCATTCTTCATCGTTCATTATTCATTGATCATTGATCCTTGTGCATTCTTCATTGACCATTAATCCTTGTTCATTCTTCAATGATGATTGATCCTTGTTCATTTTTCATTGATCATTGATCCTTGTTCATTCTTCAATATTCAATATTCATCGTTTATTGTTCATTGACCATTGATGCCTATTCATTCTTCAATGTTCATTCTTCATTAATCATTGATCCTTGTTCATTCTTCATCGTATACTGGTCATTGACCATTAATCCTTGTTCATTCTTCATCATTCATTCTTCAATGATCATTGATCCTTCTTCATTGTTCATCGTTCATTCTTCATTGACCATTGATTCTTGTTCATTCTTCAATGATCATTAATTCTTCTTCATTCTTCATCCTTCATTCTTCATTGATCATTGATCCTTGTTCATTCTTCATTGACGATTGATCCTTGTTCATTCTTCAATATTCATTATTCATCGTTTATTGTTCATTGACGATTGATGCTTATTCATTGTTCAGTATTCATTCCCTCATTGATCATTAATCCTTGTTTATTCTTCATCGTATATTGTTCATTCATCATAGATCCTTGTTTATTCTTCATTGTTCATTCTTCAATGCTCATTTATCCTTCTTCAATGTTCATCGTTCATTCTTCAATGATCATTGATACTTGTTCATTCTTCATTGACCATTGATCCTTGTTCATTCTTCAATGATCATTGATCCTTGTTCATTCTTCATCCTTTATTCTTTATTGATCATTGAGCCTTGTTCATTCTTCATCGTTCATTCTTCATTGATCATTGATCCTTGTTCATTATTCGTCGTTTATTGTTCGTTGACCATTGATGCTTATTCATTATTCAATGTTCATTCTTCATTGATCATTGATGCTTGTTCATTCTTCATCGTTCATTCTTCATTGATCATTGATCCTTGTTCATTATTCGTCGTTTATTCTTCATTGACTATTGTTCCTTGCTCATTCTTCAATGATCATTAATCCTTTTTTATTCTTCATCCTTCATTCTTCATTGATCATTTATGCTTGTTCATTCTTCATTGACCATTGATCTTTGTGCATTCTTCAATATTCATTTTCATCATTTATTGTTCATTGATCATTGATGCTTATTCATTCTTCAATGTTCATTCTTCATTGATCATTTATCCTTGTTCATTCTTCATCGTATATTGTTCATTAATCATTGGTCCTTGATCATTCTTCATCAATCATTCTTCAATGATCATTGACCCTTCTTCATTGTTCATCGTTCATTCTTCAAAGATCATTGATCGTTGTTCATTCTTCATTGACCATTGATCCTTGTTCATTCTTCAATGATCATTAATCCTTGTTCATTCTTCATCCTTCATTCTTCATTGATCATTGATCCTTGTACATTCTTCATTGACCATTGATCCTTGATCATTCTTCAATATTCATTATTCATAATTTATTGTTCATTGATCATTGATGCTTATTCATTCTTCAATGTTCATTCTTTATTGATCCTTGTTCATTCTTCATCGTATATTGTTCATTGATCATGGATCCTTGTTCATTCTTCATCGTTCATTCTTCAATGATCATTGATCCTTGTTCATTCTTCATCGTGCATTCATTATTGATCATTTATCCTTGTTCATTCTTCATTGTTCATTCTTCATTGATCATTGATCCATGTTAGTTATTCATCCTATATTGTTCAGGTTTAATTCTTCATTAATCATTGATCCTTGTTCATTCTTCATCGTTCATTCTTCATTGATCTTTGATCCTTCTTCATTCTTCATTGTATATTGTTCATTGATAATTGATCCTTGTTCATTCTTCATCGTTCATTCTTCAATGATCATTGATCTTTCTTAATTCTTCATCGTTCATTCATCAATGATCATTGATCCTTAATCATTCTTCATCGTTCACTCTTCATTGATCATTAATTCGTGTTCATTCTTCATCGTTCATTCTTCATTGATCATTGATCCTTGTTCATTGTTCATCGTTTAATTTTCATTCACCATTGATGCATGTTTATTTTTCATTGTTCATTATTCAATCTTCATTGATCATTGTTCCTTGTTCCTTTTTCATCGTTTATTCTTCATTGATCATTAATCCTTGTTCATTCTTCATCTTTCATTCTTCATTGATCATTGATCCTTGTTCATTATTCCTCGTTCATTCTTCATTGATCATTGATCCTTGTTTTTCTTCATCGTTCATTCTTCATTGATCATTGATCCTTGTTCATTCTTTATCATTCATTCTTCATTATTCATGGATCCTTGTTCATCGTTCATCTTTTATTGTTCATTGATCATTGATCCTTGTTCATTCTTCATCGTTCATTATTCATTGATCATTGATCCTTGTGCATTCTTCATTGACGATTAATCCTTGTTCATTCTTCAATGATGATTGACCCTTGTTCATTTTTCATTGATCATTGATCCTTGTTCATTCTTCAATATTCAATATTCATCGTTTATTGTTCATTGACCATTGATGCCTATTCATTCTTCAATGTTCATTCTTCATTGACCATTGATCCTTGTTCATTCTTCATCGTATATTGGTCATTGACCATTAATCCTTGTTCATTCTTCATCATTCATTCTTCAATGATCATTGATCCTTCTTCATTGTTCATCGTTCATTCTTCAATGATCATTGATCCTTGTTCATTCTTCATTGACCATTGATCCTTGTTCATTCTTCAATGATCATTAATCCTTCTTCATTCTTCATTTATCATTGATCCTTGTTCATTCATCATTGACGATTGATCCTTGTTCATTCTTCAATATTCATTATTCATCGTTTATTGTTTATTGACGATGGATGCTTATTCATTGTTCAATATTCATTCCCTCATTCTTCATCGTATATTGTTCATTCTTCATCGTATATTGTTCATTCATCATTGATCCTTGTTCATTCTTCATTGTTTATTCTTCAATGATCATTGATCCTTCTTCAATGTTCATCGTTCATTCTTCAATGATCATTGATACTTGTTCATTCTTCATTGACCATTGATCCTTGTTCATTCTTCAATGATCATTAATCCTTCTTCATTCTTCATCCTTCATTCTTTATTGATCATTGATCCTTGTTCATTCTTCATTGACGATTGATCCTTGTTCATTCTTCAATATTCATTATTCATCGTTTATTGTTCATTGACGATTGATGCTTATTCATTGTTCAGTATTCATTCCCTCATTGATCATTAATCCTTGTTTATTCTTCATCGTATATTGTTCATTCATCATAGATTCTTGTTCATTGTTCATTGTTCATTCTTCAATGCTCATTTATCCTTCTTCAATGTTCATCGTTCATTCTTCAATGATCATTGATACTTGTTCATTCTTCATTGACCATTGATCCTTGTTCATTCTTCAATGATCATTGATCCTTGTTCATTCTTCATCCTTTATTCTTTATTGATCATTGAGCCTTGCTCATTCTTCATCGTTCATTCTTCATTGATCATTGATCCTTGTTCATTATTCGTCGTTTATTGTTCGTTGACCATTGATGCTTATTCATTCTTCAATGTTCATTCTTCATTGATCATTGATGCTTGTTCATTCTTCATCGTTCATTCTTCATTGATCATTGATCCTTTTTCATTATTCGTCGTTTATTCTTCATTGACCATTGTTCCTTGCTCATTCTTCAATTATCATTAATCCTTTTTTATTTTTCATCCTTCATTCTTCATTGATCATTTATCCTTGTTCATTCTTCATTGACCATTGATCTTTTTTCATTCTTCAATATTCATTTTCATCATTTATTGTTCATTGATCATTGTTGCTTATTCATTCTTCAATGTTCATTCTTCATTGATCATTTATCCTTGTTCATTCTTCATCGTATATTGTTCATTAATCATTGATCCTTGTTCATTCTTCATCAATCATTCTTCAATGATCATTGATCCTTCTTCATTGTTCATCGTTCATTCTTCAAAGATCATTGATCGTTGTTCATTCTTCATTGACCATTGATCCTTGTTCATTCTTCAATGATCATTAATTCTTGTTCATTCTTCATCCTTCATTCTTCATTGATCATTGATCCTTGTACATTCTTCATTGACCATTGATCCTTGTTCATTCTTCAATATTCATTATTCATAATTTATTGTTCATTGATCATTAATGCTTATTCATTCATCAATTTTCATTCTTCATTGATCCTTGTTCATTCTTCATTGTATATTGTTCACTGATCATGGATCCTTGTTCATTCTTCATCGTTCATTCTTCAATGATCATTGATCCTTGTTCATTCTTCATCGTTCATTGTTCTTTGATCATTGATCCTTTTTCATTCTTCATCGTTCATTCTTCATTGATCATTGAACCTTGTTTATTCTTCATCGTTCATTTTTCTTTGATGATTAATCCTTGTTCATTCTTTATCCTTCATTCTTCATTGATTATTGATGCTTGTTCATTCTTCATTGACCATTGATCCTTTTTCATTCTTCAATATTCATTATTCATAATTTATTGTTCATTAATCATTGATGCTTATTCATTCTTCAATGTTCATTCTTCATTGATCATTGATCCTTGTTCATTCTTCATCATATATTGTTCATTGATCATGGATCCTTGTTCATTCTTCATCGTTCATTCTTCAATGATCATTGATCCTTGTTCATTCTTAATCGTGCATTCATTATTGATCATTTATCCGTGTTCATTCTTCATCGTTCATTCTTCATTGATCATTGATCCATGTTAGTTATTCATCGTATATTGTTCAGGTTTAATTCTTCATTAATCATTGATCCTTGTTCATTCTTCATCGTTCATTCTTCATTGATCTTTGATCCTTCATCATTCTTCATTGTATATTGTTCATTTGTAATTGATCCTTGTTCATTCTTCATCGTTCATTCTTCAATGATCATTAATCTTTCTTAATTCTTCATCGTTCATTCATCAATGATCATTGATCCTTAATCATTCTTCATCGTTCATTCTTCATTGATCATTGATTCGTGTTCATTCTTCATCGTTCATTCTTCATTGATCATTGATCCTTGTTCATTGTTCATCGTTTATTGTTTATTCACCATTGATGCATGTTTATTTTTCATTGTTCATTATTCAATCCTCATTGATCATTGTGCCTTGTTCCTTTTTCATCGTTTATTCTTCATTGATCATTAATCCTTGTTCATTCTTTATCGTTAATTCTACTTTGATCATTGATCCTTTTTCATTCTTCATCGTTCATTCTTCATTGATCATTGAACCTTGTTTATTCTTCATCGTTCGTTTTTCATTGATCATTAATCCTTGTTCATTGTTCATCGTTTATTTTTCATTAATCATTGATCGTTGTTCAGTCTTCATCTTTCATTCTTCATTGATCATTGATCCTTGTTCATTATTCCTCGTTCATTCTTCATTGATCATTGATCCTTGTTTATTCTTTATCGTTCATTCTTCATTGATCATTGATCCTTGTTCATTCTTTATCATTCATTCTTCATTATTCATGGATCCTTGTTCATCGTTCATCTTTTATTGTTCATTGATCATTGATCCTTGTTCATTCTTCATCGTTCATTATTCATTGATTATTGATCCTTGTGCATTCTTCATTGACCATTAATCCTTGTTCATTCTTCAATGATGATTGACCCTTGTTCATTTTTCATTGATCATTGATCCTTGTTCATTCTTCAATATTCAATATTCATCGTTTATTGTTCATTGACCATTGATGCCTATTCATTCTTCAATGTTCATTCTTCATTGATCATTGATCCTTGTTCATTCTTCATCGTATATTGGTCATTGACCATTAATCCTTGTTCATTCTTCATCATTCATTCTTCAATGATCATTGATCCTTCTTCATTGTTCATCGTTCATTCTTCAATGATCATTGATCCTTGTTCATTCTTCATTGACCAATGATCCTTGTTCATTCTTCAATGATCATTAATCCTTCTTCATTCTTCATCCTTCATTCTTCATTGATCATTGATCCTTGTTCATTCTTCATTGACGATTGATCCTTGTTCATTCTTCATTGTATATTGTTCATTCATCATAGATCCTTGTTCATTCTTCATTGTTCATTCTTCGATGCTAATTTATCCTTCTTCAATGTTCATCGTTCATTCTTCAATGATCATTGATACTTGTTCATTCTTCATTGACCATTGATCCTTGTTCATTCTTGAATGATCATTGATCCTTGTTCATTCTTCATCCTTTATTCTTTATTGATCATTGAGGCTTGTTCATTCTTCATCGTTCATTCTTCGTTGATCATTGATCCTTGTTCATTATTCGTCGTTTATTGTTCGATGACCATTGATGCTTATTCATTCTTCAATGTTCGTTCTTCATTGATCATTGATGCTTGTTCATTCTTCAACGTATATTGTTCATTAATCATGGATCCTTGTTCATTCTTCATAGTTCATTCTTAAATGATTATTGATCCTTGTTCATTCTTCATCGTTCATTCTTCATTGATCATTGATCCTTGTTCATTCTTCATCGTTCATTCTTCATTGATCATTGATCCTTCTTCATTCTTCATCGTATATTGTTCATTGATTATTAAAACTTGTTCATTCTTCATCGTTCATTTTTTAATGATCATAGATCCTTCTTCATTTTTCATCGTTCATTCATCAATGATCATTGATCCTTAATCATTCTTCATCATTCATTCATCATTGATCATTGATTCGTATTCATTCTTCATCGTTCATTCTTCATTGATCATTGATCCTTGTTCATTGTTCATAATTTATTGTTCGTTGACCATTGATGCATGTTTATTCTTCATTGTTCATTGTTCATTGTTCATTGATCATTGTTCCTTGTTCCTTTTTCATCGTTTATTCTTCATTGATCATTGTTCCTTTTTCATTCTTCATCGTTTATTCTTCATTGATCATTGATCCTTGTTCATTCTTAATCGTTCATTCTTCATTGATCATTGATCCTTGTCTATTCTCCATCGTTCATTCTTCGTGGATCATTGATCCTTGTTCATTCTTCATAGTTCAAACTTCAGTGATCATTAATCCTTGTTCATTCTTTATCGTTCATTCTTCATTGATGATATATCCTTTTACATTCTTCATCGTTCATTCTTCATTGATCATTGATCCTTGTTCATTATTCGTCGTTTATTCTTCATTGACCATTGTTTCTTGCTCATTCTTCAATGATCATTAATCCTTTTTTATTTTTCATCCTTCATTCTTCATTGATCAGTTATGCTTGTTCATTCTTCATTGACCATTGATCTTTGTTCATTCTTCAATATTCATTTTCATCATTTATTGTTAATTGATCATTGATGCTTATTCATTCTTCAATGTTCATTCTTCATTGATCATTTATCCTTGTTCATTCTTCATCGTATATTGTTCATTAATCATTGATCCTTGTTCATTCTTCATCAATTATTCTTCAATGATCATTGATCCTTCTTCATTGTTCATCGTTCATTCTTCAAAGATCATTGATCGTTGTTCATTCTTCATTGACCATTGATCCTTCTTCATTCTTCAATGATCATTAATCCTTGTTCATTCTTCATCCTTCATTCTTCATTGATCATTGATCCTTGTTCATTCTTCATTGACCATTGATCCTTGTTCATTCTTCAATATTCATTATTCATAATTTATTGTTCATTGATCATTGATGCTTATTCATTCTTCAATTTTCATTTTTCATTGATCCTTGTTCATTCTTCATCGTATATTGTTCATTGATCATGGATCCTTGTTCATTCTTCATCGTTCATTCTTCAATGATCATTTATCCTTGTTCATTCTTCATCGTTCATTCTTCTTTGATCATTGATCCTTTTTCATTCTTCATCGTTCATTCTTCATTGATCATTGAACCTTGTTTATTCTTCATCGTTCATTTTTCATTGATGATTAATCCTTGTTCATTCTTCATCCTTCATTCTTCATTGATTATTGATCATTGTTCATTCTTCATTGACCATTTATCCTTGTTCATTCTTCAATATTCATTATTCATAATTTATTGTTCATTGATCATTGATGCTTATTCATTCTTCAATGTTCATTCTTCATTGATCATTGATCCTTGTTCATTATTCATCATATATTGTTCATTGATCATGGATCCTTGTTCATTCTTCATCGTTCATTCTTCAATGATCATTGATCCTTGTTCATTCTTCATTGTGCATTCATTATTGATCATTTATCCTTGTTCATTCTTCATCGTTCATTCTTCATTGATCATTGATCGATGTTAGTTATTCATCGTATATTTTTCAGGTTTAATTCTTCATTAATCATTGATCCTTGTTCATTCTTCATCGTTCATTCTTCATTGATCTTTGATCCTTCTTCATTCTTCATTGTATATTGTTCATTGATAATTGATCCTTGTTCGTTCTTCATCGTTCATTCTTCAATGATCATTGATTTTTCTTAATTCTTCATCGTTCATTCATCAATGATCATTGATCCTTAATCATTCTTCATCGTTCATTCTTCATTGATCATTGATTCGTGTTCATTCTTCATCGTTCATTCTTCATTGATCATTGATGCTTGTGCATTGTTCATCGTTTATTGTTCATTCACCATTGATGCATGTTTATTTTTCATTGTTCATTATTCAATCCTCATTGATCATTGTTCCTTGTTCCTTTTTCATCGTTTATTCTTCATTGATCATTAATCCTTGTTCATTCTTTATCGTTCATTCTTCTTTGATCATTGATCCTTTTTCATTCTTCATCGTTCATTCATCATTGATCATTGAACCTTGTTTATTCTTCATCGTTCATTTTTCATTGATCATTAATCCTTGTTCATTGTTCATCGTTTATTGTTCATTGATCATTGATCGTTGTTCAGTCTTCATCTTTCATTTTTCATTGATCATTGATCCTTGTTCATTATTCCTCTTTCAATCTTCATTGATCATTAATCCTTGTTTATTCTTCATCGTTCATTCTTCATTGATCATTGATCCTTGTTCATTTTTCATCATTCATTCTTCATTATTCATGGATCCTTGTTCATCGTTCATCTTTTATTGTTCATTGATCATTGATCCTTGTTCATTCTTCATCGTTCATTATTCATTGATCATTGATCCTTGTGCATTCCTCATTGACCATTAATCCTTGTTCATTCTTCAATGATGATTGATCCTTGTTCATTTTTCATTGATCATTGATCCTTGTTCATTCTTCAATATTCAATATTCTTCGTTTATTGTTCATTGAACATTGATGCTTATTCATTCTTCAATGTTCATTCTTCATCGTATATTGGTCATTGACCATTAATCATTGTTCATTCTTCATCATTCATTCTTCAATGATCATTGATCCTTCTTCATAGTTCATCGTTCATTCTTCAATGATCATTGATCCTTGTTCATTCTTCATTGACCATTCATCCCTGTTCATTCTTCAATGATCATTAATCCTTCTTCATTCTTCATCCTTCATTCTTCATTGATCATTGATCCTTGTTCATTCTTCATTGACGATTGATCCTTGTTCATTCTTCAATATTCATTATTCATCGTTTATTGTTCATTGACGATTGATGCTTATTCATTGTTGAGTATTCATTCGCTCATTAATCATTAATCCTTGTTTATTCTTCATCGTATATTGTTCATTCATCATAGATCCTTGTTCATTCTTCATTGTTCATTCTTCAATGCTCATTTATCCTTCTTCAATGTTCATCGTTCATTCTTCAATGATCATTGATACTTGTTCATTCTTCATTGACCATTGATCCTTATTCATTCTTGAATGATCATTGATCCTTGTTCATTCTTCATCCTTTATTCTTTATTGATCATTGAGCCTTGTTCATTCTTCATCGTTCATTCTTCATTGATCATTGATCCTTGTTCATTATTCGTCGTTCATTGTTCGTTGACCATTGATGCTTATTCATTCTTCAATGTTCATTCTTCATTGATCATTGATGCTTGTTCATTCTTCAACGTATATTGTTCCTTAATCATGGATCCTTGTTCATTCTTCATCGTTCATTCTTAAATGATTATTGATCCTTGTTCATTCTTCATCGTTCAATCTTCATTGATCATTGATCCTTGTTCATTCTTCATGGTTCATTCTTCATTGATCATTGATCCTTGTTCATTCTTCATCGTATATTGTTCATTGATTATTAAAACTTGTTCATTCTTCATCGTTCATTCTTTAATGATCATAGATCCTTCTTCATTTTTCATCGTTCATTCATCAATGATCATTGATCCTTAATCATTCTTCATCGTTCATTCATCATTGATCATTGATTCGTATTCATTCTTCATCGTATATTCTTCATTGATCATTGATCCTTGTTCATTCTTCATCGTTCATTCTTCAATGATCATTGATCTTTCTTAATTCTTCATTGTTCAT
Organism: Amaranthus tricolor; assembly: GCF_026212465.1. Classification (NCBI taxonomy): domain Eukaryota; kingdom Viridiplantae; phylum Streptophyta; class Magnoliopsida; order Caryophyllales; family Amaranthaceae; genus Amaranthus; species Amaranthus tricolor. The sequence goes on from NC_080061.1 coordinate 23,411,321, forward strand.
TCATCAATGATCATTGATCCTTAATCATTCTTCATCGTTCATTCTTCATTGATCATTGATTCGTGTTCATTCTTCATCGTTCATTCTTCATTGATCATTGATCCTTGTTCATTGTTCATAATTTATTGTTCATTGACGATTGATGCATGTTTATTCTTCATTGTTCATTGTTCATTGTTCATTGATCATTGTTCCTTGTTCCTTTTTCATCGTTTATTCTTCATTGATCATTGTTCCTTTTTCCTTCTTCATCGTTTATTCTTCATTGATCATTGATCCTTGTTCATTCTTAATCGTTCATTCTTCATTGATCATTGATCCTTGTCTATTCTTCATCGTTCATTCTTCGTGGATCATTGATCCTTGTTCATTCTTCATAGTTCAAACTTCAGTGATCATTAATCCTTGTTCATTCTTTATCGTTCATTCTTCATTGATGATATATCCTTTTACATTCTTCATCGTCCATTCTTCATTGATCATTGATCCTTGTTCATTATTCGTCGTTTATTCTTCATTGACCGTTCTTCCTTGCTCATTCTTCAATGATCATTAATCCTTTTTTATTGTTCATCCTTCATTCTTCATTGATCATTTATCCTTGTTCATTCTTCATTGACCATTGATCTTTGTTCATTCTTCAATATTAATTTTCGTCATTTATTGTTCATTGATCCTTCTTCATTGTTCATTGTTCATTCTTCAAAGATCATTGATCGTTGTTCACTCTTCATTGACCATTGATCCTTGTTCATTCTTCAATGATCATTAATCCTTGTTCATTCTTCATCCTTCATTCTTTATTGATCATTGATCCTTGTTCATTCTTCATTGACCATTGATCCTTGTTCATTCTTCAATATTCATTATTCATAATTTTTTGTTCATTGATCATTGATGCTTATTCATTCTTCAATGTTCATTCTTCATTGATCCTTGTTCATTCTTCATAGTATATTGTTCATTGATCATGGATCCTTGTTCATTCTGCATCGTTCATTCTTCAATGATCATTGATCCTTGTTCATTCTTCATCGTGCATTCATTAATGATCATTAATCCTTGTTCATACTTCATCGTTCATTCTTCATTATTCATCGTATATTATTCAGCTTTAATTCTTTATTAATCATTGATCCTTGTTCATTATTCATCGTTCATTCTTCAATGATCATTGATCCTTCTTCATTCTTCATCATGCATTCATTAATGATCATTAATCCTTGTTCATTCTTCATTCTTCATTGATCCATGTTAGTCATTCATCGTATATTATTCAGCTTTAATTCTTCATTAATCATTGATCCTTGTTCATTATTCATCGTTCATTCTTCATTGATCATTGATCCTTCTTCATTCTTCATCGTATATTGTTCATTGATAATTGATCCTTGTTCATTCTTCATCGTTCATTCTTCAATGATCATTGATCTTTCTTAATTCTTCATCGTTCATTCATCAATGATCATTGATCCTTAATCATTCTTCATCGTTCATTCTTCATTGATCATTGATTCGTTTTCATTCTTCATCGTTCATTTTTCACTGATCATTGATCCTTGTTCATTGTTCATCGTTTATTGTTCATTCACCATTGATGCATGTTTATTCTTCATTGTTCATTGTTCAATCTTCATTGATCATTGTTCCTTTTTCCTTTTTCATCGTTTATTCTTCATTGATCGTTAATCCTTGTTCATTCTTCATCGTTCATTCTTCTTTGATCATTGATCGTTTTTCATTCTTCATCGTTCATTCTTCAATTATCATTGAACCTTGTTTATTCTTCATTGTTCATTTTTAATTGATGATTAATCCTTGTTCATTCTTCATCCTTCATTCTTCATTGATTATTGATCCTTGTTCATTCTTCATTGACCATTGATCCTTGTTATTTCTTCAATATTCATTATTCATTATTTATTGTTCATTGATCATTGATGCTTATTCATTCTTCAATGTTCATTCTTCATTGATCATTGAACCTTGTACATTCTTCATCGTATATTGTTCATTGATCATGGATCCTTGTTCATTCTTCATCGTTCATTCTTCAATGATCATTGATCCTTGTTCATTCTTCATCAATCATTCTTCAATGATCATTGATCCTTCTTCATTGTTCATTGTTCATTCTTCAAAGATCATTGATCGTTGTTCACTCTTCATTGACCATTGATCCTTGTTCATTCTTCAATGATCATTAATCCTTGTTCATTCTTCATCCTTCATTCTTTATTGATCATTGATCCTTGTTCATTCTTCATTGACCATTGATCCTTGTTCATTCTTCAATATTTATTATTCATAAAGTATTGTTCATTGATCATTGATGCTTATTCATTCTTCAATGTTCATTCTTCATTGATCCTTGTTCATTCTTCATCGTATATTGTTCAATGATCATGGATCCTTGTTCATTCTTCATCGTTCATTCTTCAATGATCATTGATCCTTGTTTATTCTTCATCGTGCATTCATTAATGATCATTAATCCTTGTTCATTCTTCATCGTTCATTCTTCATTCTTCATTGATCCATGTTAGTCATTCATCGTATATTATTCAGCTTTAATTCTTCATTAATCATTGATCCTTATTCATTATTCATCGTTCATTCTTCATTGATCATTGATCCTTTTTCATTCTTCATCGTATATTGTTCATTGATAATTGATCCTTGTTCATTCTTCATCGTTCATTCTTCAATGATCATTGATCTTTCTTAATTCTTTATCGTTCATTCATCAATGATCATTGATCCTTAATCATTCTTCATCGTTCATTCTTCATTGATCATTGATTCGTGTTCATTCTTCATCGTTCATTCTTCACTGATCATTGATCCTTGTTCATTGTTCATCGTTTATTGTTCATTCACCATTGATGCATGTTTATTCTTCATTGTTCATTGTTCAATCTTCATTGATCATTGTTCCTTTTTCCTTTTTCTTCATTGATCGTTAATCCTTGTTCATTCTTCATCGTTCATTCTTCTTTGATCATTGATCGTTTTTCATTCTTCATCGTTCATTCTCCATTGATCATTGAACCTTGTTTATTCTTCATTGTTCATTTTTCATTGATGATTAATCCTTGTTCATTCTTCATCCTTCATTCTTCATTGATTATTGATCCTTGTTCATTCTTCATTGACCATTGATCCTTGTTCATTCTTCAATATTCATTATTCATAATTTATTGTTCATTGATCATTGATGCTTATTCATTCTTCAATGTTCATTCTTCATTGATCATTGATCCTTGTACATTCTTCATCGTATATTGTTCATTGATCATGGATCCTTGTTCATTCTTCATCGTTCATTCTTCAATGATCATTGATCCTTGTTCATTCTTCATCAATCATTCTTCAATGATCATTGATCCTTCTTCATTGTTCATTGTTCATTCTTCAAAGACCATTGATCGTTGTTCATTCTTCATTGACCATTGATCCTTGTTCATTCTTCAATGATCATTAATCCTTGTTCATTCTTCATCCTTCATTCTTTATTGATCATTGATCCTTGTTCATTCTTCATTGACCATTGATCCTTGTTCATTCTTCAATATTCATTATTCATAATTTATTGTTCATTGATCATTGATGCTTATTCATTCTTCAATGTTCATTTTTCATTGATCCTTGTTCATTCTTCATCGTATATTGTTCATTGATCATGGATCCTTGTTCATTCTTCATCGTTCATTCTTCAATGATCATTGATCCTTGTTCATTCTTCATCGTGCATTCATTAATGAACATTAATCCTTGTTCATTCTTCATCGTTCATTCTTCATTCTTCATTGATCCATGTTAGTCATTCATCGTATATTATTCAGCTTTAATTCTTCATTAATCATTGATCCTTGTTCATTATTCATCGTTCATTCTTCATTGATCATTGATCCTTCTTCATTCTTTATCGTATATTGTTCATTGATAATTGATCCTTGTTCATTCTTCATCGTTCATTCTTCAATGATCATTGATCTTTCTTAATTCTTCATCGTTCATTCATCAATGATCATTGATCCTTAATCATTCTTCATCGTTCATTCTTCATTGATCATTGATTCGTGTTCATTCTTCATCGTTCATTCTTCAATGATCATTGATCCTTGTTCATTGTTCAACGTTTATTGTTCATTCACCATTGATGCATGTTTATTCTTCATTGTTCATTGTTCAATCTTCATTGATCATTGTTCCTTTTTCCTTTTTCATCGTTTATTCTTCATTGATCGTTAATCCTTGTTCATTCTTCATCGTTCATTCTTCTTTGATCATTGATCGTTTTTCATTCTTCATCGTTCATTCTTCAATTATCATTGAACCTTGTTTATTCTTCATTGTTCATTTTTAATTGATGATTAATCCTTGTTCATTCTTCATCCTTCATTCTTCATTGATTATTGATCCTTGTTCATTCTTCATTGACCATTGATCCTTGTTATTTCTTCAATATTCATTATTCATAATTTATTGTTCATTGATCATTGATGCTTATTCATTCTTCAATGTTCATTCTTCATTGATCATTGAACCTTGTACATTCTGCATCGTATATTGTTCATTGATCATGGATCCTTGTTCATTCTTCATCGTTCATTCTTCATTCTTCATTGATCCATGTTAGTCATTCATCGTATATTATTCAGCTTTAATTCTTCATTAATCATTGATCCTTGTTCATTATTCATCGTTCATTCTTCATTGATCATTGATCCTTCTTCATTCTTCATCGTATATTGTTCATTGCTAATTGATCCTTGTTCATTCTTCATCGTTCATTCTTCAATGATCATTTATCTTTCTTAATTCTTTATCGTTCATTCATCAATGATCATTGATCCTTAATCATTCTTCATCGTTCATTCTTCATTGATCATTGATTCGTTTTCATTCTTCATCGTTCATTCTTCACTGATCATTGATCCTTGTTCATTGTTCATCGTTTATTGTTCATTCACCATTGATGCATGTTTATTCTTCATTGTTCATTGTTCAATCTTCATTGATCATTGTTCCTTTTTCCTTTTTCCTTTTTCATCGTTTATTCTTCATTGATCGTTAATCCTTGTTCATTCTTCATCGTTCATTCTTCTTTGATCATTGATCGTTTTTCATTCTTCATCGTTCATTCTTCATTGATCATTGAACCTTGTTTATTCTTCATTGTTCATTTTTCATTGATGATTAATCCTTGTTCATTCTTCATCCTTCATTCTTCATTGATTATTGATCCTTGTTCATTCTTCAATGATCATTAATCCTTGTTCATTCTTCATCCTTCATTCTTTATTGATCATTGATCCTTGTTCATTCTTCATTGACCATTGATCCTTGTTCATTCTTCAATATTCATTATTCATAATTTATTGTTCATTGATCATTGATGCTTATTCATTCTTCAATGTTCATTCTTCATTGATCCTTGTTCATTCTTCATCGTATATTGTTCATTGATCATGGATCCTTGTTCATTCTGCATCGTTCATTCTTCAATGATCATTGATCCTTGTTCATTCTTCATCGTGCATTCATTAATGATCATTAATCCTTGTTCATTCTTCATCGTTCATTCTTCATTCTTCATTGATCCATGTTAGTCATTCATCGTATATTATTCAGCTTTAATTCTTCATTAATCATTGATCCTTGTTCATTATTCATCGTTCATTCTTCATTGATCATTGATCCTTCTTCATTCTTCATCGTATATTGTTCATTGATAATTGATCCTTGTTCATTCTTCATCGTTCATTCTTCAATGATCATTGATCTTTCTTAATTCTTTATCGTTCATTCATCAATGATCATTGATCCTTAATCATTCTTCATCGTTCATTCTTCATTGATCATTGATTCGTTTTCATTCTTCATCGTTCATTTTTCACTGATCATTGATCCTTGTTCATTGTTCATCGTTTATTGTTCATTCACCATTGATGCATGTTTATTCTTCATTGTTCATTGTTCAATCTTCATTGATCATTGTTCCTTTTTCCTTTTTCATCGTTTATTCTTCATTGATCGTTAATCCTTGTTCATTCTTCATCGTTCATTCTTCTTTGATCATTGATCGTTTTTCATTCTTCATCGTTCATTCTTCAATTATCATTGAACCTTGTTTATTCTTCATTGTTCATTTTTAATTGATGATTAATCCTTGTTCATTCTTCATCCTTCATTCTTCATTGATTATTGATCCTTGTTCATTCTTCATTGACCATTGATCCTTGTTATTTCTTCAATATTCATTATTCATAATTTATTGTTCATTGATCATTGATGCTTATTCATTCTTCAATGTTCATTCTTCATTGATCATTGAACCTTGTACATTCTTCATCGTATATTGTTCATTGATCATGGATCCTTGTTCATTCTTCATCGTTCATTCTTCAATGATCATTGATCCTTGTTCATTCTTCATCAATCATTCTTCAATGATCATTGATCCTTCTTCATTGTTCATTGTTCATTCTTCAAAGATCATTGATCGTTGTTCACTCTTCATTGACCATTGATCCTTGTTCATTCTTCAATGATCATTAATCCTTGTTCATTCTTCATCCTTCATTCTTTATTGATCATTGATCCTTGTTCATTCTTCATTGACCATTGATCCTTGTTCATTCTTCAATATTCATTATTCATAATTTATTGTTCATTGATCATTGATGCTTATTCATTCTTCAATGTTCATTCTTCATTGATCCTTGTTCATTCTTCATCGTATATTGTTCATTGATCATGGATCCTTGTTCATTCTGCATCGTTCATTCTTCAATGATCATTGATCCTTTTCATTCTTCATCGTGCATTCATTAATGATCATTAATCCTTGTTCATTCTTCATCGTTCATTCTTCATTCTTCATTGATCCATGTTAGTCATTCATCGTATATTATTCAGCTTTAATTCTTTATTAATCATTGATCCTTGTTCATTTTTCATCGTTCATTCTTCATTGATCATTGATCCTTCTTCATTCTTCATCGTACATTGTTCATTGATAATTGATTCTTGTTCATTTTTCAATGATCATTGATCTTTCTTAATTCTTCATCGTTCATTCATCAATGATCATTGATCCTTAATCATTCTTCATCGTTCATTCTTCATTGATCATTGATTCGTGTTCATTCTTCATCGTTCATTCTTCACTGATCATTGATCCTTGTTCATTGTTCATCGTTTATTGTTCATTCACCATTGATGCATGTTTATTCTTCATTGTTCATTGTTCAATCTTCATTGATCATTGTTCCTTTTTCCTTTTTCATCGTTTATTCTTCATTGATCGTTAATCCTTGTTCATTCTTCATCGTTCATTCTTCTTTGATCATTGATCGTTTTTCATTCTTCATCGTTCATTCTTCATTGATCATTGAACCTTGTTTATTCTTCATTGTTCATTTTTCATTGATGATTAATCCTTGTTCATTCTTCATCCTTCATTCTTCATTGATTATTGATCCTTGTTCATTCTTCAATGATCATTAATCCTTGTTCATTCTTCATCCTTCATTCTTTATTGATCATTGATCCTTGTTCATTCTTCATTGACCATTGATCCTTGTTCATTCTTCAATATTCATTATTCATAATTTATTGTTCATTGATCATTGATGCTTATTCATTCTTCAATGTTCATTCTTCATTGATCCTTGTTCATTCTTCATCGTATATTGTTCATTGATCATGGATCCTTGTTCATTCTACATCGTTCATTCTTCAATGATCATTGATCCTTGTTCATTCTTCATCGTGCATTCATTAATGATCATTAATCCTTGTTCATTCTTCATCGTTCATTCTTCATTCTTCATTGATCCATGTTAGTCATTCATCGTATATTATTCAGCTTTAATTCTTCATTAATCATTGATCCTTGTTCATTATTCATCGTTCATTCTTCATTGATCATTGATCCTTCTTCATTCTTCATCGTATATTGTTCATTGATAATTGATCCTTGTTCATTCTTCATCGTTCATTCTTTAATGATCATTGATCTTTCTTAATTCTTTATCGTTCATTCATCAATGATCATTGATCCTTAATCATTATTCATCGTTCATTCTTCATTGATCATTGATTCGTTTTCATTCTTCATCGTTCATTTTTCACTGATCATTGATCCTTGTTCATTGTTCATCGTTTATTGTTCATTCACCATTGATGCATGTTTATTCTTCATTGTTCATTGTTCAATCTTCATTGATCATTGTTCCTTTTTCCTTTTTCATCGTTTATTCTTCATTGATCGTTAATCCTTGTTCATTCTTCATCGTTCATTCTTCTTTGATCATTGATCGTTTTTCATTCTTCATCGTTCATTCTTCAATTATCATTGAACCTTGTTTATTCTTCATTGTTCATTTTTAATTGATGATTAATCCTTGTTCATTCTTCATCCTTCATTCTTCATTGATTATTGATCCTTGTTCATTCTTCATTGACCATTGATCCTTGTTATTTCTTCAATATTCATTATTCATAATTTATTGTTCATTGATCATTGATGCTTATTCATTCTTCAATGTTCATTCTTCATTGATCATTGAACCTTGTACATTCTTCATCGTATATTGTTCATTGATCATGGATCCTTGTTCATTCTTCATCGTTCATTCTTCAATGATCATTGATCCTTGTTCATTCTTCATCAATCATTCTTCAATGATCATTGATCCTTCTTCATTGTTCATTGTTCATTCTTCAAAGATCATTGATCGTTGTTCACTCTTCATTGACCATTGATCCTTGTTCATTCTTCAATGATCATTAATCCTTGTTCATTCTTCATCCTTCATTCTTTATTGATCATTGATCCTTGTTCATTCTTCATTGACCATTGATCCTTGTTCATTCTTCAATATTCATTATTCATAATTTATTGTTCATTGATCATTGATGCTTATTCATTCTTCAATGTTCATTCTTCATTGATCCTTGTTCATTCTTCATCGTATATTGTTCATTGATCATGGATCCTTGTTCATTCTGCATCGTTCATTCTTCAATGATCATTGATCCTTTTCATTCTTCATCGTGCATTCATTAATGATCATTAATCCTTGTTCATTCTTCATCGTTCATTCTTCATTCTTCATTGATCCATGTTAGTCATTCATCGTATATTATTCAGCTTTAATTCTTTATTAATCATTGATCCTTGTTCATTTTTCATCGTTCATTCTTCATTGATCATTGATCCTTCTTCATTCTTCATCGTACATTGTTCATTGATAATTGATTCTTGTTCATTTTTCAATGATCATTGATCTTTCTTAATTCTTCATCGTTCATTCATCAATGATCATTGATCCTTAATCATTCTTCATCGTTCATTCTTCATTGATCATTGATTCGTGTTCATTCTTCATCGTTCATTCTTCACTGATCATTGATCCTTGTTCATTGTTCATCGTTTATTGTTCATTCACCATTGATGCATGTTTATTCTTCATTGTTCATTGTTCAATCTTCATTGATCATTGTTCCTTTTTCCTTTTTCATCGTTTATTCTTCATTGATCGTTAATCCTTGTTCATTCTTCATCGTTCATTCTTCTTTGATCATTGATCGTTTTTCATTCTTCATCGTTCATTCTTCATTGATCATTGAACCTTGTTTATTCTTCATTGTTCATTTTTCATTGATGATTAATCCTTGTTCATTCTTCATCCTTCATTCTTCATTGATTATTGATCCTTGTTCATTCTTCAATGATCATTAATCCTTGTTCATTCTTCATCCTTCATTCTTTATTGATCATTGATCCTTGTTCATTCTTCATTGACCATTGATCCTTGTTCATTCTTCAATATTCATTATTCATAATTTATTGTTCATTGATCATTGATGCTTATTCATTCTTCAATGTTCATTCTTCATTGATCCTTGTTCATTCTTCATCGTATATTGTTCATTGATCATGGATCCTTGTTCATTCTGCATCGTTCATTCTTCAATGATCATTGATCCTTGTTCATTCTTCATCGTGCATTCATTAATGATCATTAATCCTTGTTCATTCTTCATCGTTCATTCTTCATTCTTCATTGATCCATGTTAGTCATTCATCGTATATTATTCAGCTTTAATTCTTCATTAATCATTGATCCTTGTTCATTATTCATCGTTCATTCTTCATTGATCATTGATCCTTCTTCATTCTTCATCGTATATTGTTCATTGATAATTGATCCTTGTTCATTCTTCATCGTTCATTCTTTAATGATCATTGATCTTTCTTAATTCTTTATCGTTCATTCATCAATGATCATTGATCCTTAATCATTATTCATCGTTCATTCTTCATTGATCATTGATTCGTTTTCATTCTTCATCGTTCATTTTTCACTGATCATTGATCCTTGTTCATTGTTCATCGTTTATTGTTCATTCACCATTGATGCATGTTTATTCTTCATTGTTCATTGTTCAATCTTCATTGATCATTGTTCCTTTTTCCTTTTTCATCGTTTATTCTTCATTGATCGTTAATCCTTGTTCATTCTTCATCGTTCATTCTTCTTTGATCATTGATCGTTTTTCATTCTTCATCGTTCATTCTTCAATTATCATTGAACCTTGTTTATTCTTCATTGTTCATTTTTAATTGATGATTAATCCTTGTTCATTCTTCATCCTTCATTCTTCATTGATTATTGATCCTTGTTCATTCTTCATTGACCATTGATCCTTGTTATTTCTTCAATATTCATTATTCATAATTTATTGTTCATTGATCATTGATGCTTATTCATTCTTCAATGTTCATTCTTCATTGATCATTGAACCTTGTACATTCTTCATCGTATATTGTTCATTGATCATGGATCCTTGTTCATTCTTCATCGTTCATTCTTCAATGATCATTGATCCTTGTTCATTCTTCATCAATCATTCTTCAATGATCTTTGATCCTTCTTCATTGTTCATTGTTCATTCTTCAAAGATCATTGATCGTTGTTCACTCTTCATTGACCATTGATCCTTGTTCATTCTTCAATGATCATTAATCCTTGTTCATTCTTCATCCTTCATTCTTTATTGATCATTGATCCTTGTTCATTCTTCATTGACCATTGATCCTTGTTCATTCTTCAATATTCATTATTCATAATTTATTGTTCATTGATCATTGATGCTTATTCATTCTTCAATGTTCATTCTTCATTGATCCTTGTTCATTCTTCATCGTATATTGTTCATTGATCATGGATCCTTGTTCATTGTGCATCGTTCATTCTTCAATGATCATTGATCCTTGTTCATTCTTCATCGTGCATTCATTAATGATCATTAATCCTTGTTCATTCTTCATTCTTCATTGATCCATTTTAGTCATTCATCGTATATTATTCAGCTTTAATTCTTTATTAATCATTGATCCTTGTTCATTATTCATCGTTCATTCTTCATTGATCATTGATCCTTCTTCATTCTTCATCGTATATTGTTCATTGATAATTGATCCTTGTTCATTCTTCAATGATCATTGATCTTTCTTAATTCTTCATCGTTCATTCATCAATGATCATTGATCCTTAATCATTCTTCATCGTTTATTCTTCATTGATCATTGATTCGTGTTCATTCTTCATCGTTCATTCTTCACTGATCATTGATCCTTGTTCATTGTTCATCGTTTATTGTTCATTCACCATTGATGCATGTTTATTCTTCATTGTTCATTGTTCAATCTTCATTGATCATTGTTCCTTTTTCCTTTTTCATCGTTTATTCTTCATTGATCGTTAATCCTTGTTCATTCTTCATCGTTCATTCTTCTTTGATCATTGATCGTTTTTCATTCTTCATCGTTCATTCTTCAATTATCATTGAACCTTGTTTATTCTTCATTGTTCATTTTTAATTGATGATTAATCCTTGTTCATTCTTCATCCTTCATTCTTCATTGATTATTGATCCTTGTTCATTCTTCATTGACCATTGATCCTTGTTATTTCTTCAATATTCATTATTCATAATTTATTGTTCATTGATCATTGATGCTTATTCATTCTTCAATGTTCATTCTTCATTGATCATTGAACCTTGTACATTCTTCATCGTATATTGTTCATTGATCATGGATCCTTGTTCATTCTTCATCGTTCATTCTTCAATGATCATTGATCCTTGTTCATTCTTCATCAATCATTCTTCAATGATCTTTGATCCTTCTTCATTGTTCATTGTTCATTCTTCAAAGATCATTGATCGTTGTTCACTCTTCATTGACCATTGATCCTTGTTCATTCTTCAATGATCATTAATCCTTGTTCATTCTTCATCCTTCATTCTTTATTGATCATTGATCCTTGTTCATTCTTCATTGACCATTGATCCTTGTTCATTCTTCAATATTCATTATTCATAATTTATTGTTCATTGATCATTGATGCTTATTCATTCTTCAATGTTCATTCTTCATTGATCTTTGTTCATTCTTCATCGTATATTGTTCATTGATCATGGATCCTTGTTCATTGTGCATCGTTCATTCTTCAATGATCATTGATCCTTGTTCATTCTTCATCGTGCATTCATTAATGATCATTAATCCTTGTTCATTCTTCATTCTTCATTGATCCATTTTAGTCATTCATCGTATATTATTCAGCTTTAATTCTTTATTAATCATTGATCCTTGTTCATTATTCATCGTTCATTCTTCATTGATCATTGATCCTTCTTCATTCTTCATCGTATATTGTTCATTGATAATTGATCCTTGTTCATTCTTCAATGATCATTGATCTTTCTTAATTCTTCATCGTTCATTCTTCAATGATCATTGATCCTTGTTCATTCTTCATCGTGCATTCATTAATGATCATTAATCCTTGTTCATTCTTCATCGTTCATTCTTCATTCTTCATTGATCCATGTTAGTCATTCATCGTATATTATTCAGCTTTAATTCTTCATTAATCATTAATCCTTGTTCATTATTCATCGTTCATTCTTCATTGATCATTGATCCTTCTTCATTCTTCATCGTATATTGTTCATTGATAATTGATCCTTGTTCATTCTTCATCGTTCATTCTTCAATGATCATTGATCTTTCTTAATTCTTCATCGTTCATTCATCAATGATCATTGATCCTTAATCATTCTTCATCGTTCATTCTTCATTGATCATTGATTCGTGTTCATTCTTCATCGTTCATTCTTCACTGATCATTGATCCTTGTTCATTGTTCAACGTTTATTGTTCATTCACCATTGATGCATGTTTATTCTTCATTGTTCATTGTTCAATCTTCATTGATCATTGTTCCTTTTTCCTTTTTCATCGTTTATTCTTCATTGATCGTTAATCCTTGTTCATTCTTCATCGTTCATTCTTCTTTGATCATTGATCGTTTTTCATTCTTCATCGTTCATTCTTCATTGATCATTGAACCTTGTTTATTCTTCATTGTTCATTTTTCATTGATGATTAATCCTTGTTCATTCTTCATCCTTCATTCTTCATTGATTATTGATCCTTGTTCATTCTTCATTGACCATTGATCCTTTTTCATTCTTCAATATTCATTATTCATAATTTATTGTTCATTGATCATTGATGCTTATTCATTCTTCAATGTTCATTCTTCATTGATCATTGATCCTTGTACATTCTTCATCGTATATTGTTCATTGATCATGGATCCTTGTTCATTCTTCATCGTTCATTCTTCAATGATCATTGATCCTTGTTCATTCTTCATCAATCATTCTTCAATGATCATTGATCCTTCTTCATTGTTCATTGTTCATTCTTCAAAGATCATTGATCGTTGTTCATTCTTCATTGACCATTGATCCTTGTTCATTCTTCAATGATCATTAATCCTTGTTCATTCTTCATCCTTCATTCTTTATTGATCATTGATCCTTGTTCATTCTTCATTGAGCATTGATCCTTGTTCATTCTTCAATATTCATTATTCATAATTTATTGTTCATTGATCATTGATGCTTATTCATTCTTCAATGTTCATTTTTCATTGATCCTTGTTTATTCTTCATCGTATATTGTTCATTGATCATGGATCCTTGTTCATTCTTCATCGTTCATTCTTCAATGATCATTGATCCTTGTTCATTCTTCATCGTGCATTCATTAATGATCATTAATCCTTGTTCATTCTTCATCGTTCATTCTTCATTCTTCATTGATCCATGTTAGTCATTCATCGTATATTATTCAGCTTTAATTCTTCATTAATCATTGATCCTTGTTCATTATTCATCGTTCATTCTTCATTGATCATTGATCCTTCTTCATTCTTCATCGTATGTTGTTCATTGATAATTGATCCTTGTTCATTCTTCATCGTTCATTCTTCATTCTTCATTGATCCATGTTAGTCATTCATCGTATATTATTCAGCTTTAATTCTTCATTAATCATTAATCCTTGTTCATTATTCATCGTTCATTCTTCATTGATCATTGATCCTTCTTCATTCTTCATCGTATATTGTTCATTGATAATTGATCCTTGTTCATTCTTCATCGTTCATTCTTCAATGATCATTGATCTTTCTTAATTCTTCATCGTTCATTCATCAATGATCATTGATCCTTAATCATTCTTCATCGTTCATTCTTCATTGATCATTGATTCGTGTTCATTCTTCATCGTTCATTCTTCACTGATCATTGATCCTTGTTCATTGTTCAACGTTTATTGTTCATTCACCATTGATGCATGTTTATTCTTCATTGTTCATTGTTCAATCTTCATTGATCATTGTTCCTTTTTCCTTTTTCATCGTTTATTCTTCATTGATCGTTAATCCTTGTTCATTCTTCATCGTTCATTCTTCTTTGATCATTGATCGTTTTTCATTCTTCATCGTTCATTCTTCATTGATCATTGAACCTTGTTTATTCTTCATTGTTCATTTTTCATTGATGATTAATCCTTGTTCATTCTTCATCCTTCATTCTTCATTGATTATTGATCCTTGTTCATTCTTCATTGACCATTGATCCTTGTTCATTCTTCAATATTCATTATTCATAATTTATTGTTCATTGATCATTGATGCTTATTCATTCTTCAATGTTCATTCTTCATTGATCATTGATCCTTGTACATTCTTCATCGTGTATTGTTCATTGATCATGGATCCTTGTTCATTCTTCATCGTTCATTCCTCAATGATCATTGATCCTTGTTCATTCTTCATCAATCATTCTTCAATGATCATTGATCCTTCTTCATTGTTCATTGTTCATTCTTCAAAGATCATTGATCGTTGTTAATTCTTCATTGACCATTGATCCTTGTTCATTCATCAATGATCATTAATCCTTGTTCATTCTTCATCCTTCATTCTTTATTGATCATTGATCCTTGTTCATTCTTCATTGACCATTGATCCTTGTTCATTCTTCAATATTCATTATTCATAATTTATTGTTCATTGATCATTGATGCTTATTCATTCTTCAATGTTCATTTTTCATTGATCCTTATTCATTCTTCATCGTATATTGTTCATTGATCATGGATCCTTGTTCATTCTTCATCGTTCATTCTTCAATGATCATTGATCCTTGTTCATTCTTCATCGTGCATTCATTAATGATCATTAATCCTTGTTCATTCTTCATCGTTCATTCTTCATTCTTCATTCTTCATTGATCCATGTTAGTCATTCATCGTATATTATTCAGCTTTAATTCTTCATTAATAATTGATCCTTGTTCATTATTCATCGTTCATTCTTCATTGATCATTGATCCTTCTTCATTCTTCATCGTATATTGTTCATTGATAATTGATCCTTGTTCATTCTTCATCGTTCATTCTTCAATGATCATTGATCTTTCTTAATTCTTCATCGTTCATTCATCAATGATCATTGATCCTTAATGATTCTTCATCGTTCATTCTTCATTGATCATTGATTCGTGTTCATTCTTCATTGTTCATTCTTCACTGATCATTGATCCTTGTTCATTGTTCAACGTTTATTGTTCATTCACCATTGATGCATGTTTATTCTTCATTGTTCATTGTTCAATCTTCATTGATCATTGTTCCTTTTTCCTTTTTCATCGTTTATTCTTCATTGATCGTTAATCCTTGTTCATTCTTCATCGTTCATTCTTCTTTGATCATTGATCGTTTTTCATTCTTCATCGTTCATTCTTCAATTATCATTGAACCTTGTTTATTCTTCATTGTTCATTTTTAATTGATGATTAATCCTTGTTCATTCTTCATCCTTCATTCTTCATTGATTATTGATCCTTGTTCATTCTTCATTGACCATTGATCCTTGTTATTTCTTCAATATTCATTATTCATAATTTATTGTTCATTGATCATTGATGCTTATTCATTCTTCAATGTTCATTCTTCATTGATCATTGAACCTTGTACATTCTTCATCGTATATTGTTCATTGATCATGGATCCTTGTTCATTCTTCATCGTTCATTCTTCAATGATCATTGATCCTTGTTCATTCTTCATCAATCATTCTTCAATGATCATTGATCCTTCTTCATTGTTCATTGTTCATTCTTCAAAGATCATTGATCGTTGTTCATTCTTCATTGACCATTGATCCTTGTTCATTCTTCAATGATCATTAATCCTTGTTCATTCTTCATCCTTCATTCTTTATTGATCATTGATCCTTGTTCATTCTTCATTGACCATTGATCCTTGTTCATTCTTCAATATTCATTATTCATAATTTATTGTTCATTGATCATTGATGCTTATTCATTCTTCAATGTTCATTTTTCATTGATCCTTATTCATTCTTCATCGTATATTGTTCATTGATCATGGATCCTTGTTCATTCTTCATCGTTCATTCTTCAATGATCATTGATCCTTGTTCATTCTTCATCGTGCATTCATTAATGATCATTAATCCTTGTTCATTCTTCATCGTTCATTCTTCATTCTTCATTCTTCATTGATCCATGTTAGTCATTCATCGTATATTATTCAGCTTTAATTCTTCATTAATCATTGATCCTTGTTCATTATTCATCGTTCATTCTTCATTGATCATTGATCCTTCTTCATTCTTCATCGTATATTGTTCATTGATAATTGATCCTTGTTCATTCTTCATCGTTCATTCTTCAATGATCATTGATCTTTCTTAATTCTTCATCGTTCATTCATCAATGATCATTGATCCTTAATGATTCTTCATCGTTCATTCTTCATTGATCATTGATTCGTGTTCATTCTTCATCGTTCATTCTTCACTGATCATTGATCCTTGTTCATTGTTCAACGTTTATTGTTCATTCACCATTGATGCATGTTTATTCTTCATTGTTCATTGTTCAATCTTCATTGATCATTGTTCCTTTTTCCTTTTTCATCGTTTATTCTTCATTGATCGTTAATCCTTGTTCATTCTTCATCGTTCATTCTTCTTTGATCATTGATCGTTTTTCATTCTTCATCGTTCATTCTTCAATTATCATTGAACCTTGTTTATTCTTCATTGTTCATTTTTAATTGATGATTAATCCTTGTTCATTCTTCATCCTTCATTCTTCATTGATTATTGATCCTTGTTCATTCTTCATTGACCATTGATCCTTGTTATTTCTTCAATATTCATTATTCATAATTTATTGTTCATTGATCATGGATCCTTGTTCATTCTTCATCGTTCATTCTTCAATGATCATTGATCCTTGTTCATTCTTCATCAATCATTCTTCAATGATCATTGATCCTTCTTCATTGTTCATCGTTCATTCTTCAATGATCATTGATCCTTGTTCATTCTTCATCAATCATTCTTCAATGATCATTGATCCTTCTTCATTGTTCATTGTTCATTCTTCAAAGATCATTGATCGTTGTTCACTCTTCATTGACCATTGATCCTTGTTCATTCTTTAATGATCATTAATCCTTTTTCATTCTTCATCCTTCATTCTTTATTGATCATTCATCCTTGTTCATTCTTCATTGACCATTGATCCTTGTTCATTCTTCATTGACCATTGATCCTTGTTCATTCTTCAATATTCATTATTCATAATTTATTGTTCATTCATCATTGATGCTTATTCATTCTTCAATGTTCATTCTTCATTGATCATTGAACCTTGTACATTCTTCATCGTATATTGTTCATTGATCATGGATCCTTGTTCATTCTTCATCGTTCATTCTTCAATGATCATTGATCCTTGTTCATTCTTCATCAATCATTCTTCAATGATCATTGATCCTTCTTCATTGTTCATTGTTCATTCTTCAAAGATCATTGATCGTTGTTCATTCTTCATTGACCATTGATCCTTGTTCATTCTTCAATGATCATTAATCCTTGTTCATTCTTCATCCTTCATTCTTTATTGATCATTGATCCTTGTTCATTCTTCATTGACCATTGATCCTTGTTCATTCTTCAATATTCATTATTCATAATTTATTGTTCATTGATCATTGATGCTTATTCATTCTTCAATGTTCATTTTTCATTGATCCTTATTCATTCTTCATCGTATATTGTTCATTGATCATGGATCCTTGTTCATTCTTCATCGTTCATTCTTCAATGATCATTGATCCTTGTTCATTCTTCATCGTGCATTCATTAATGATCATTAATCCTTGTTCATTCTTCATCGTTCATTCTTCATTCTTCATTCTTCATTGATCCATGTTAGTCATTCATCGTATATTATTCAGCTTTAATTCTTCATTAATAATTGATCCTTGTTCATTATTCATCGTTCATTCTTCATTGATCATTGATCCTTCTTCATTCTTCATCGTATATTGTTCATTGATAATTGATCCTTGTTCATTCTTCATCGTTCATTCTTCAATGATCATTGATCTTTCTTAATTCTTCATCGTTCATTCATCAATGATCATTGATCCTTAATGATTCTTCATCGTTCATTCTTCATTGATCATTGATTCGTGTTCATTCTTCATTGTTCATTCTTCACTGATCATTGATCCTTGTTCATTGTTCAACGTTTATTGTTCATTCACCATTGATGCATGTTTATTCTTCATTGTTCATTGTTCAATCTTCATTGATCATTGTTCCTTTTTCCTTTTTCATCGTTTATTCTTCATTGATCGTTAATCCTTGTTCATTCTTCATCGTTCATTCTTCTTTGATCATTGATCGTTTTTCATTCTTCATCGTTCATTCTTCAATTATCATTGAACCTTGTTTATTCTTCATTGTTCATTTTTAATTGATGATTAATCCTTGTTCATTCTTCATCCTTCATTCTTCATTGATTATTGATCCTTGTTCATTCTTCATTGACCATTGATCCTTGTTATTTCTTCAATATTCATTATTCATAATTTATTGTTCATTGATCATTGATGCTTATTCATTCTTCAATGTTCATTCTTCATTGATCATTGAACCTTGTACATTCTTCATCGTATATTGTTCATTGATCATGGATCCTTGTTCATTCTTCATCGTTCATTCTTCAATGATCATTGATCCTTGTTCATTCTTCATCAATCATTCTTCAATGATCATTGATCGTTCTTCATTGTTCATTGTTCATTCTTCAAAGATCATTGATCGTTGTTCATTCTTCATTGACCATTGATCCTTGTTCATTCTTCAATGATCATTAATCCTTGTTCATTCTTCATCCTTCATTCTTTATTGATCATTGATCCTTGTTCATTCTTTATTGACCATTGATCCTTGTTCATTCTTCAATATTCATTATTCATAATTTATTGTTCATTGATCATTGATGCTTATTCATTCTTCAATGTTCATTTTTCATTGATCCTTGTTCATTCTTCATCGTATATTGTTCATTGATCATGGATCCTTGTTCATTCTTCATCGTTCATTCTTCAATGATCATTGATCCTTGTTCATTCTTCATCGTGCATTCATTAATGATCATTAATCCTTGTTCATTCTTCATCGTTCATTCTTCATTCTTCATTGATCCATGTTAGTCATTCATCGTATATTATTCAGCTTTAATTCTTCATTAATCATTGATCCTTGTTCATTATTCATCGTTCATTCTTCATTGATCATTGATCCTTCTTCATTCTTCATCGTATATTGTTCATTGATAATTGATCCTTGTTTATTCTTCATCGTTCGTTCTTCAATGATCATTGATCTTTCTTAATTCTTCATCGTTCATTCATCAATGATCATTGATCCTTAATCATTCTTCATCGTTCATTCTTCATTGATCATTGGTTCGTGTTCATTCTTCATCGTTCATTCTTCACTGATCATTGATCCTTGTTCATTGTTCAACGTTTATTGTTCATTCACCATTGATGCATGTTTATTCTTCATTGTTCATTGTTCAATCTTCATTGATCATTGTTCCTTTTTCCTTTTTCATCGTTTATTCTTCATTGATCGTTAATCCTTGTCCATTCTTCATCGTTCATTCTTCTTTGATCATTGATCGTTTTTCATTCTTCATCGTTCATTCTTCAATTATCATTGAACCTTGTTTATTCTTCATTGTTCATTTTTAATTGATGATTAATCCTTGTTCATTCTTCATCCTTCATTCTTCATTGATTATTGATCCTTGTTCATTCTTCATTGACCATTGATCCTTGTTATTTCTTCAATATTCATTATTCATAATTTATTGTTCATTGATCATTGATGCTTATTCATTCTTCAATGTTCATTCTTCATTGATCATTGAACCTTGTACATTCTTCATCGTATATTGTTCATTGATCATGGATCCTTGTTCATTCTTCATCGTTCATTCTTCAATGATCATTGATCCTTGTTCATTCTTCATCAATCATTCTTCAATGATCATTGATCCTTCTTCATTGTTCATTGTTCATTCTTCAAAGATCATTGATCGTTGTTCACTCTTCATTAACCATTGATCCTTGTTCATTCTTCAATGATCATTAATCCTTGTTCATTCTTCATCCTTCATTCTTTATTGATCATTGATCCTTGTTCATTCTTCATTGACCATTGATCCTTGTTCATTCTTCATTGACCATTGATCCTGGTTCATTCTTCAATATTCATTATTCATAATTTATTGTTCATTGATCATTGATGCTTATTCATTCTTCAATGTTCATTCTTCATTGATCCTTGTTCATTCTTCATCGTATATTGTTCATTGATCATGGATCCTTGTTCATTCTGCATCGTTCATTCTTCAATGATCATTGATCCTTGTTCATTCTTCATCGTGCATTCATTAATGATCATTAATCCTTGTTCATTCTTCATCGTTCATTCTTCATTCTTCATTGATCCATGTTAGTCATTCATCGTATATTATTCAGCTTTAATTCTTCATTAATCATTGATCCTTGTTCATTATTCATCGTTCATTCTTCATTGATCATTGATCCTTCTTCATTCTTCATCGTATATTGTTCATTGATAATTGATCCTTGTTCATTCTTCATCGTTCATTCTTCAATGATCATTGATCTTTCTTAATTCTTTATCGTTCATTCATCAATGATCATTGATCCTTAATCATTCTTCATCGTTCATTCTTCATTGATCATTGATTCGTGTTCATTCTTCATCGTTCATTCTTCACCATTGATGCATGTTTATTCTTCATTGTTCATTGTTCAATCTTCATTGAACATTGTTCCTTTTTCCTTTTTCATCGTTTATTCTTCATTGATCGTTAATCCTTGTTCATTCTTCATCGTTCATTCTTCTTTGATCATTGATCGTTTTTCATTCTTCATCGTTCATTCTTCATTGATCATTGAACCTTGTTTATTCTTCATTGTTCATTTTTCATTGATGATTAATCCTTGTTCATTCTTCATCCTTCATTCTTCATTGATTATTGATCCTTGTTCATTCTTCATTGACCATTGATCCTTGTTCATTCTTCAATATTCATTATTCATAATTTATTGTTCATTGATCATTGATGCTTATTCATTCTTCAATGTTCATTCTTCATTGATCATTGATCCTTGTACATTCTTCATCGTATATTGTTCATTGATCATGGATCCTTGTTCATTCTTCATCGTTCATTCTTCAATGATCATTGATCCTTGTTCATTCTTCATCAATCATTCTTCAATGATCATTGATCCTTCTTCATTGTTCATTGTTCATTCTTCAAAGATCATTGATCGTTGTTCATTCTTCATTGACCATTGATCCTTGTTCATTCTTCAATGATCATTAATCCTTGTTCATTCTTCATCCTTCATTCTTTATTGATCATTGATCCTTGTTCATTCTTCATTGACCATTGATCCTTGTTCATTCTTCAATATTCATTATTCATAATTTATTGTTCATTGATCATTGATGCTTATTCATTCTTCAATGTTCATTTTTCATTGATCCTTGTTCATTCTTCATCGTATATTGTTCATTGATCATGGATCCTTGTTCATTCTTCATCGTTCATTCTTCAATGATCATTGTTCCTTGTTCATTCTTCATCGTGCATTCATTAATGATCATTAATCCTTGTTCATTCTTCATCGTTCATTCTTCATTCTTCATTGATCCATGTTAGTCATTCATCGTATATTATTCAGCTTTAATTCTTCATTAATCATTGATCCTTGTTCATTATTCATCGTTCATTCTTCATTGATCATTGATCCTTCTTCATTCTTCATCGTATATTGTTCATTGATAATTGATCCTTGTTTATTCTTCATCGTTCATTCTTCAATGATTATTGATCTTTCTTAATTCTTCATCGTTCATTCATCAATGATCATTGATCCTTAATCATTCTTCATCGTTCATTCTTCATTGATCATTGGTTCGTGTTCATTCTTCATCGTTCATTCTTCACTGATCATTGATCCTTGTTCATTGTTCAACGTTTATTGTTCATTCACCATTGATGCATGTTTATTCTTCATTGTTCATTGTTCAATCTTCATTGATCATTGTTCCTTTTTCCTTTTTCATCGTTTATTCTTCATTGATCGTTAATCCTTGTTCATTTTTCATCGTTCATTCTTCTTTGATCATTGATCGTTTTTCATTCTTCATCGTTCATTCTTCAATTATCATTGAACCTTGTTTATTCTTCATTGTTCATTTTTAATTGATGATTAATCCTTGTTCATTCTTCATCCTTCATTCTTCATTGATTATTGATCCTTGTTCATTCTTCATTGACCATTGATCCTTGTTATTTCTTCAATATTCATTATTCATAATTTATTGTTCATTGATCATTGATGCTTATTCATTCTTCAATGTTCATTCTTCAATGATCATTGAACCTTGTACATTCTTCATCGTATATTGTTCATTGATCATGGATCCTTGTTCATTCTTCATCGTTCATTCTTCAATGATCATTGATCCTTGTTCATTCTTCATCAATCATTCTTCAATGATCATTGATCCTTCTTCATTGTTCATTGTTCATTCTTCAAAGATCATTGATCGTTGTTCACTCTTCATTGACCATTGATCCTTGTTCATTCTTGAATGATCATTAATCCTTGTTCATTCTTCATCCTTCATTCTTCATTGATTATTGATCCTTGTTCATTCTTCATTGATCATTGATCCTTGTTATTTCTTCAATATTCATTATTCATAATTTATTGTTCATTGATCATTGATGCTTATTCATTCTTCAATGTTCATTCTTCATTGATCATTGATCCTTGTACATTCTTCATCGTATATTGTTCATTGATCATGGATCCTTGTTCATTCTTCATCGTTCATTCTTCAATGATCATTGATCCTTGTTCATTCTTCATCAATCATTCTTCAATGATCATTGATCCTTCTTCATTGTTCATTGTTCATTCTTCAAAGATCATTGATCGTTGTTCATTCTTCATTGACCATTGATCCTTGTTCATTCTTCAATGATCATTAATCCTTGTTCATTCTTCATCCTTCATTCTTTATTGATCATTGATCCTTGTTCATTCTTCATTGACCATTGATCCTTGTTCATTCTTCAATATTCATTATTCATAATTTATTGTTCATTGATCATTGATGCTTATTCATTCTTCAATGTTCATTTTTCATTGATCCTTGTTCATTCTTCATCGTATATTGTTCATTGATCATGGATCCTTGTTCATTCTTCATCGTTCATTCTTCAATGATCATTGATCCTTGTTCATTCTTCATCGTGCATTCATTAATGATCATTAATCCTTGTTCATTCTTCATCGTTCATTCTTCATTCTTCATTGATCCATGTTAGTCTTTCATCGTATATTATTCAGCTTTAATTCTTCATTAATCATTGATCCTTGTTCATTATTCATCGTTCATTCTTCATTGATCATTGATCCTTCTTCATTCTTCATCGTATATTGTTCATTGATAATTGATCCTTGTTTATTCTTCATCGTTCATTCTTCAATGATCATTGATCTTTCTTAATTCTTCATCGTTCATTCATCAATGATCATTAATCCTTAATCATTCTTCATCGTTCATTCTTCATTGATCATTGGTTCGTGTTCATTCTTCATCGTTCATTCTTCACTGATCATTGATCCTTGTTCATTGTTCAACGTTTATTGTTCATTCACCATTGATGCATGTTTATTCTTCATTGTTCATTGTTCAATCTTCATTGATCATTGTTCCTTTTTCCTTTTTCATCGTTTATTCTTCATTGATCGTTAATCCTTGTTCATTTTTCATCGTTCATTCTTCTTTGATCATTGATCGTTTTTCATTCTTCATCGTTCATTCTTCAATTATCATTGAACCTTGTTTATTCTTCATTGTTCATTTTTAATTGATGATTAATCCTTGTTCATTCTTCATCCTTCATTCTTCATTGATTATTGATCCTTGTTCATTCTTCATTGACCATTGATCCTTGTTATTTCTTCAATATTCATTATTCATAATTTATTGTTCATTGATCATTGATGCTTATTCATTCTTCAATGTTCATTCTTCAATGATCATTGAACCTTGTACATTCTTCATCGTATATTGTTCATTGATCATGGATCCTTGTTCATTCTTCATCGTTCATTCTTCAATGATCATTGATCCTTGTTCATTCTTCATCAATCATTCTTCAATGATCATTGATCCTTCTTCATTGTTCATTGTTCATTCTTCAAAGATCATTGATCGTTGTTCACTCTTCATTGACCATTGATCCTTGTTCATTCTTCAATGATCATTAATCCTTGTTCATTCTTCATCCTTCATTCTTTATTGATCATTGATCCTTGTTCATTCTTCATTGACCATTGATCCTTGTTCATTCTTCAATATTCATTATTCATAATTTATTGTTCATTGATCATTGATGCTTATTCATTCTTCAATGTTCATTCTTCATTGATCCTTGTACATTCTTCATCGTATATTGTTCATTGATCATGGATCCTTGTTCATTCTTCATCGTTCATTTTTCAATGATCATTGATCCTTGTTCATTCTTCATCAATCATTCTTCAATGATCATTGATCCTTCTTCATTGTTCATTGTTCATTCTTCAAAGATCATTGATCGTTGTTCACTCTTCATTGACCATTGATCCTTGTTCATTCTTCAATGATCATTAATCCTTGTTCATTCTTCATCCTTCATTCTTCATTGATTATTGATCCTTGTTCATTCTTCATTGATCATTGATCCTTGTTATTTCTTCAATATTCATTATTCATAATTTATTGTTCATTGATCATTGATGCTTATTCATTCTTCAATGTTCATTCTTCATTGATCATTGATCCTTGTACATTCTTCATCGTATATTGTTCATTGATCATGGATCCTTGTTCATTCTTCATCGTTCATTCTTCAATGATCATTGATCCTTGTTCATTCTTCATCAATCATTCTTCAATGATCATTGATCCTTCTTCATTGTTCATTGTTCATTCTTCAAAGATCATTGATCGTTGTTCATTCTTCATTGACCATTGATCCTTGTTCATTCTTCAATGATCATTAATCCTTGTTCATTCTTCATCCTTCATCCTTTATTGATCATTGATCCTTGTTCATTCTTCATTGACCATTGATCCTTGTTCATTCTTCAATATTCATTATTCATAATTTATTGTTCATTGATCATTGATGCTTATTCATTCTTCAATGTTCATTCTTCATTGATCCTTGTTCATTCTTCATCGTATATTGTTCATTGATCATGGATCCTTGTTCATTCTGCATCGTTCATTCTTCAATGATCATTGATCCTTGTTCATTCTTCATCGTGCATTCATTAATGATCATTAATCCTTGTTCATTCTTCATCGTTCATTCTTCATTCTTCATTGATCCATGTTAGTCATTCATCGTATATTATTCAGCTTTAATTCTTCATTAATCATTGATCCTTGTTCATTATTCATCGTTCATTCTTCATTGATCATTGATCCTTCTTCATTCTTCATCGTATATTGTTCATTGATAATTGATCCTTGTTCATTCTTCATCGTTCATTCTTCAATGATCATTGATCTTTCTTAATTCTTTATCGTTCATTCATCAATGATCATTGATCCTTAATCATTCTTCATCGTTCATTCTTCATTGATCATTGATTCGTGTTCATTCTTCATCGTTCATTCTTCACTGATCATTGATCCTTGTTCATTGTTCATCGTTTATTGTTCATTCACCATTGATGCATGTTTATTCTTCATTGTTCATTGTTCAATCTTCATTGATCATTGTTCCTTTTTCCTTTTTCATCGTTTATTCTTCATTGATCGTTAATCCTTGTTCATTCTTCATCGTTCATTCTTCTTTGATCATTGATCGTTTTTCATTCTTCATCGTTCATTCTTCAATTATCATTGAACCTTGTTTATTCTTCATTGTTCATTTTTAATTGATGATTAATCCTTGTTCATTCTTCATCCTTCATTCTTCATTGATTATTGATCCTTGTTCATTCTTCATTGACCATTGATCCTTGTTATTTCTTCAATATTCATTATTCATAATTTATTGTTCATTGATCATTGATGCTTATTCATTCTTCAATGTTCATTCTTCAATGATCATTGAACCTTGTACATTCTTCATCGTATATTGTTCATTGATCATGGATCCTTATTCATTCTTCATCGTTCATTCTTCAATGATCATTGATCCTTGTTCATTCTTCATCAATCATTCTTCAATGATCATTGATCCTTCTTCATTGTTCATTGTTCATTCTTCAAAGATCATTGATCGTTGTTCACTCTTCATTGACCATTGATCCTTGTTCATTCTTCAATGATCATTAATCCTTTTTCATTCTTCATCCTTCATTCTTTATTGATCATTGATCCTTGTTCATTCTTCATTGACCATTGATCCTTGTTCATTCTTCAATATTCATTATTCATAATTTATTGTTCATTGATCATTGATGCTTATTCATTCTTCAATGTTCATTCTTCATTGATCCTTGTACATTCTTCATCGTATATTGTTCATTGATCATGGATCCTTGTTCATTCTTCATCGTTCATTTTTCAATGATCATTGATCCTTGTTCATTCTTCATCAATCATTCTTCAATGATCATTGATCCTTCTTCATTGTTCATTGTTCATTCTTCAAAGATCATTGATCGTTGTTCACTCTTCATTGACCATTGATCCTTGTTCATTCTTCAATGATCATTAATCCTTGTTCATTCTTCATCCTTCATTCTTCATTGATTATTGATCCTTGTTCATTCTTCATTGATCATTGATCCTTGTTATTTCTTCAATATTCATTATTCATAATTTATTGTTCATTGATCATTGATGCTTATTCATTCTTCAATGTTCATTCTTCATTGATCATTGATCCTTGTACATTCTTCATCGTATATTGTTCATTGATCATGGATCCTTGTTCATTCTTCATCGTTCATTCTTCAATGATCATTGATCCTTGTTCATTCTTCATCAATCATTCTTCAATGATCGTTGATCCTTCTTCATTGTTCATTGTTCATTCTTCAAAGATCATTGATCGTTGTTCATTCTTCATTGACCATTGATCCTTGTTCATTCTTCAATGATCATTAATCCTTGTTCATTCTTCATCCTTCATCCTTTATTGATCATTGATCCTTGTTCATTCTTCATTGACCATTGATCCTTGTTCATTCTTCAATATTCATTATTCATAATTTATTGTTCATTGATCATTGATGCTTATTCATTCTTCAATGTTCATTCTTCATTGATCCTTGTTCATTCTTCATCGTATATTGTTCATTGATCATGGATCCTTGTTCATTCTGCATCGTTCATTCTTCAATGATCATTGATCCTTGTTCATTCTTCATCGTGCATTCATTAATGATCATTAATCCTTGTTCATTCTTCATCGTTCATTCTTCATTCTTCATTGATCCATGTTAGTCATTCATCGTATATTATTCAGCTTTAATTCTTCATTAATCATTGATCCTTGTTCATTATTCATCGTTCATTCTTCATTGATCATTGATCCTTCTTCATTCTTCATCGTATATTATTCATTGATAATTGATCCTTGTTCATTCTTCATCGTTCATTCTTCAATGATCATTGATCTTTCTTAATTCTTTATCGTTCATTCATCAATGATCATTGATCCTTAATCATTCTTCATCGTTCATTCTTCATTGATCATTGATTCGTGTTCATTCTTCATCGTTCATTCTTCACTGATCATTGATCCTTGTTCATTGTTCATCGTTTATTGTTCATTCACCATTGATGCATGTTTATTCTTCATTGTTCATTGTTCAATCTTCATTGATCATTGTTCCTTTTTCCTTTTTCATCGTTTATTCTTCATTGATCGTTAATCCTTGTTCATTCTTCATCGTTCATTCTTCTTTGATCATTGATCGTTTTTCATTCTTCATCGTTCATTCTTCAATTATCATTGAACCTTGTTTATTCTTCATTGTTCATTTTTAATTGATGATTAATCCTTGTTCATTCTTCATCCTTCATTCTTCATTGATTATTGATCCGTGTTCATTCTTCATTGACCATTGATCCTTGTTATTTCTTCAATATTCATTATTCATAATTTATTATTCATTGATCATTGATGCTTATTCATTCTTCAATGTTCATTCTTCATTGATCATTGAACCTTGTACATTCTTCATCATATATTGTTTATTGATCAGGGATCCTTGTTCATTCTTCATCGTTCATTCTTCAATGATCATTGATCCTTGTTCATTCTTCATCAATCATTCTTCAATGATCATTGATCCTTCTTCATTGTTCATTGTTCATTCTTCAAAGATCATTGATCATTGTTCACTCTTCTTTGACCATTGATCCTTGTTCATTCTTCAATGATCATTAATCCTTGTTCATTCTTCATCCTTCATTCTTTATTGATCATTGATCCTTGTTCATTCTTCATTGACCATTGATCTTTGTTCATTCTTCAATATTCATTATTCATAATTTATTGTTCATTGATCATTGATGCTTATTCATTCTTCAATGTTCATTCTTCATTGATCCTTGTTCATTCATCATCGTATATTGTTCATTGATCATGGATCCTTGTTCATTCTGCATCGTTCATTCTTCAATGATCATTGATCCTTGTTCATTCTTCATCGTGTATTCATTAATGATCATTAATCCTTGTTCATTCTTCATCGTTCATTCTTCATTCTTCATTGATCCATGTTAGTCATTCATCGTATATTATTCAGCTTTAATTCTTCATTAATCATTGATCCTTGTTCATTATTCATTGTTCATTCTTCATTGATCATTGATCCTTCTTCATTCTTCGTCGTATATTGTTCATTGATAATTGATCCTTGTTCATTCTTCATCGTTCAATCTTCAATGATCATTGATCTTTCTTAATTCTTTATCGTTCATTCATCAATGATCATTGATCCTTAATCATTCTTCATCGTTCATTCTTCATTGATCATTGATTCGTGTTCATTCTTCATCGTTCATTCTTCACTGATCATTGATCCTTGTTCATTGTTCATCGTTTATTGTTCATTCACCATTGATGCATGTTTATTCTTCATTGTTCATTGTTCAATCTTCATTGATCATTGTTCCTTTTTCCTTTTTCATCGTTTATTCTTCATTGATCAGTAATCCTTGTTCATTCTTCATCATTCATTCTTCTTTGATCATTGATCGTTTTTCATTCTTCATCGTTCATTCTTCAATTATCATTGAACCTTGTTTATTCTTCATTGTTCATTTTTAATTGATGATTAATCCTTGTTCATTCTTCATCCTTCATTCTTCATTGATTATTGATCCTTGTTCATTCTTCATTGACCATTGATCCTTGTTATTTCCTCAATATTCATTATTCATAATTTATTGTTCATTGATCATTGATGCTTATTCATTCTTCAATGTTCATTCTTCATTGATCATTGAACCTTGTACATTCTTCATCGTATATTGTTCATTGATCATGGATCCTTGTTCATTCTTCATCGTTCATTCTTCAATGATCATTGATCCTTGTTCATTTTTCATCAATCATTCTTCAATGATAATTGATCCTTCTTCATTGTTCATTGTTCATTCTTCAAAGATCATTGATCGTTGTTCACTCTTCATTGACCATTGATCCTTGTTCATTCTTTAATGATCATTAATCCTTGTTCATTCTTCATCCTTCATTCTTTATTGATCATTGATCCTTGTTCATTCTTCATTGACCATTGATCCTTGTTCATTCTTCAATATTCATTATTCATAATTTATTGTTCATTGATCATTGATGCTTATTCATTCTTCAATGTTAATTCTTCATTGATCCTTGTTCATTCTTCATCATATATTGTTCATTGATCATGGATCCTTGTTCATTCTGCATCGTTCATTCTTCAATGATCATTGATCCTTGTTCATTCTTCATCGTGCATTCATTAATGATCATTAATCCTTGTTCATTCTTCATTCTTCATTGATCCATGTTAGTCATTCATCGTATATTATTCAGCTTTAATTCTTCATTAATCATTGATCCTTGTTCATTATTCATCGTTCATTCTTCATTGATCATTGTTCCTTCTTCATTCTTCATCGTATATTGTTCATTGATAATTGATCCTTGTTCATTCTTCATCGTTCATTCTTCAATGATCATTGATCTTTCTTAATTCTTTATCGTTCATTCATCAATGATCATTGATCCTTAATCATTCTTCATCGTTCATTCTTCATTGATCATTGATTCGTGTTCATTCTTCATCGTTCATTCTTCACTGATCATTGATCCTTGTTCATTGTTCATCGTTTATTGTTCATTCACCATTGATGCATGTTTATTCTTCATTGTTCATTGTTCAATCTTCATTGATCATTGTTCCTTTTTCCTTTTTCATCGTTTATTCTTCATTGATCGTTAATCCTTGTTCATTCTTCATCGTTCATTCTTCTTTGATCATTGATCGTTTTTCATTCTTCATCGTTCATTCTTCATTGATCATTGAACCTTGTTTATTCTTCATTGTTCATTTTTCAATGATGATTAATCCTTGTTCATTCTTCATCCTTCATTCTTCATTGATTATTGATCCTTGTTCATTCTTCATTGACCATTGATCCTTGTTCATTCTTCAATATTCATTATTCATAATTTATTGTTCATTGATCATTGATGCTTATTCATTCTTCAATGTTCATTCGTCATTGATCATTGATCCTTGTACATTCTTCTTCGTATATTGTTCATTGATCATGGATCCTTGTTCATTCTTCATCGTTCATTCTTCAATGATCATTGATCCTTGTTCATTCTTCATCAATCATTCTTCAATGATCATTGATCCTTCTTCATTGTTCATTGTTCATTCTTCAAAGATCATTGATCGTTGTTCATTCTTCATTGACCATTGATACTTGTTCATTCTTCAATGATCATTAATCCTTGTTCATTCTTCATCCTTCATTCTTTATTGATCATTGATCCTTGTTCATTCTTCATTGACCATTGATCCTTGTTCATTCTTCAATATTCATTATTCATAATTTATTGTTCATTGATCATTGATGCTTATTCATTCTTTAATGTTCATTTTTCATTGATCCTTGTTCATTCTTCATCGTATATTGTTCATTGATCATGGATCCTTGTTCATTCTTCATCGTTCATTCTTCAATGATCATTGATCCTTGTTCATTCTTCATCGTGCATTCATTAATGATCCTTAATCCTTGTTCATTCTTCATCGTTCATTCTTCATTCTTCATTGATCCATGTTAGTCATTCATCGTATATTATTCAGCTTTAATTCTTCATTAATCATTGATCCTTGTTCATTATTCATCGTTCATTCTTCATTGATCATTGATCCTTCTTCATTCTTCATCGTATATTGTTCATTGATAATTGATCCTTGTTCATTCTTCATCGTTCATTCTTCAATGATCATTGATCTTTCTTAATTCTTTATCGTTCATTCATCAATGATCATTGATCCTTAATCATTCTTCATCGTTCATTCTTCATCGTTCATTCTTCACTGATCATTGATCCTTGTTCATTGTTCATCGTTTATTGTTCATTCACCATTGATGCATGTTTATTCTTCATTGTTCATTGTTCAATCTTCATTGATCATTGTTCCTTTTTCCTTTTTCATCGTTTATTCTTCATTGATCGTTAATCCTTGTTCATTCTTCATCGTTCATTCTTCTTTGATAATTGATCGTTTTTCATTCTTCATCGTTCATTCTTCAATTATCATTGAACCTTGTTTATTCTTCATTGTTCATTTTTAATTGATGATTAATCCTTGTTCATTCTTCATCCTTCATTCTTCATTGATTATTGATCCTTGTTCATTCTTCATTTACCATTGATCCTTGTTATTTCTTCAATATTCATTATTCATAATTTATTGTTCATTGATCATTGATGCTTATTCATTCTTCAATGTTCATTCTTCATTGATCATTGAACCTTGTACATTCTTCATCGTATAATGTTCATTGATCATGGATCCTTGTTCATTCTTCATCGTTCATTCTTCAATGATCATTGATCCTTGTTCATTCTTCATCAATCATTCTTCAATGATCATTGATCCTTCTTCATTGTTCATTGTTCATTCTTCAAAGATCATTAATCGTTGTTCACTCTTCATTGACCATTGATCCTTGTTCATTCTTCAATGATCATTAATCCTTGTTCATTCTTCATCCTTCATTCTTTATTGATCATTGATCCTTGTTCATTCTTCATTGACCATTGATCCTTGTTCATTCTTCAATATTCATTATTCATAATTTATTGTTCATTGATCATTGATGCTTATTCATTCTTCAATGTTCATTCTTCATTGATCCTTGTTCATTCTTCATCGTATATTGTTCATTGATCATGGATCCTTGTTCATTCTGCATCGTTCATTCTTCAATGATCATTGATCCTTGTTCATTCTTCATCGTGCATTCATTAATGATCCTTAATCCTTGTTCATTCTTCATCGTTCATTCTTCATTCTTCATTGATCCATGTTAGTCATTCATCGTATATTATTCAGCTTTAATTCTTCATTAATCATTGATCCTTGTTCATTATTCATCGTTCATTCTTCATTGATCATTGATCCTTCTTCATTCTTCATCGTATATTGTTCATTGATAATTGATCCTTGTTCATTCTTCATCGTTCATTCTTCAATGATCATTGATCTTTCTTAATTCTTTATCGTTCATTCATCAATGATCATTGATCCTTAATCATTCTTCATCGTTCATTCTTCATCGTTCATTCTTCACTGATCATTGATCCTTGTTCATTGTTCATCGTTTATTGTTCATTCACCATTGATGCATGTTTATTCTTCATTGTTCATTGTTCAATCTTCATTGATCATTGTTCCTTTTTCCTTTTTCATCGTTTATTCTTCATTGATCGTTAATCC
The DNA here is from genome assembly GCF_026212465.1 of Amaranthus tricolor. Lineage (NCBI taxonomy): Eukaryota > Viridiplantae > Streptophyta > Magnoliopsida > Caryophyllales > Amaranthaceae > Amaranthus > Amaranthus tricolor. Next base: position 23,445,189 of record NC_080061.1, read on the forward strand.
TTGTTCATTCTTCATCGTTCATTCTTCTTTGATAATTGATCGTTTTTCATTCTTCATCGTTCATTCTTCAATTATCATTGAACCTTGTTTATTCTTCATTGTTCATTTTTAATTGATGATTAATCCTTGTTCATTCTTCATCCTTCATTCTTCATTGATTATTGATCCTTGTTCATTCTTCATTTACCATTGATCCTTGTTATTTCTTCAATATTCATTATTCATAATTTATTGTTCATTGATCATTGATGCTTATTCATTCTTCAATGTTCATTCTTCATTGATCATTGAACCTTGTACATTCTTCATCGTATAATGTTCATTGATCATGGATCCTTGTTCATTCTTCATCGTTCATTCTTCAATGATCATTGATCCTTGTTCATTCTTCATCAATCATTCTTCAATGATCATTGATCCTTCTTCATTGTTCATTGTTCATTCTTCAAAGATCATTAATCGTTGTTCACTCTTCATTGACCATTGATCCTTGTTCATTCTTCAATGATCATTAATCCTTGTTCATTCTTCATCCTTCATTCTTTATTGATCATTGATCCTTGTTCATTCTTCATTGACCATTGATCCTTGTTCATTCTTCAATATTCATTATTCATAATTTATTGTTCATTGATCATTGATGCTTATTCATTCTTCAATGTTCATTCTTCATTGATCCTTGTTCATTCTTCATCGTATATTGTTCATTGATCATGGATCCTTGTTCATTCTGCATCGTTCATTCTTCAATGATCATTGATCCTTGTTCATTCATCATCGTGCATTCATTAATGATCATTAATCCTTGTTCATTCTTCATCGTTCATTCTTCATTCTTCATTGATCCATGTTAGTCATTCATCGTATATTATTCAGCTTTAATTCTTCATTAATCATTGATCCTTGTTCATTATTCATCGTTCATTCTTCATTGATCATTGATCCTTCTTCATTCTTCATCGTATATTGTTCATTGATAATTGATCCTTGTTCATTCTTCATCGTTCATTCTTCAATGATCATTGATCTTTCTTAATTCTTCATCGTTCATTCATCAATGATCATTGATCCTTAATCATTCTTCATCGTTCATTCTTCATTGATCATTGATTCGTGTTCATTCTTCATCGTTCATTCTTCACTGATCATTGATCCTTGTTCATTGTTCAACGTTTATTGTTCATTCACCATTGATGCATGTTTATTCTTCATTGTTCATTGTTCAATCTTCATTGATCATTGTTCCTTTTTCCTTTTTCATCGTTTATTCTTCATTGATCGTTAATCCTTGTTCATTCTTCATCGTTCATTCTTCTTTGATCATTGATCGTTTTTCATTCTTCATCGTTCATTCTTCAATTATCATTGAACCTTGTTTATTCTTCATTGTTCATTTTTAATTGATGATTAATCCTTGTTCATTCTTCATCCTTCATTCTTCATTGATTATTGATCCTTGTTCATTCTTCATTTACCATTGATCCTTGTTATTTCTTCAATATTCATTATTCATAATTTATTGTTCATTGATCATTGATGCTTATTCATTCTTCAATGTTCATTCTTCATTGATCATTGAACCTTGTACATTCTTCATCGTATAATGTTCATTGATCATGGATCCTTGTTCATTCTTCATCGTTCATTCTTCAATGATCATTGATCCTTGTTCATTCTTCATCAATCATTCTTCAATGATCATTGATCCTTCTTCATTGTTCATTGTTCATTCTTCAAAGATCATTAATCGTTGTTCACTCTTCATTGACCATTGATCCTTGTTCATTCTTCAATGATCATTAATCCTTGTTCATTCTTCATCCTTCATTCTTTATTGATCATTGATCCTTGTTCATTCTTCATTGACCATTGATCCTTGTTCATTCTTCAATATTCATTATTCATAATTTATTGTTCATTGATCATTGATGCTTATTCATTCTTCAATGTTCATTCTTCATTGATCCTTGTTCATTCTTCATCGTATATTGTTCATTGATCATGGATCCTTGTTCATTCTGCATCGTTCATTCTTCAATGATCATTGATCCTTGTTCATTCTTCATCGTGCATTCATTAATGATCATTAATCCTTGTTCATTCTTCATCGTTCATTCTTCATTCTTCATTGATCCATGTTAGTCATTCATCGTATATTATTCAGCTTTAATTCTTCATTAATCATTGATCCTTGTTCATTATTCATCGTTCATTCTTCATTGATCATTGATCCTTCTTCATTCTTCATCGTATATTGTTCATTGATAATTGATCCTTGTTCATTCTTCATCGTTCATTCTTCAATGATCATTGATCTTTCTTAATTCTTTATCGTTCATTCATCAATGATCATTGATCCTTAATCATTCTTCATCGTTCATTCTTCATCGTTCATTCTTCACTGATCATTGATCCTTGTTCATTGTTCATCGTTTATTGTTCATTCACCATTGATGCATGTTTATTCTTCATTGTTCATTGTTCAATCTTCATTGATCATTGTTCCTTTTTCCTTTTTCATCGTTTATTCTTCATTGATCGTTAATCCTTGTTCATTCTGCATCGTTCATTCTTCTTTGATCATTGATCGTTTTTCATTCTTCATCGTTCATTCTTCAATTATCATTGAACCTTGTTTATTCTTCATTGTTCATTTTTAATTGATGATTAATCCTTGTTCATTCTTCATCCTTCATTCTTCATTGATTATTGATCCTTGTTCATTCTTCATTTACCATTGATCCTTGTTATTTCTTCAATATTCATTATTCATAATTTATTGTTCATTGATCATTGATGCTTATTCATTCTTCAATGTTCATTCTTCATTGATCATTGAACCTTGTACATTCTTCATCGTATAATGTTCATTGATCATGGATCCTTGTTCATTCTTCATCGTTCATTCTTCAATGATCATTGATCCTTGTTCATTCTTCATCAATCATTCTTCAATGATCATTGATCCTTCTTCATTGTTCATTGTTCATTCTTCAAAGATCATTAATCGTTGTTCACTCTTCATTGACCATTGATCCTTGTTCATTCTTCAATGATCATTAATCCTTGTTCATTCTTCATCCTTCATTCTTTATTGATCATTGATCCTTGTTCATTCTTCATTGACCATTGATCCTTGTTCATTCTTCAATATTCATTATTCATAATTTATTGTTCATTGATCATTGATGCTTATTCATTCTTCAATGTTCATTCTTCATTGATCCTTGTTCATTCTTCATCGTATATTGTTCATTGATCATGGATCCTTGTTCATTCTGCATCGTTCATTCTTCAATGATCATTGATCCTTGTTCATTCTTCATCGTGCATTCATTAATGATCATTAATCCTTGTTCATTCTTCATCGTTCATTCTTCATTCTTCATTGATCCATGTTAGTCATTCATCGTATATTATTCAGCTTTAATTCTTCATTAATCATTGATCCTTGTTCATTATTCATCGTTCATTCTTCATTGATCATTGATCCTTCTTCATTCTTCATCGTATATTGTTCATTGATAATTGATCCTTGTTCATTGTTCATCGTTCATTCTTCAATGATCATTGATCTTTCTTAATTCTTTATCGTTCATTCATCAATGGTCATTGATCCTTAATCATTCTTCATCGTTCATTCTTCATTGATCAATTATTCGTGTTCATTCTTCATCGTTCATTCTTCACTGATCATTGATCCTTGTTCATTGTTCATCGTTTATTGTTCATTCACCATTGATGCATGTTTATTCTTCATTGTTCATTGTTCAATCTTCATTGATCATTGTTCCTTTTTCCTTTTTCATCGTTTATTCTTCATTGATCGTTAATCCTTGTTCATTCTTCATCGTTCATTCTTCTTTGATCATTGATCGTTTTTCATTCTTCATCGTTCATTCTTCATTGATCATTGAACCTTGTTTATTCTTCATTGTTCATTTTTCATTGATGATTAATCCTTGTTCATTCTTCATCCTTCATTCTTCATTGATTATTGATCCTTGTTCATTCTTCATTGATCGTTGATCCTTGTTCATTCTTCAATATTCATTATTCATAATTTATTGTTCATTAATCATTGATGCTTATTCATTCTTCAATGTTCATTCTTCATTGATCATTGATCCTTGTACATTCTTCATCGTATATTGTTCATTGATCATGGATCCTTGTTCATTCTTCATCGTTCATTCTTCAATGATCATTGATCCTTGTTCATTCTTCATCAATCATTCTTCAATGATCATTGATCCTTCTTCATTGTTCATTGTTCATTCTTCAAAGATCATTGATCGTTGTTCATTCTTCATTGACCATTGATCCTTGTTCATTCTTCAATGATCATTAATCCTTGTTCATTCTTCATCCTTCATTCTTTATTGATCATTGATCCTTGTTCATTCTTCATTGAGCATTGATCCTTTTTCATTCTTCAATATTCATTATTCATAATTTATTGTTCATTGATCATTGATGCTTATTCATTCTTCAATGTTCATTTTTCATTGATCCTTGTTCATTCTACATCGTATATTGTTCATTGATCATGGATCCTTGTTCATTCTTCATCGTTCATTCTTCAATGATCATTGATCCTTGTTCATTCTTCATCGTGCATTCATTAATGATCATTAATCCTTGTTCATTCTTCATCGTTCATTCTTCATTCTTCATTGATCCATGTTAGTCATTCATCGTATATTATTCAGCTTTAATTCTTCATTAATCATTGATCCTTGTTCATTATTCATCGTTCATTCTTCATTGATCATTGATCCTTCTTCATTCTTCATCGTATATTGTTCATTGATAATTGATCCTTGTTCATTCTTCATCGTTCATTCTTCAATGATCATTGATCTTTCTTAATTCTTCATCGTTCATTCATCAATGATCATTGATCCTTAATCATTCTTCATCGTTCATTCTTCATTGATCATTGATTCGTGTTCATTCTTCATCGTTCATTCTTCACTGATCATTGATCCTTGTTCATTGTTCATCGTTTATTGTTCATTCACCATTGATGCATGTTTATTCTTCATTGTTCATTGTTCAATCTTCATTGATCATTGTTCCTTTTTCCTTTTTCATCGTTTATTCTTCATTGATCGTTAATCCTTGTTCATTCTTCATCGTTCATTCTTCTTTGATCATTGATCGTTTTTCATTCTTCATCGTTCATTCTTCATTGATCATTGAACCTTGTTTATTCTTCATTGTTCATTTTTCATTGATGATTAATCCTTGTTCATTCTTCATCCTTCATTCTTCATTGATTATTGATCCTTGTTCATTCTTCATTGACCATTGATCCTTGTTCATTCTTCAATATTCATTATTCATAATTTATTGTTCATTGATCATTGATGCTTATTCATTCTTCAATGTTCATTCTTCATTGATCATTCATCCTTGTACATTCTTCATCGTATATTGTTCATTGATCATGGATCCTTGTTCATTCTTCATCGTTCATTCTTCAATGATCATTGATCCTTGTTCATTCTTCATCAATCATTCTTCAATGATCATTGATCCTTCTTCATTGTTCATTGTTCATTCTTCAAAGATCATTGATCGTTGTTCATTCTTCATTGACCATTGATCCTTGTTCATTCTTCAATGATCATTAATCCTTGTTCATTCTTCATCCTTCATTCTTTATTGATCATTGATCCTTGTTCATTCTTCATTGAGCATTGATCCTTGTTCATTCTTCAATATTCATTATTCATAATTTATTGTTCATTGATCATTGATGCTTATTCATTCTTCAATGTTCATTTTTCATTGATCCTTGTTTATTCTTCATCGTATATTGTTCATTGATCATTGATCCTTGTTCATTCTTCATCGTTCATTCTTCAATGATCATTGATCCTTGTTCATTCTTCATCGTGCATTCATTAATGATCATTAATCTTTGTTCATTCTTCATCGTTCATTCTTCATTCTTCATTGATCCATGTTAGTCATTCATCGTATATTATTCAGCTTTAATTCTTCATTAATCATTGATCCTTGTTCATTATTCATCGTTCATTCTTCATTGATCATTGATCCTTCTTCATTCTTCATCGTATATTGTTCATTGATAATTGATCCTTGTTTATTCTTCATCGTTCATTCTTCAATGATCATTGATCTTTCTTAATTCTTCATCGTTCATTCATCAATGATCATTGATCCTTAATCATTCTTCATCGTTCATTCTTCATTGATCATTGGTTCGTGTTCATTCTTCATCGTTCATTCTTCACTGATCATTGATCCTTGTTCATTGTTCAACGTTTATTGTTCATTCACCATTGATGCATGTTTATTCTTCATTGTTCATTGTTCAATCTTCATTGATCATTGTTCCTTTTTCCTTTTTCATCGTTTATTCTTCATTGAACGTTAATCCTTGTTTATTCTTCATCGTTCATTCTTCTTTGATCATTGATCGTTTTTCATTCTTCATCGTTCATTCTTCAATTATCATTGAACCTTGTTTATTCTTCATTGTTCATTTTTAATTGATGATTAATCCTTGTTCATTCTTCATCCTTCATTCTTCATTGATTATTGATCCTTGTTCATTCTTCATTGACCATTGATCCTTGTTATTTCTTCAATATTCATTATTCATAAGTTATTGTTCATTGATCATTGATGCTTATTCATTCTTCAATGTTCATTCTTCATTGATCATTGAACCTTGTACATTCTTCATCGTATAATGTTCATTGATCATGGATCCTTGTTCATTCTTCATCGTTCATTCTTCAATGATCATTGATCCTTGTTCATTCTTCATCAATCATTCTTCAATGATCATTGATCCTTCTTCATTGTTCATTGTTCATTCTTCAAAGATCATTGATCGTTGTTCACTCTTCATTGACCATTGATCCTTGTTCATTCTTCAATGATCATTAATCCTTGTTCATTCTTCATCCTTCATTCTTTATTGATCATTGATCCTTGTTCATTCTTCATTGACCATTGATCCTTGTTCATTCTTCAATATTCATTATTCATAATTTATTGTTCATTGATCATTGATGCTTATTAATTCTTCAATGTTCATTCTTCATTGATCCTTGTTCATTCTTCATCGTATATTGTTCATTGATCATGGATCCTTGTTCATTCTGCATCGTTCATTCTTCAATGATCATTGATCCTTGTTCATTCTTCATCGTGCATTCATTAATGATCATTAATCCTTGTTCATTCTTCATCGTTCATTCTTCATTCTTCATTGATCCATGTTAGTCATTCATCGTATATTATTCAGCTTTAATTCTTCATTAATCATTGATCCTTGTTCATTATTCATCGTTCATTCTTCATTGATCATTGATCCTTCTTCATTCTTCATCGTATATTGTTCATTGATAATTGATCCTTGTTCATTCTTCGTCGTTCATTTTTCAATGATCATTGATCTTTCTTAATTCTTTATCGTTCATTCATCAATGATCATTGATCCTTAATCATTCTTCATCGTTCATTCTTCATTGATCATTGATTCGTGTTCATTCTTCATCGTTCATTCTTCACTGATCATTGATCCTTGTTCATTGTTCAACGTTTATTGTTCATTCACCATTGATGCATGTTTATTCTTCATTGTTCATTGTTCAATCTTCATTGATCATTGTTCCTTTTTCCTTTTTCATCGTTTATTCTTCATTGATCGTTAATCCTTGTTCATTCTTCATCGTTCATTCTTCTTTGATCATTGATCGTTTTTCATTCTTCATCGTTCATTCTTCATTGATCATTGAACCTTGTTTATTCTTCATTGTTCATTTTTCATTGATGATTAATCCTTGTTCATTCTTCATCCTTCATTCTTCATTGATTATTGATCCTTGTTCATTCTTCATTGACCATTGATCCTTGTTATTTCTTCAATATTCATTATTCATAAGTTATTGTTCATTGATCATTGATGCTTATTCATTCTTCAATGTTCATTCTTCATTGATCATTGAACCTTGTACATTCTTCATCGTATAATGTTCATTGATCATGGATCCTTGTTCATTCTTCATCGTTCATTCTTCAATGATCATTGATCCTTGTTCATTCTTCATCAATCATTCTTCAATGATCATTGATCCTTCTTCATTGTTCATTGTTCATTCTTCAAAGATCATTGATCGTTGTTCACTCTTCAATGACCATTGATCCTTGTTCATTCTTCAATGATCATTAATCCTTGTTCATTCTTCATCCTTCATTCTTTATTGATCATTGATCCTTGTTCATTCTTCATTGACCATTGATCCTTGTTCATTCTTCAATATTCATTATTCATAATTTATTGTTCATTGATCATTGATGCTTATTCATTCTTCAATGTTCATTCTTCATTGATCCTTGTTCATTCTTCATCGTATATTGTTCATTGATCATGGATCCTTGTTCATTCTGCATCGTTCATTCTTCAATGATCATTGATCCTTGTTCATTCTTCATCGTGCATTCATTAATGATCATTAATCCTTGTTCATTCTTCATCGTTCATTCTTCATTCTTCATTGATCCATGTTAGTCATTCATCGTATATTATTCAGCTTTAATTCTTCATTAATCATTGATCCTTGTTCATTATTCATCGTTCATTCTTCATTGATCATTGATCCTTCTTCATTCTTCATCGTATATTGTTCATTGATAATTGATCCTTGTTCATTCTTCATCGTTCATTTTTCAATGATCATTGATCTTTCTTAATTCTTTATCGTTCATTCATCAATGATCATTGATCCTTAATCATTCTTCATCGTTCATTCTTCATTGATCAATTATTCGTGTTCATTCTTCATCGTTCATTCTTCACTGATCATTGATCCTTGTTCATTGTTCATCGTTTATTGTTCATTCACCATTGATGCATGTTTATTCTTCATTGTTCATTGTTCAATCTTCATTGATCATTGTTCCTTTTTCCTTTTTCATCGTTTATTCTTCATTGATCGTTAATCCTTGTTCATTCTTCATCGTTCATTCTTCTTTGATCATTGGTCGTTTTTCATTCTTCATCGTTCATTCTTCATTGATCATTGAACCTTGTTTATTCTTCATTGTTCATTTTTCATTGATGATTAATCCTTGTTCATTCTTCATCCTTCATTCTTCATTGATTAATGATCCTTGTTCATTCTTCATTGACCGTTGATCCTTGTTCATTCTTCAATATTCATTATTCATAATTTATTGTTCATTGATCATTGATGCTTATTCATTCTTCAATGTTCATTCTTCATTGATCATTGATCCTTGTACATTCTTCATCGTATATTGTTCATTGATCATGGATCCTTGTTCATTCTTCATCATTCATTCTTCAATGATCATTGATCCTTGTTCATTCTTCATCAATCATTCTTCAATGATCATTGATCCTTCTTCATTGTTCATTGTTCATTCTTCAAAGATCATTGATCGTTGTTCATTCTTCATTGACCATTGATCCTTGTTCATTCTTCAATGATCATTAATCCTTGTTCATTCTTCATCCTTCATTCTATATTGATCATTGATCCTTGTTCATTCTTCATTGAGCATTGATCCTTTTTCATTCTTCAATATTCATTATTCATAATTTATTGTTCATTGATCATTGATGCTTATTCATTCTTCAATGTTCATTTTTCATTGATCCTTGTTCATTCTTCATCGTATATTGTTCATTGATCATGGATCCTTGTTCATTCTTCATCGTTCATTCTTCAATGATCATTGATCCTTGTTCATTCTTCATCGTGCATTCATTAATGATCATTAATCCTTGTTCATTCTTCATCGTTCATTCTTCATTCTTCATTGATCCATGTTAGTCATTCATCGTATATTATTCAGCTTTAATTCTTCATTAATCATTAATCCTTGTTCATTATTCATCGTTCATTCTTCATTGATCATTGATCCTTCTTCATTCTTCATCGTATATTGTTCATTGATAATTGATCCTTGTTCATTCTTCATCGTTCATTCTTCAATGATCATTGATCTTTCTTAATTCTTCATCGTTCATTCATCAATGATCATTGATCCTTAATCATTCTTCATCGTTCATTCTTCATTGATCATTGATTCGTGTTCATTCTTCATCGTTCATTCTTCACTGATCATTGATCCTTGTTCATTGTTCAACGTTTATTGTTCATTCACCATTGATGCATGTTTATTCTTCATTGTTCATTGTTCAATCTTCATTGATCATTGTTCCTTTTTCCTTTTTCATCGTTTATTCTTCATTGATCGTTAATCCTTGTTCATTCTTCATCGTTCATTCTTCTTTGATCATTGATCGTTTTTCATTCTTCATCGTTCATTCTTCATTGATCATTGAACCTTGTTTATTCTTCATTGTTCATTTTTCATTGATGATTAATCCTTGTTCATTCTTCATCCTTCATTCTTCATTGATTATTGATCCTTGTTCATTCTTCATTGACCATTGATCCTTTTTCATTCTTCAATATTCATTATTCATAATTTATTGTTCATTGATCATTGATGCTTATTCATTCTTCAATGTTCATTCTTCATTGATCATTGATCCTTGTACATTCTTCATCGTATATTGTTCATTGATCATGGATCCTTGTTCATTCTTCATCGTTCATTCTTCAATGATCATTGATCCTTGTTCATTCTTCATCAATCATTCTTCAATGATCATTGATCCTTCTTCATTGTTCATTGTTCATTCTTCAAAGATCATTGATCGTTGTTCATTCTTCATTGACCATTGATCCTTGTTCATTCTTCAATGATCATTAATCCTTGTTCATTCTTCATCCTTCATTCTTTATTGATCATTGATCCTTGTTCATTCTTCATTGAGCATTGATCCTTGTTCATTCTTCAATATTCATTATTCATAATTTATTGTTCATTGATCATTGATGCTTATTCATTCTTCAATGTTCATTTTTCATTGATCCTTGTTTATTCTTCATCGTATATTGTTCATTGATCATGGATCCTTGTTCATTCTTCATCGTTCATTCTTCAATGATCATTGATCCTTGTTCATTCTTCATCGTGCATTCATTAATGATCATTAATCCTTGTTCATTCTTCATCGTTCATTCTTCATTCTTCATTGATCCATGTTAGTCATTCATCGTATATTATTCAGCTTTAATTCTTCATTAATCATTGATCCTTGTTCATTATTCATCGTTCATTCTTCATTGATCATTGATCCTTCTTCATTCTTCATCGTATGTTGTTCATTGATAATTGATCCTTGTTCATTCTTCATCGTTCATTCTTCATTCTTCATTGATCCATGTTAGTCATTCATCGTATATTATTCAGCTTTAATTCTTCATTAATCATTAATCCTTGTTCATTATTCATCGTTCATTCTTCATTGATCATTGATCCTTCTTCATTCTTCATCGTATATTGTTCATTGATAATTGATCCTTGTTCATTCTTCATCGTTCATTCTTCAATGATCATTGATCTTTCTTAATTCTTCATCGTTCATTCATCAATGATCATTGATCCTTAATCATTCTTCATCGTTCATTCTTCATTGATCATTGATTCGTGTTCATTCTTCATCGTTCATTCTTCACTGATCATTGATCCTTGTTCATTGTTCAACGTTTATTGTTCATTCACCATTGATGCATGTTTATTCTTCATTGTTCATTGTTCAATCTTCATTGATCATTGTTCCTTTTTCCTTTTTCATCGTTTATTCTTCATTGATCGTTAATCCTTGTTCATTCTTCATCGTTCATTCTTCTTTGATCATTGATCGTTTTTCATTCTTCATCGTTCATTCTTCATTGATCATTGAACCTTGTTTATTCTTCATTGTTCATTTTTCATTGATGATTAATCCTTGTTCATTCTTCATCCTTCATTCTTCATTGATTATTGATCCTTGTTCATTCTTCATTGACCATTGATCCTTGTTCATTCTTCAATATTCATTATTCATAATTTATTGTTCATTGATCATTGATGCTTATTCATTCTTCAATGTTCATTCTTCATTGATCATTGATCCTTGTACATTCTTCATCGTATATTGTTCATTGATCATGGATCCTTGTTCATTCTTCATCGTTCATTCTTCAATGATCATTGATCCTTGTTCATTCTTCATCAATCATTCTTCAATGATCATTGATCCTTCTTCATTGTTCATTGTTCATTCTTCAAAGATCATTGATCGTTGTTCATTCTTCATTGACCATTGATCCTTGTTCATTCTTCAATGATCATTAATCCTTGTTCATTCTTCATCCTTCATTCTTTATTGATCATTGATCCTTGTTCATTCTTCATTGAGCATTGATCCTTGTTCATTCTTCAATATTCATTATTCATAATTTATTGTTCATTGATCATTGATGCTTATTCATTCTTCAATGTTCATTTTTCATTGATCCTTGTTTATTCTTCATCGTATATTGTTCATTGATCATGGATCCTTGTTCATTCTTCATCGTTCATTCTTCAATGATCATTGATCCTTGTTCATTCTTCATCGTGCATTCATTAATGATCATTAATCCTTGTTCATTCTTCATCGTTCATTCTTCATTCTTCATTGATCCATGTTAGTCATTCATCGTATATTATTCAGCTTTAATTCTTCATTAATCATTGATCCTTGTTCATTATTCATCGTTCATTCTTCATTGATCATTGATCCTTCTTCATTCTTCATCGTATGTTGTTCATTGATAATTGATCCTTGTTCATTCTTCATCGTTCATTCTTCAATGATCATTGATCTTTCTTAATTCTTCATCGTTCATTCATCAATGATCATTGATCCTTAATCATTCTTCATCGTTCATTCTTCATTGATCATTGATTCGTGTTCATTCTTCATCGTTCATTCTTCACTGATCATTAATCCTTGTTCATTGTTCAACGTTTATTGTTCATTCACCATTGATGCATGTTTATTCTTCATTGTTCATTGTTCAATCTTCATTGATCATTGTTCCTTTTTCCTTTTTCATCGTTTATTCTTCATTGATCGTTAATCCTTGTTCATTCTTCATCGTTCATTCTTCTTTGATCATTGATCGTTTTTCATTCTTCATCGTTCATTCTTCAATTATCATTGAACCTTGTTTATTCTTCTTTTTTCATTTTTAATTGATGATTAATCCTTGTTCATTCTTCATCCTTCATTCTTCATTGACCATTGATGCTTGTTATTTCTTCAATATTCATTATTCATAATTTATTATTCATTGATCATTGATGCTTATTCATTCTTCAATGTTCATTCTTCATTGATCATTGAACCTTGTACATTCTTCATCGTATATTGTTCATTGATCATGGATCCTTGTTCATTCTTCATCGTTCATTCTTCAATGATCATTGATCCATGTTCATTCTTCATCAATCATTCTTCAATGATCATTGATCCTTCTTCATTGTTCATTGTTTATTCTTCAAAGATCATTGATCGTTGTTCATTCTTCATTGACCATTGATCCTTGTTCATTCTTCAATGATCATTAATCCTTGTTCATTCTTCATCCTTTATTCTTTATTGATCATTGATCCTTGTTCATTCTTCATTGACCATTGATCCTTGTTCATTCTTCAATATTCATTATTCATAATTTATTGTTCATTGATCATTGATGCTTATTCATTCTTCAATGTTCATTTTTCATTGATCCTTGTTCATTCTTCATCGTATATTGTTCATTGATCATGGATCCTTGTTCATTCTTCATCGTTCATTCTTCAATGATCATTGATCCTTGTTCATTCTTCATCGTGCATTCATTAATGATCATTAATCCTTGTTCATTCTTCATCGTTCATTCTTCATTCTTCATTGATCCATGTTAGTCATTCATCGTATATTATTCAGCTTTAACTCTTCATTAATCATTGGTCCTTGTTCATTATTCATCGTTCATTCTTCATTGATCATTGATTCTTCTTCATTCTTCATCGTATATTGTTCATTGATAATTGATCCTTGTTCATTCTTCATCGTTCATTCTTCAATGATCATTGATCTTTCTTAATTCTTCATCGTTCATTCATCAATGATCATTGATCCTTAATCATTCTTCATCGTTCATTCTTCATTGATCATTGATTCGTGTTCATTCTTCATTGTTCATTCTTCACTGATCATTGATCCTTGTTCATTGTTCAACGTTTATTGTTCATTCACCATTGATGCATGTTTATTCTTCATTGTTCATTGTTCAATCTTCATTGATCATTGTTCCTTTTTCCTTTTTCATCGTTTATTCTTCATTGATCGTTAATCCTTGTTCATTCTTCATCGTTCATTCTTCTTTGATCATTGATCGTTTTTCATTCTTCATCGTTCATTCTTCAATTATCATTGAACCTTGTTTATTCTTCTTTTTTCATTTTTAATTGATGATTAATCCTTGTTCATTCTTCATCCTTCATTCTTCATTGACCATTGATGCTTGTTATTTCTTCAATATTCATTATTCATAATTTATTATTCATTGATCATTGATGCTTATTCATTCTTCAATGTTCATTCTTCATTGATCATTGAACCTTGTACATTCTTCATCGTATATTGTTCATTGATCATGGATCCTTGTTCATTCTTCATCGTTCATTCTTCAATGATCATTGATCCATGTTCATTCTTCATCAATCATTCTTCAATGATCATTGATCCTTCTTCATTGTTCATTGTTTATTCTTCAAAGATCATTGATCGTTGTTCATTCTTCATTGACCATTGATCCTTGTTCATTCTTCAATGATCATTAATCCTTGTTCATTCTTCATCCTTTATTCTTTATTGATCATTGATCCTTGTTCATTCTTCATTGACCATTGATCCTTGTTCATTCTTCAATATTCATTATTCATAATTTATTGTTCATTGATCATTGATGCTTATTCATTCTTCAATGTTCATTTTTCATTGATCCTTGTTCATTCTTCATCGTATATTGTTCATTGATCATGGATCCTTGTTCATTCTTCATCGTTCATTCTTCAATGATCATTGATCCTTGTTCATTCTTCATCGTGCATTCATTAATGATCATTAATCCTTGTTCATTCTTCATCGTTCATTCTTCATTCTTCATTGATCCATGTTAGTCATTCATCGTATATTATTCAGCTTTAACTCTTCATTAATCATTGGTCCTTGTTCATTATTCATCGTTCATTCTTCATTGATCATTGATTCTTCTTCATTCTTCATCGTATATTGTTCATTGATAATTGATCCTTGTTCATTCTTCATCGTTCATTCTTCAATGATCATTGATCTTTCTTAATTCTTCATCGTTCATTCATCAATGATCATTGATCCTTAATCATTCTTCATCGTTCATTCTTCATTGATCATTGATTCGTGTTCATTCTTCATTGTTCATTCTTCACTGATCATTGATCCTTGTTCATTGTTCAACGTTTATTGTTCATTCACCATTGATGCATGTTTATTCTTCATTGTTCATTGTTCAATCTTCATTGATCATTGTTCCTTTTTCCTTTTTCATCGTTTATTCTTCATTGATCGTTAATCCTTGTTCATTCTTCATCGTTCATTCTTCTTTGATCATTGATCGTTTTTCATTCTTCATCGTTCATTCTTCAATTATCATTGAACCTTGTTTATTCTTCATTGTTCATTTTTAATTGATGATTAATCCTTGTTCATTCTTCATCCTTCATTCTTCATTGACCATTGATGCTTGTTATTTCTTCAATATTCATTATTCATAATTTATTATTCATTGATCATTGATGCTTATTCATTCTTCAATGTTCATTCTTCATTGATCATTGAACCTTGTACATTCTTCATCGTATATTGTTCATTGATCATGGATCCTTGTTCATTCTTCATCGTTCATTCTTCAATGATCATTGATCCATGTTCATTCTTCATCAATCATTCTTCAATGATCATTGATCCTTCTTCATTGTTCATTGTTTATTCTTCAAAGATCATTGATCGTTGTTCATTCTTCATTGACCATTGATCCTTGTTCATTCTTCAATGATCATTAATCCTTGTTCATTCTTCATCCTTCATTCTTTATTGATCATTGATCCTTGTTCATTCTTCATTGACCATTGATCCTTGTTCATTCTTCAATATTCATTATTCATAATTTATTGTTCATTGATCATTGATGCTTATTCATTCTTCAATGTTCATTTTTCATTGATCCTTGTTCATTCTTCATCGTATTTTGTTCATTGATCATGGACCCTTGTTCATTCTTCATCGTTCATTCTTCAATGATCATTGATCCTTGTTCATTCTTCATCGTGCATTCATTAATGATCATTAATCCTTGTTCATTCTTCATCGTTCATTCTTCATTCTTCATTGATCCATGTTAGTCATTCATCGTATATTATTCAGCTTTAACTCTTCATTAATCATTGATCCTTGTTCATTATTCATCGTTCATTCTTCATTGATCATTGATCCTTCTTCATTCTTCATCGTATATTGTTCATTGATAATTGATCCTTGTTCATTCTTCATCGTTCATTCTTCAATGATCATTGATCTTTCTTAATTCTTCATCGTTCATTCATCAATGATCATTGATCCTTAATCATTCTTCATCGTTCATTCTTCATTGATCATTGATTCGTGTTCATTCTTCATTGTTCATTCTTCACTGATCATTGATCCTTGTTCATTGTTCAACGTTTATTGTTCATTCACCATTGATGCATGTTTATTCTTCATTGTTCATTGTTCAATCTTCATTGATCATTGTTCCTTTTTCCTTTTTCATCGTTTATTCTTCATTGATCGTTAATCCTTGTTCATTCTTCATCGTTCATTCTTCTTTGATCATTGATCGTTTTTCATTCTTCATCGTTCATTCTTCAATTATCATTGAACCTTGTTTATTCTTCATTGTTCATTTTTAATTGATGATTAATCCTTGTTCATTCTTCATCCTTCATTCTTCATTGATTATTGATCCTTGTTCATTCTTCATTGACTATTGATCCTTGTTATTTGTTCAATATTCATTATTCATAATTTATTGTTCATTGATCATTGATGCTTATTCATTCTTCAATGTTCATTCTTCATTGATCATTAATACTTGTTCATTCTTCATCGTATATTGTTCATTGATCATGGATCCTTGTTCATTCTTCATCGTTTATTCTTCAATGATCATTGATCCTTATTCATTCTTCATCGTCCATTCATTATTGATCATTTATCCTTGTTCATTCTTCATCGTTCATTCTTCATTGATCATTGATCCATGTTAGTTATTCATCGTATATTGTTCAGCTTTAATTCTTCAATAATCATTGATCCTTGTTCATTCTTCATTGATCTTTGATCCTTCTTCATTCTTCATCGTATATTGTTCATTGATAATTGATCCTTGTTCATTCTTCATCGTTCATTCTTCAATGATCATTGATCTTTCTTTATTCTTCATCGTTCATTCTGTGATCATTGATTCGTGTTCATTCTTCATCGTTCATTCAGCATTGATCATTGATCCTTGTTCATTATTCATCGTTTATTGTTCATTCACCATTGATGCATGTTTATTCTTCTTTGTTCATTATTCAATCTTCATTGATCATTGTTCCTTGTTCCTTTTTCATCGTTTATTCTTCATTGATCATTAATCCTTATTCATTCTTCATCGTTTATTGTTCATTGATCATTGATCTTCAGTCTTCATCTTTCATTCTTCATTGATCATTGATCCTTGTTCATTATTCCTTGTTCATTCTTCATTGATCATTGATCCTTGTTCATTCTTCATCATTCATTCTTCATTATTCATGGATCCCTTTTCATCGTTCATCTTTTATTGTTCATTGATCATTGATCCTTGCTCATTCTTCATCGTTCATTATTCATTGATCATTGATCCTTGTGCATTCTTCATTGACCATTAATGCTTGTTCATTCTTCAATGATGATTGATCCTTGTTAATTTTTCATTGATCATTGATCCTTGTTCATTGTTCAATATTCAATATTCATCGTTTATTGTTCATTGACCATTGATGCCTATTGATTCTTCAATGTTCATTCTTCATTGATCATTTATACTTGTTCATTGTTCATCGTATATTGTTCATTAATCATTGATCCTTGTTCATTCTTCATCAATCATTCTTCAATGATCATTGATCCTTCTTCATTGTTCATCGTTCATTCTTCAATGATCATTGATCCTTGTTCATTCTTCATTGACCATTGATCCTTGTTCATTCTTCAATGATCATTAATCCTTCTTCATTCTTCATTGATCATTGATCCTTGTTCATTCATCATTGACGATTGATCCTTGTTCATTCTTCAATATTCATTATTCATCGTTTATTGTTTATTGACGATTGATGCTTATTCATTGTTCAATATTCATTCCCTCATTCTTCATCGTATATTGTTCATTCTTCATCGTATATTGTTCATTCATCATTGATCCTTGTTCATTCATCATTGTTCATTCTTCAATGATCATTGATCCTTCTTCAATGTTCCTCGTTCATTCTTCAATGATCATTGATACTTGTTCAATCTTCATTGAACATTGATCGTTGTTCATTCTTCAATAATCATTGATCCTTGTTCATTCTTCATCCTTTATTCTTTATTGATCATTGAGCCTTGTTGATTCTTCATCGTTCATTCTTCATTCATCATTGATCCTTGTTCATTATTCGTCGTTTATTGTTCATTGACCATTGATGCTTATTCATTCTTCAATATTCATTCTTCATTGATAATTGATGCTTGTTCATTCTTCAACGTATATTGTTCATTAATCATGGATCCTTTTTCATTCTTCATTGTTCATTCTTAAATGATTATTGATCCTTGTTCATTCTTCATCGTTCATTCTTCATTGATCATTGATCCTTGTTCATTCTTCATCGTTCATTCTTCATTGATCATTGATCCTTGTCTATTCTTCATCGTTCATTCTTCGTTGATCATTGATCCTTGTTCATTCTTCATAGTTCAAACTTCAGTGATCATTAATTCTTGTTCATTCTTTATCGTTCATTCTTCATTGATGTTTATATCCTTTTTCATTGTTCATCGTTCATTCTTCATTGATCATTGATCCTTGTTCATTATTCGTCGTTTATTCTTCATTGACCATTGTTCCTTGTTCATTCTTCAATGATCATTAATCGTTGTTTATTCTTCATCCTTCATTCTTCATTGATCATTTATCCTTGTTCATTATTCATTGACCATTGATCTTTGTTCATATTCAATATTCATTATTCATGATTTATTGTTCATTGATCATTGATGCTTATTCATTCTTCAATGTTCATTCTTCATTGATCATTGATCCTTGTTCATTCTTCATCGTATATTGTTCATTGATCATTGATCCTTGTTCATTCTTCATCGTTCATTCTTCAATGATCATTGATCCTTCTTCATTGTTCATTGTTCATTCTTTTATGATCATTGATACTTGTTCATTCTTCATTGACCATTGATCTTTGTTAGTTATTCATCGTATATTGTTCAATTTCCATTCTTTATTGATCATAGATCCTTTTTCATTCTTCATCTTTCATTCTTTATTGATCATTGATCCTTGTTTATTCTTCATCGTATATTGTTCATTGATTATTGATCCTGGTTCGTTCTTCATCTTTCATTCTTTAATGATCATTGATCCTTCTTCATTCTTCATCGTTCATACTTTAATGATCATTGATCCTTGATGATTCTTCATCGTTCATTCTTCATTGTTCATTGATGATTCATCCTCGTTCATTATTCATCGTTCATTCTTTATTGATCATTGATCCTTGTTCATTGTTCATCGTTTATTGTTCATTAACCATTGATGCTTGTTTATTTTTCATTGTTCATTCTTCATTGATCATTGTTCCTTGTTCCTTCATCATCGTTTATTCTACATTGATCATTGATCCTTGTTCATTCTTCATCGTGCATTCACTATTGATCATTTATCCTTTTTCATTCTTCATCTTTCATTCTTTATTTATCATTGATCCTTGTTTATTCTTCATCGTATATTGTTCATTGATTATTGATCCTTGTTCGTTCTTCATCTTTCATTCTTTATTGATCATTGATCCTTCTTCATTCTTCATCGTTCATTCTTTAATGATCATTGATCCTTGATGATTCTTCATTGTTCATTCTTCATTGATCATTGATCATTGATCCTCGTTCATTATTCATCGTTCATTCTTTATTGATCATTGATCCTTGTTCATTGGTCATCGTTTATTATTCATTGATCATTGATCCTTGTTCATTCTTCATCGTTCATTCTTCATTGATCATTGATCCTTGTTCATTCTTCATCGTTCATTCTTCATTGATCATTGATCCTTGTTTATTCTTCATAGTTCATTCTTCAGTGATCAATAATCCATGTTCATTCTTCATCGTTCATACTTCATTGATCATTGATCCTTGTTTATTCTTCATCGTTCATTCTTCATTGATCATTGATCCTTGTTCATTCTTCATTGACCATTGATCCTTGTTCATTCTTGAATATTCAATATTCATCATTTATTGTTCACTGACGATTGATGCTTATTCATTCTTCAATGTTCATTCTTCCTTGATCATCGATCCTTTTTCATTTTTATCGTATATTGTTCATTGATCATTGATACTTGTTCATGCTTCATCGTTCATTCTCCAATGTACATTGATCCTTCTTCATTATTCATCGTTCATTCTTCAATGATCATCGATCCTTGTTAATTCTTCATTGACCATTGATCCTTGTTCATTCTTCAATGATCATGAATCCTTGTTCATTCTTCATCCTTCATTCTTCATTGATCATTTATCCTTGTTCATTCTTCATTGACCATTGATCCTTATTCATTCTTGAATATTCATTATTTATCATTTATTTTTCATGTATCATTGATGCTTATACATTCTTCAATGCTCATTCTTCATTGATCATTGATCCTTGTTCATTCTTCATTGAGCATTGATCCTTGTTAGTTATTCATCGTATATTGTTCAATTTCCATTCTTTATTGATCATAGATCCTTTTTCATTCTTCATCTTTCATTCTTCATTGATCATTGATCCTTGTTTATTCTTCATCGTATTTTGTTCATTGAGTATTGATCCTGGTTCGTTCTTCATCGTTCATTCTTCAATGATCATTGATCCTTGATGATTCTTCATCGTTCATTCTTCATTGTTCATTGATTATTGATCGTTGTTCATTATTCATCGTTCATTTTTTATTGATCATTGACCCTTGTTCATTGTTCATCGTTTATTGTTCATTAACCATTGATGCTTGTTTATTTTTCATTGTTTATTCTTCATTGATCATAGTTCCTTGTTCCTTCTTCATCGTTTATTCTTCATTGATCATTAATCCTTATTCATTCTTCATCGTTCATTCTTCATTGATCATTGATCCTTGTTCATTCTTCATCGTTCATTCTTCATTGATCATTGATCCTTGTTCATTCTTCATAGTTCATTCTTCAGTGATCATGAATCCTTGTTCATTCTTCATCGTTCATACCTCATTGATCATTGATCCTTGTTCATTCTTCATTGATCATTGATCCTTGTTCATTCTTCATTGACCATTGATCCTTGTTCATTCTTTAATATTCAATATTCATCATTTATTGTTCATTGATCATTGATGCTTATTCATTCTTCAATGTTCATTCTTCATTGATCATTGATCCTTGTTCATTCTTCATCGTATATTGTTCATTGATCATTGATCCTTGTTCATTCTTCATCGTTCATTCTTCAATGATCATTGATCCTTCTTCATTGTTCATTGTTCATTCTTTTATGATCATTGATACTTGTTCATTCTTCATTGACCATTGATCTTTGTTAGTTATTCATCGTATATTGTTCAATTTCCATTCTTTATTGATCATAGATCCTTTTTCATTCTTCATCTTTCATTCTTTATTGATCATTGATCCTTGTTTATTCTTCATCGTATATTGTTCATTGATTATTGATCCTGGTTCGTTCTTCATCTTTCATTCTTTAATGATCATTGATCCTTCTTCATTCTTCATCGTTCATACTTTAATGATCATTGATCCTTGATGATTCTTCATCGTTCATTCTTCATTGTTCATTGATGATTCATCCTCGTTCATTATTCATCGTTCATTCTTTATTGATCATTGATCCTTGTTCATTGTTCATCGTTTATTGTTCATTAACCATTGATGCTTGTTTATTTTTCATTGTTCATTCTTCATTGATCATTGTTCCTTGTTCCTTCATCATCGTTTATTCTACATTGATCATTGATCCTTGTTCATTCTTCATCGTGCATTCACTATTGATCATTTATCCTTTTTCATTCTTCATCTTTCATTCTTTATTGATCATTGATCCTTGTTTATTCTTCATCGTATATTGTTCATTGATTATTGATCCTTGTTCGTTCTTCATCTTTCATTCTTTATTGATCATTGATCCTTCTTCATTCTTCATCGTTCATTCTTTAATGATCATTGATCCTTGATGATTCTTCATTGTTCATTCTTCATTGATCATTGATCATTGATCCTCGTTCATTATTCATCGTTCATTCTTTATTGATCATTGATCCTTGTTCATTGGTCATCGTTTATTATTCATTGATCATTGATCCTTGTTCATTCTTCATCGTTCATTCTTCATTGATCATTGATCCTTGTTCATTCTTCATCGTTCATTCTTCATTGATCATTGATCCTTGTTTATTCTTCATAGTTCATTCTTCAGTGATCAATAATCCATGTTCATTCTTCATCGTTCATACTTCATTGATCATTGATCCTTGTTTATTCTTCATCGTTCATTCTTCATTGATCATTGATCCTTGTTCATTCTTCATTGACCATTGATCCTTGTTCATTCTTGAATATTCAATATTCATCATTTATTGTTCACTGACGATTGATGCTTATTCATTCTTCAATGTTCATTCTTCCTTGATCATCGATCCTTTTTCATTTTTATCGTATATTGTTCATTGATCATTGATACTTGTTCATGCTTCATCGTTCATTCTCCAATGTACATTGATCCTTCTTCATTATTCATCGTTCATTCTTCAATGATCATCGATCCTTGTTAATTCTTCATTGACCATTGATCCTTGTTCATTCTTCAATGATCATGAATCCTTGTTCATTCTTCATCCTTCATTCTTCATTGATCATTTATCCTTGTTCATTCTTCATTGACCATTGATCCTTATTCATTCTTGAATATTCATTATTTATCATTTATTTTTCATGTATCATTGATGCTTATACATTCTTCAATGCTCATTCTTCATTGATCATTGATCCTTGTTCATTCTTCATTGAGCATTGATCCTTGTTAGTTATTCATCGTATATTGTTCAATTTCCATTCTTTATTGATCATAGATCCTTTTTCATTCTTCATCTTTCATTCTTCATTGATCATTGATCCTTGTTTATTCTTCATCGTATTTTGTTCATTGAGTATTGATCCTGGTTCGTTCTTCATCGTTCATTCTTCAATGATCATTGATCCTTGATGATTCTTCATCGTTCATTCTTCATTGTTCATTGATTATTGATCGTTGTTCATTATTCATCGTTCATTTTTTATTGATCATTGACCCTTGTTCATTGTTCATCGTTTATTATTCATTAACCATTGATGCTTGTTTATTTTTCATTGTTTATTCTTCATTGATCATAGTTCCTTGTTCCTTCTTCATCGTTTATTCTTCATTGATCATTAATCCTTATTCATTCTTCATCGTTCATTCTTCATTGATCATTGATCCTTGTTCATTCTTCATCGTTCATTCTTCATTGATCATTGATCCTTGTTCATTCTTCATAGTTCATTCTTCAGTGATCATGAATCCTTGTTCATTCTTCATCGTTCATACCTCATTGATCATTGATCCTTGTTCATTCTTCATTGATCATTGATCCTTGTTCATTCTTCATTGACCATTGATCCTTGTTCATTCTTTAATATTCAATATTCATCATTTATTGTTCATTGATCATTGATGCTTATTCATTCTTCAATGTTCATTCTTCATTGATCATTGATCCTTGTTCATTCTTCATCGTATATTGTTCATTGATCATTGATCCTTGTTCATTCTTCATCGTTCATTCTTCAATGATCATTGATCCTTCTTCATTGTTCATTGTTCATTCTTTTATGATCATTGATACATGTTCATTCTTCATTGACCATTGATCTTTGTTAGTTATTCATCGTATATTGTTCAATTTCCATTCATTATTGATCATAGATCCTTTTTCATTCTTCATCTTTCATTCTTTATTGATCATTGATCCTTGTTTATTCTTCATCGTATATTGTTCATTGATTATTGATCCTGGTTCGTTCTTCATCTTTCATTCTTTAATGATCATTGATCCTTCTTCATTCTTCATCGTTCATACTTTAATGATCATTGATCCTTGATGATTCTTCATCGTTCATTCTTCATTGTTCATTGATGATTCATCCTCGTTCATTATTCATCGTTCATTCTTTATTGATCATTGATCCTTGTTCATTGTTCATCGTTTATTGTTCATTAACCATTGATGCTTGTTTATTTTTCATTGTTCATTGTTCATTGATCATTGTTCCTTGTTCCTTCATCATCGTTTATTCTACATTGATCATTGATCCTTGTTCATTCTTCATCGTGCATTCACTATTGATCATTTATCCTTTTTCATTCTTCAGCTTTCATTCTTTATTGATCATTGATCCTTGTTTATTCTTCATCGTATATTATTCATTGATTATTGATCCTTGTTCGTTCTTCATCTTTCATTCTTTATTGATCATTGATCCTTCTTCATTCTTCATCGTTCATTCTTTAATGATCATTGATCCTTGATGATTCTTCATTGTTCATTCTTCATTGATCATTGATCATTGATCCTCGTTCATTATTCATCGTTCATTCTTTATTGATCATTGATCCTTGTTCATTGGTCATCGTTTATTATTCATTGATCATTGATCCTTGTTCATTCTTCATCGTTCATTCTTCATTGATCATTGATCCTTGTTCATTCTTCATCGTTCATTCTTCATTGATCATTGATCCTTGTTTATTCTTCATAGTTCATTCTTCAGTGATCAATAATCCATGTTCATTCTTCATCGTTCATACTTCATTGATCATTGATCCTTGTTTATTCTTCATCGTTCATTCTTCATTGATCATTGATCCTTGTTCATTCTTCATTGACCATTGATCCTTGTTCATTCTTGAATATTCAATATTCATCATTTATTGTTCACTGACGATTGATGCTTATTCATTCTTCAATGTTCATTCTTCCTTGATCATCGATCCTTTTTCATTTTTATCGTATATTGTTCATTGATCATTGATACTTGTTCATGCTTCATCGTTCATTCTCCAATGTACATTGATCCTTCTTCATTATTCATCGTTCATTCTTCAATGATCATCGATCCTTGTTAATTCTTCATTGACCATTGATCCTTGTTCATTCTTCAATGATCATGAATCCTTGTTCATTCTTCATCCTTCATTCTTCATTGATCATTTATCCTTGTTCATTCTTCATTGACCATTGATCCTTATTCATTCTTGAATATTCATTATTTATCATTTATTTTTCATGTATCATTGATGCTTATACATTCTTCAATGCTCATTCTTCATTGATCATTGATCCTTGTTCATTCTTCATTGAGCATTGATCCTTGTTAGTTATTCATCGTATATTGTTCAATTTCCATTCTTTATTGATCATAGATCCTTTTTCATTCTTCATCTTTCATTCTTCATTGATCATTGATCCTTGTTTATTCTTCATCGTATTTTGTTCATTGAGTATTGATCCTGGTTCGTTCTTCATCGTTCATTCTTCAATGATCATTGATCCTTGATGATTCTTCATCGTTCATTCTTCATTGTTCATTGATTATTGATCGTTGTTCATTATTCATCGTTCATTTTTTATTGATCATTGACCCTTGTTCATTGTTCATCGTTTATTGTTCATTAACCATTGATGCTTGTTTATTTTTCATTGTTTATTCTTCATTGATCATAGTTCCTTGTTCCTTCTTCATCGTTTATTCTTCATTGATCATTAATCCTTATTCATTCTTCATCGTTCATTCTTCATTGATCATTGATCCTTGTTCATTCTTCATCGTTCATTCTTCATTGATCATTGATCCTTGTTCATTCTTCATAGTTCATTCTTCAGTGATCATGAATCCTTGTTCATTCTTCATCGTTCATACCTCATTGATCATTGATCCTTGTTCATTCTTCATTGATCATTGATCCTTGTTCATTCTTCATTGACCATTGATCCTTGTTCATTCTTTAATATTCAATATTCATCATTTATTGTTCATTGATCATTGATGCTTATTCATTCTTCAATGTTCATTCTTCATTGATCATTGATCCTTGTTCATTCTTCATCGTATATTGTTCATTGATCATTGATCCTTGTTCATTCTTCATCGTTCATTCTTCAATGATCATTGATCCTTCTTCATTGTTCATTGTTCATTCTTTTATGATCATTGATACATGTTCATTCTTCATTGACCATTGATCTTTGTTAGTTATTCATCGTATATTGTTCAATTTCCATTCATTATTGATCATAGATCCTTTTTCATTCTTCATCTTTCATTCTTTATTGATCATTGATCCTTGTTTATTCTTCATCGTATATTGTTCATTGATTATTGATCCTGGTTCGTTCTTCATCTTTCATTCTTTAATGATCATTGATCCTTCTTCATTCTTCATCGTTCATACTTTAATGATCATTGATCCTTGATGATTCTTCATCGTTCATTCTTCATTGTTCATTGATGATTCATCCTCGTTCATTATTCATCGTTCATTCTTTATTGATCATTGATCCTTGTTCATTGTTCATCGTTTATTGTTCATTAACCATTGATGCTTGTTTATTTTT
This sequence comes from Amaranthus tricolor, assembly GCF_026212465.1. Taxonomy (NCBI): domain Eukaryota; kingdom Viridiplantae; phylum Streptophyta; class Magnoliopsida; order Caryophyllales; family Amaranthaceae; genus Amaranthus; species Amaranthus tricolor. Next base: position 23,472,177 of record NC_080061.1, read on the forward strand.
CATTGTTCATTGTTCATTGATCATTGTTCCTTGTTCCTTCATCATCGTTTATTCTACATTGATCATTGATCCTTGTTCATTCTTCATCGTGCATTCACTATTGATCATTTATCCTTTTTCATTCTTCAGCTTTCATTCTTTATTGATCATTGATCCTTGTTTATTCTTCATCGTATATTATTCATTGATTATTGATCCTTGTTCGTTCTTCATCTTTCATTCTTTATTGATCATTGATCCTTCTTCATTCTTCATCGTTCATTCTTTAATGATCATTGATCCTTGATGATTCTTCATTGTTCATTCTTCATTGATCATTGATCATTGATCCTCGTTCATTATTCATCGTTCATTCTTTATTGATCATTGATCCTTGTTCATTGGTCATCGTTTATTATTCATTGATCATTGATCCTTGTTCATTCTTCATCGTTCATTCTTCATTGATCATTGATCCTTGTTCATTCTTCATCGTTCATTCTTCATTGATCATTGATCCTTGTTTATTCTTCATAGTTCATTCTTCAGTGATCAATAATCCATGTTCATTCTTCATCGTTCATACTTCATTGATCATTGATCCTTGTTTATTCTTCATCGTTCATTCTTCATTGATCATTGATCCTTGTTCATTCTTCATTGACCATTGATCCTTGTTCATTCTTGAATATTCAATATTCATCATTTATTGTTCACTGACGATTGATGCTTATTCATTCTTCAATGTTCATTCTTCCTTGATCATCGATCCTTTTTCATTTTTATCGTATATTGTTCATTGATCATTGATACTTGTTCATGCTTCATCGTTCATTCTCCAATGTACATTGATCCTTCTTCATTATTCATCGTTCATTCTTCAATGATCATCGATCCTTGTTAATTCTTCATTGACCATTGATCCTTGTTCATTCTTCAATGATCATGAATCCTTGTTCATTCTTCATCCTTCATTCTTCATTGATCATTTATCCTTGTTCATTCTTCATTGACCATTGATCCTTATTCATTCTTGAATATTCATTATTTATCATTTATTTTTCATGTATCATTGATGCTTATACATTCTTCAATGCTCATTCTTCATTGATCATTGATCCTTGTTCATTCTTCATTGACCATTGATCCTTGTTAGTTATTCATCGTATATTGTTCAATTTCCATTCTTTATTGATCATAGATCCTTTTTCATTCTTCATCTTTCATTCTTCATTTATCATTGATCCTTGTTTATTCTTCATCGTATTTTGTTCATTGAGTATTGATCCTGGTTCGTTCTTCATCGTTCATTCTTCAATGATCATTGATCCTTGATGATTCTTCATCGTTCATTCTTCATTGTTCATTGATTATTGATCGTTGTTCATTATTCATCGTTCATTTTTTATTGATCATTGACCCTTGTTCATTGTTCATCGTTTATTGTTCATTAACCATTGATGCTTGTTTATTTTTCATTGTTTATTCTTCATTGATCATAGTTCCTTGTTCCTTCTTCATCGTTTATTCTTCATTGATCATTAATCCTTATTCATTCTTCATCGTTCATTCTTCATTGATCATTGATCCTTGTTCATTCTTCATCGTTCATTCTTCATTGATCATTGATCCTTGTTCATTCTTCATAGTTCATTCTTCAGTGATCATGAATCCTTGTTCATTCTTCATCGTTCATACCTCATTGATCATTGATCCTTGTTCATTCTTCATTGATCTTTGATCCTTGTTCATTCTTCATTGACCATTGATCCTTGTTCATTCTTTAATATTCAATATTCATCATTTATTGTTCATTGACCATTGATGCTTATTGATTCTTCAATGTTCATTATTCATTGATCATTGATCCTTTTTCATTCTTCATCATATATTGTTCATTGATCATTGTTACTTGTTCATTGTTCATCGTTCATTTTCCAATGTTCATTGATCCTTCTTCATTATTCATCGTTCATTCTTCAATGATCATTGATCCTTGTTCATTCTTCATTGACCATTGATGCTTGTTCATTCTTCAATGATCATTAATCCTTGTTCATTCTTCATCCTTCATTATTCATTGATCATTTATCCTTGTTCATTCGTCATTGAACATTGATCCTTGTTCATTATTCAATATTCATTATTCATCATTTATTTTTCACTGATTATTGATGCTTATTAATTTTTCAATGTTCATTCGTCATTGATCATTGATCCTTGTTCATTCTTCATCGTATATTGTTCATTAATCATTGATCCTTGATCATTCTTCATCAATCATTCTTCAATGATCATTGATCCTTCTTCATTGTTCATCGTTCATTCTTCAATGATCATTGATCCTTGTTCATTCTTCATTGACCATTGATCCTTTTTCATTCTTCAATGATCATTAATCCTTCTTCATTCTTCATTGATCATTGATCCTTGTTCATTCATCATTGACGATTGATCCTTGTTCATTCTTCAATATTCATTATTCATCGTTTATTGTTTATTGACGATTGATGCTTATTATTTGTTCAATATTCATTCCCTCATTCTTCATCGTATATTGTTCATTCTTCATCGTATATTGTTCATTCATCATTGATCCTTGTTCATTCTTCATTGTTCATTCTTCAATGATCATTGATCCTTCTTCAATGTTCATCGTTCATTCTTCAATGATCATTGATACTTGTTCATTCTTCATTGAACATTGATCGTTGTTCATTCTTCAATGATCATTGATCCTTGTTCATTGTTCATCCTTTATTCTTTATTGATCATTGAGCCTTGTTGATTCTTCATCGTTCATTCTTCATTCATCATTGATCCTTGTTCATTATTCGTCGTTTATTGTTCATTGACCATTGATGCTTATTCATTCTTCAATATTCATTCTTCATTGATAATTGATGCTTGTTCATTCTTCAATGTATATTGTTCATTAATCATGGATCCTTGTTCATTCTTCATTGTTCATTCTTAAATGATTATTAATCCTTGTTCATTCTTCATCGTTCATTCTTCATTGATCATTGATCCTTGTTCATTCTTCATCGTTCATTCTTCATTGATCATTGAACCTTGTCTATTCTTCATCGTTCATTCTTCGTTGATCATTGATCCTTGTTCATTCTTCATAGTTCAAACTTCAGTGATCATTGATTCTTGTTCATTCTTTATCGTTCATTCTTCATTGATGTTATATCCTTTTTCATTCTTCATCGTTCATTCTTCATTGATCATTGATCCTTGTTCATTATTCGTTGTTTATTCTTCATTGACCATTGTTCCTTGTTCATTCTTCAATGATCATTAATCCTTGTTTATTCTTCATCCTTCATTCTTCATTGATCATTTATCCTTGTTCATTCTTCATTGACCATTGATCTTTGTTCATTCTTCAATATTCATTATTCATCATTTATTGTTCATTGATCATTGATGCTTATTCATTCTTCAATGTTCATTCTTCATTGATCATTGATCCTTGTTCATTCTTCATCGTATATTGTTCATTGATCATTGATCCTTGTTCATTCTTCATCGTTCATTCTTCAATGATCATTGATCCTTCTTCATTGTTCATTGTTCATTCTTTTATGATCATTGATACTTGTTCATTCTTCATTGACCATTGATCCTTGTTAGTTATTCATCGTATATTGTTCAATTTCCATTCTTTATTGATCATAGATCCTTTTTCATTCTTCATCTTTCATTCTTTATTGATCATTTATCCTTGTTTATTCTTCATCGTATATTGTTCATTGATTATTGATCCTGGTTCGTTCTACATCTTTAATTCTTTAATGATCATTGATCCTTCTTCATTCTTCATCGTTCATTCTTTAATGATCATTGATCCTTGATGATTCTTCATCGTTCATTCTTCATTGATCATTGATCATTGATCCTCGTTCATTATTCATCGTTCATTCTTTATTGATCAATTATCCTTGTTCATTGGTCATTGTTTATTGTTCATTAACCATTGATGCTTGTTTATTTTTCATTATTCATTCTTCATTGATCATTGTTCCTTGTTCCTTCTTCATCGTTTATTCTACAATGATCATTGATCTTTGTTCATTCTTCATCGTGCATTCATTATTGATCATTTATCCTTGTTCATTCTTCATCTTTCATTCTTTATTGATCATTGATCCTTGTTTATTCTTCATCGTATATTGTTCATAGATTATTGATCCTGGTTCGTTCTTCATCTTTCATTCTTTAATGATCATTGATCCTTCTTCATTCTTCATCGTTCATACTTTAGTGATCATTGATCCTTGATGATTCTTCATCGTTCATTCTTCATTGATCATTGATCATTGATCCTCGTTCATTATTCATCGTTCATTCTTTATTGATCATTGATCCTTGTTCATTGGTCATCGTTTATTGTTCATTAACCATTGATGCTTGTTTATTTTTCATTTTTCATTCTTCATTGATCATTGTTCCTTGTTCCTTCATCATCGTTTATTCTACATTGATCATTGATCCTTGTTCATTCTTCATCATGCATTCACTATTGATCATTTATCCTTGTTCATTCTTCATCTTTCATTCTTTATTTATCATTGATCCTTGTTTATTCTTCATCGTATATTGTTCATTGATTATTCATCTTGGTTCGTTCTTCATCTTTCATTCTTTAATGATCATTGATCCTTCTTCATTCTTCATCGTTCATTCTTTAATGATCATTGATCCTTGATGATTCTTCATCGTTCATTCTTCATTGATCATTGATCATTGATCCTCCTTCATTATTCATCGTTCATTCTTTATTGATCATTGATCCTTGTTCATTGGTCATCGTTTATTATTCATTGATCATTGATCCTTGTTCATTCTTCATCGTTCATTCTTCATTGATCATTGATCCTTGTTCATTCTTCATCGTTCATTCTTCATTGATCATTGATCCTTGTTCATTCTTCATAGTTCATTCTTCAGTGATCAATAATCCATGTTCATTCTTCATCGTTCATACTTCATTGATCATTGATCCTTGTTTATTCTTCATCGTTCATTCTTCATTGATCATTAATCCTTGTTCATTCTTCATTGACCATTGATCCTTGTTCATTCTTGAATATTCAATATTCATCATTTATTGTTCACTGACGATTGATGCTTATTCATTCTTCAATGTTCATTCTTCATTGATCATCGATCCTTTTTCATTTTTATCGTATATTGTTCATTGATCATTGATCCTTGTTAATTCTTCATCGTATATTGTTCATTGATCATTGATCCTTGTGAATTCTTCATCGTATATTGTTAATTGATCATTGATCCTTATTCATTCTTCATCGTTCATTCTTCAATGATCATTGATCCTTCTTCATTGTTCATCGTTCATTCTTCAATGATCATTGATCCTTGTTCATTTTTCATTGACCATTGAACCTTGTTCATTCTTCATTGATCATTAATCCTTGTTCGTTCATCATCCTTCATTCTTCATTGATCATTCATCCTTTTTCATTCTTCATTGACCATTGATCCTTGTTAGTTATTCATCGTATATTAATCAATTTCCATTCTTTATTGATCATAGATCCCTTTTCATTCTTCATCTTTCATTCTTCATTGATCATTGATCCTTGTTTATTCTTCATCGTATTTTGTTCATTGAGTATGGATCCTGGTTCGTTCTTCATCGTTCATTCTTCAATGATCATTGATCCTTGATGATTCTTCATCGTTCATTCTTCATTGATCATTGATCATTTATCCTTATTCATTATTCATCGTTCATTTTTTATTGATCATTGATCCTTGTTCATTGTTCATCGTTTATTGTTCATTAACCATTGATGCTTGTTTATTCTTCATTGTTCATTCTTCATTGATCATAGTTCCTTGTTCCTTCTTCATCGTTTATTCTTCATTGATCATTAATCCTTGTTCATTCCTCATCATTCATTCTTCAATGATCATTGATCCTTGTATATTCTTCATCGTTCATTCTTCGTTGATAATTAATCCTTGTTCATTCTTTATCGTTCATTCTTCAATGATCATTGATCCTTGTACATTCTTCGTCGTTCATTCTTCAATGAACATTGATCCTTGTTCATTATTCATCGTTCCTTCTTCATTGATCATTGATCCGTGTTCATTCTTCATCGTTCATTCTTCAATGATCATTAATCCTTATTGATTATTCATTTCATCGATCATTGTTCAATGATCATTGATCCTTGTTCATTGTTCGTCGTTCATTCGTCATTGATCATTGATCCTTGTTCATTATGCATCGTTCATTCTTCATAGATCATTGAACCTTGTTCATTTTTCATCGTTCATTCTTGAATGATCATTGATCCTTCTACATTCTTCATCGTTAATTCTTCATTGATAATTGATCCTTGTACATTCTTCATCGTTCATTATTCAATGATCATTGATCCTTGTTCATTGTTCATCGTTCATTCTTCATTGATCATTGATCCTTGTTCATTCTTCATCGTTCATTCTTCAATGATCATTGATCCTTGTACAATCTTCATCGTTCATTCTTCAATGATCAATGATCATTTATCCTTGTTCATTATTCATCGTTCATTCGTCATTGATCATTGATCCTTGTTCATTCTTTATCGTTCATTCTTAAAGGATCATTGATACTTGTTCATTCTTCATCGGTTATTCTTCAATGATCATTGATTCTTGTACATTATTAATCGTTCATTCTTCAATGATCATTGATCCTTGTTCATTATTCATCGTTCATTCTTCAATGATCATTGATCCTTGTTGATTATTCATCGATCATTGTTCAAAGATCATTGATCCTTGTTCATTATGCATCAATTCATTCTTCATTGATCATTGATCCTTGTTCATTCTTCATCGTTCATTCTTCAATGATCATTGATTCTTGTATATTCTTAATCATTCATTCTTCAATGATCATTGATCATTGTTCATTATTCATCGTTTATTCTTTAATGATCATCTAACCTTGTTCATTCTTCATCGTTCATTCTTCACTGATCATTGATCCTTGTTCATTGTTCAACGTTTATTGTTCATTCACCATTGATGCATGTTTATTCTTCATTGTTCATTGTTCAATCTTCATTGATCATTGTTCCTTTTTCCTTTTTCATCGTTTATTCTTCATTGATCGTTAATCCTTGTTCATTCTTCATCGTTCATTCTTCTTTGATCATTGATCGTTTTTCATTCTTCATCGTTCATTCTTCAATTATCATTGAACCTTGTTTATTCTTCTTTTTTCATTTTTAATTGATGATTAATCCTTGTTCATTCTTCATCCTTCATTCTTCATTGACCATTGATGCTTGTTATTTCTTCAATATTCATTATTCATAATTTATTATTCATTGATCATTGATGCTTATTCATTCTTCAATGTTCATTCTTCATTGATCATTGAACCTTGTACATTCTTCATCGTATATTGTTCATTGATCATGGATCCTTGTTCATTCTTCATCGTTCATTCTTCAATGATCATTGATCCATGTTCATTCTTCATCAATCATTCTTCAATGATCATTGATCCTTCTTCATTGTTCATTGTTTATTCTTCAAAGATCATTGATCGTTGTTCATTCTTCATTGACCATTGATCCTTGTTCATTCTTCAATGATCATTAATCCTTGTTCATTCTTCATCCTTCATTCTTTATTGATCATTGATCCTTGTTCATTCTTCATTGACCATTGATCCTTGTTCATTCTTCAATATTCATTATTCATAATTTATTGTTCATTGATCATTGATGCTTATTCATTCTTCAATGTTCATTTTTCATTGATCCTTGTTCATTCTTCATCGTATTTTGTTCATTGATCATGGACCCTTGTTCATTCTTCATCGTTCATTCTTCAATGATCATTGATCCTTGTTCATTCTTCATCGTGCATTCATTAATGATCATTAATCCTTGTTCATTCTTCATCGTTCATTCTTCATTCTTCATTGATCCATGTTAGTCATTCATCGTATATTATTCAGCTTTAACTCTTCATTAATCATTGATCCTTGTTCATTATTCATCGTTCATTCTTCATTGATCATTGATCCTTCTTCATTCTTCATCGTATATTGTTCATTGATAATTGATCCTTGTTCATTCTTCATCGTTCATTCTTCAATGATCATTGATCTTTCTTAATTCTTCATCGTTCATTCATCAATGATCATTGATCCTTAATCATTCTTCATCGTTCATTCTTCATTGATCATTGATTCGTGTTCATTCTTCATTGTTCATTCTTCACTGATCATTGATCCTTGTTCATTGTTCAACGTTTATTGTTCATTCACCATTGATGCATGTTTATTCTTCATTGTTCATTGTTCAATCTTCATTGATCATTGTTCCTTTTTCCTTTTTCATCGTTTATTCTTCATTGATCGTTAATCCTTGTTCATTCTTCATCGTTCATTCTTCTTTGATCATTGATCGTTTTTCATTCTTCATCGTTCATTCTTCAATTATCATTGAACCTTGTTTATTCTTCATTGTTCATTTTTAATTGATGATTAATCCTTGTTCATTCTTCATCCTTCATTCTTCATAGATTATTGATCCTTGTTCATTCTTCATTGACCATTGATCCTTGTTATTTCTTCAATATTCATTATTCATAATTTATTGTTCATTGATCATTGATGCTTATTCATTCTTCAATGTTCATTCTTCATTGATCATTGAACCTTGTACATTCTTCATCGTATATTGTTCATTGATCATGGATCCTTGTTCATTCTTCATCGTTCATTCTTCAATGATCATTGATCCTTGTTCATTCTTCATCAATCATTCTTCAATGATCATTGATCCTTCTTCATTGTTCATTGTTCATTCTTCAAAGATCATTGATCGTTGTTCATTCTTCATTGACCATTGATCCTTGTTCATTCTTCAATGATCATTAATCCTTGTTGATTCTTCATCCTTCATTCTTTATTGATCATTGATCCTTGTTCATTCTTCATTGACCATTGATCCTTGTTCATTCTTCAATATTCATTATTCATAATTTATTGTTCATTGATCATTGATGCTTATTCATTCTTCAATGTTCATTTTTCATTGATCCTTGTTCATTCTTCATCGTATATTGTTCATTGATCATGGATCCTTGTTCATTCTTCATCGTTCATTCTTTAATGATCTTTGATCCTTGTTCATTCTTCATCGTGCATTCATTAATGATCATTAATCCTTGTTCATTCTTCATCGTTCATTCTTCATTCTTCATTGATCCATGTTAGTCATTCATCGTATATTATTCAGCTTTAATTCTTGATTAATCATTGATCCTTGTTCACTATTCATCGTTCATTCTTCATTGATCATTGATCCTTCTTCATTCTTCATCGTATATTGTTCATTGATAATTAATCCTTGTTCATTCTTCATCGTTCATTCTTCTATGATCATTGATCTTTCTTAATTCTTCATCGTTCATTCATCAATGATCATTGATCCTTAATCATTCTTCATCGTTCATTCTTCATTGATCATTGATTCGTGTTCATTGTTCATCGTTCATTCTTCACTGATCATTGATCCTTGTTCATTGTTCAACGTTTATTGTTCATTCACCATTGATGCATGTTTATTCTTCATTGTTCATTGTTCAATCTTCATTGATCATTGTTCCTTTTTCCTTTTTCATCGTTTATTCTTCATTGATCGTTAATCCTTGTTCATTCTTCATCGTTCATTCTTCTTTGATCATTGATCGTTTTTCATTCTTCATCGTTCATTCTTCAATTATCATTGAACCTTGTTTATTCTTCATTGTTCATTTTTAATTGATGATTAATCCTTGTTCATTCTTCATCCTAAATTCTTCATTGATTATTGATCCTTGTTCATTCTTCATTGACTATTGATCCTTGTTATTTGTTCAATATTCATTATTCATAATTTATTGTTCATTGATCATTGATGCTTATTCATTCTTCAATGTTCATTCTTCATTGATCATTAATACTTGTTCATTCTTCATCGTATATTGTTCATTGATCATGGATCCTTGTTCATTCTTCATCGTTTATTCTTCAATGATCATTGATCCTTATTCATTCTTCATCGTCCATTCATTATTGATCATTTATCCTTGTTCATTCTTCATCGTTCATTCTTCATTGATCATTGATCCATGTTAGTTATTCATCGTATATTGTTCAGCTTTAATTCTTCATTAATCATTGATCCTTGTTCATTCTTCATTGATCTTTGATCCTTCTTCATTCTTCATCGTATATTGTTCATTGATAATTGATCCTTGTTCATTCTTCATCGTTCATTCTTCAATGATCATTGATCTTTCTTTATTCTTCATCGTTCATTCTGTGATCATTGATTCGTGTTCATTCTTCATCGTTCATTCAGCATTGATCATTGATCCTTGTTCATTATTCATCGTTTATTGTTCATTCACCATTGATGCATGTTTATTCTTCTTTGTTCATTATTCAATCTTCATTGATCATTGTTCCTTGTTCCTTTTTCATCGTTTATTCTTCATTGATCATTAATCCTTATTCATTCTTCATCGTTTATTGTTCATTGATCATTGATCTTCAGTCTTCATCTTTCATTCTTCATTGATCATTGATCCTTGTTCATTATTCCTTGTTCATTCTTCATTGATCATTGATCCTTGTTCATTCTTCATCATTCATTCTTCATTATTCATGGATCCCTTTTCATCGTTCATCTTTTATTGTTCATTGATCATTGATCCTTGCTCATTCTTCATCGTTCATTATTCATTGATCATTGATCCTTGTGCATTCTTCATTGACCATTAATGCTTGTTCATTCTTCAATGATGATTGATCCTTGTTAATTTTTCATTGATCATTGATCCTTGTTCATTGTTCAATATTCAATATTCATCGTTTATTGTTCATTGACCATTGATGCCTATTGATTCTTCAATGTTCATTCTTCATTGATCATTTATACTTGTTCATTGTTCATCGTATATTGTTCATTAATCATTGATCCTTGTTCATTCTTCATCAATCATTCTTCAATGATCATTGATCCTTCTTCATTGTTCATCGTTCATTCTTCAATGATCATTGATCCTTGTTCATTCTTCATTGACCATTGATCCTTGTTCATTCTTCAATGATCATTAATCCTTCTTCATTCTTCATTGATCATTGATCCTTGTTCATTCATCATTGACGATTGATCCTTGTTCATTCTTCAATATTCATTATTCATCGTTTATTGTTTATTGACGATTGATGCTTATTCATTGTTCAATATTCATTCCCTCATTCTTCATCGTATATTGTTCATTCTTCATCGTATATTGTTCATTCATCATTGATCCTTGTTCATTCATCATTGTTCATTCTTCAATGATCATTGATCCTTCTTCAATGTTCCTCGTTCATTCTTCAATGATCATTGATACTTGTTCAATCTTCATTGAACATTGATCGTTGTTCATTCTTCAATAATCATTGATCCTTGTTCATTCTTCATCCTTTATTCTTTATTGATCATTGAGCCTTGTTGATTCTTCATCGTTCATTCTTCATTCATCATTGATCCTTGTTCATTATTCGTCGTTTATTGTTCATTGACCATTGATGCTTATTCATTCTTCAATATTCATTCTTCATTGATAATTGATGCTTGTTCATTCTTCAACGTATATTGTTCATTAATCATGGATCCTTTTTCATTCTTCATTGTTCATTCTTAAATGATTATTGATCCTTGTTCATTCTTCATCGTTCATTCTTCATTGATCATTGATCCTTGTTCATTCTTCATCGTTCATTCTTCATTGATCATTGATCCTTGTCTATTCTTCATCGTTCATTCTTCGTTGATCATTGATCCTTGTTCATTCTTCATAGTTCAAACTTCAGTGATCATTAATTCTTGTTCATTCTTTATCGTTCATTCTTCATTGATGTTTATATCCTTTTTCATTGTTCATCGTTCATTCTTCATTGATCATTGATCCTTGTTCATTATTCGTCGTTTATTCTTCATTGACCATTGTTCCTTGTTCATTCTTCAATGATCATTAATCGTTGTTTATTCTTCATCCTTCATTCTTCATTGATCATTTATCCTTGTTCATTATTCATTGACCATTGATCTTTGTTCATATTCAATATTCATTATTCATGATTTATTGTTCATTGATCATTGATGCTTATTCATTCTTCAATGTTCATTCTTCATTGATCATTGATCCTTGTTCATTCTTCATCGTATATTGTTCATTGATCATTGATCCTTGTTCATTCTTCATCGTTCATTCTTCAATGATCATTGATCCTTCTTCATTGTTCATTGTTCATTCTTTTATGATCATTGATACTTGTTCATTCTTCATTGACCATTGATCTTTGTTAGTTATTCATCGTATATTGTTCAATTTCCATTCTTTATTGATCATAGATCCTTTTTCATTCTTCATCTTTCATTCTTTATTGATCATTGATCCTTGTTTATTCTTCATCGTATATTGTTCATTGATTATTGATCCTGGTTCGTTCTTCATCTTTCATTCTTTAATGATCATTGATCCTTCTTCATTCTTCATCGTTCATACTTTAATGATCATTGATCCTTGATGATTCTTCATCGTTCATTCTTCATTGTTCATTGATGATTCATCCTCGTTCATTATTCATCGTTCATTCTTTATTGATCATTGATCCTTGTTCATTGTTCATCGTTTATTGTTCATTAACCATTGATGCTTGTTTATTTTTCATTGTTCATTCTTCATTGATCATTGTTCCTTGTTCCTTCATCATCGTTTATTCTACATTGATCATTGATCCTTGTTCATTCTTCATCGTGCATTCACTATTGATCATTTATCCTTTTTCATTCTTCATCTTTCATTCTTTATTTATCATTGATCCTTGTTTATTCTTCATCGTATATTGTTCATTGATTATTGATCCTTGTTCGTTCTTCATCTTTCATTCTTTATTGATCATTGATCCTTCTTCATTCTTCATCGTTCATTCTTTAATGATCATTGATCCTTGATGATTCTTCATTGTTCATTCTTCATTGATCATTGATCATTGATCCTCGTTCATTATTCATCGTTCATTCTTTATTGATCATTGATCCTTGTTCATTGGTCATCGTTTATTATTCATTGATCATTGATCCTTGTTCATTCTTCATCGTTCATTCTTCATTGATCATTGATCCTTGTTCATTCTTCATCGTTCATTCTTCATTGATCATTGATCCTTGTTTATTCTTCATAGTTCATTCTTCAGTGATCAATAATCCATGTTCATTCTTCATCGTTCATACTTCATTGATCATTGATCCTTGTTTATTCTTCATCGTTCATTCTTCATTGATCATTGATCCTTGTTCATTCTTCATTGACCATTGATCCTTGTTCATTCTTGAATATTCAATATTCATCATTTATTGTTCACTGACGATTGATGCTTATTCATTCTTCAATGTTCATTCTTCCTTGATCATCGATCCTTTTTCATTTTTATCGTATATTGTTCATTGATCATTGATACTTGTTCATGCTTCATCGTTCATTCTCCAATGTACATTGATCCTTCTTCATTATTCATCGTTCATTCTTCAATGATCATCGATCCTTGTTAATTCTTCATTGACCATTGATCCTTGTTCATTCTTCAATGATCATGAATCCTTGTTCATTCTTCATCCTTCATTCTTCATTGATCATTTATCCTTGTTCATTCTTCATTGACCATTGATCCTTATTCATTCTTGAATATTCATTATTTATCATTTATTTTTCATGTATCATTGATGCTTATACATTCTTCAATGCTCATTCTTCATTGATCATTGATCCTTGTTCATTCTTCATTGAGCATTGATCCTTGTTAGTTATTCATCGTATATTGTTCAATTTCCATTCTTTATTGATCATAGATCCTTTTTCATTCTTCATCTTTCATTCTTCATTGATCATTGATCCTTGTTTATTCTTCATCGTATTTTGTTCATTGAGTATTGATCCTGGTTCGTTCTTCATCGTTCATTCTTCAATGATCATTGATCCTTGATGATTCTTCATCGTTCATTCTTCATTGTTCATTGATTATTGATCGTTGTTCATTATTCATCGTTCATTTTTTATTGATCATTGACCCTTGTTCATTGTTCATCGTTTATTGTTCATTAACCATTGATGCTTGTTTATTTTTCATTGTTTATTCTTCATTGATCATAGTTCCTTGTTCCTTCTTCATCGTTTATTCTTCATTGATCATTAATCCTTATTCATTCTTCATCGTTCATTCTTCATTGATCATTGATCCTTGTTCATTCTTCATCGTTCATTCTTCATTGATCATTGATCCTTGTTCATTCTTCATAGTTCATTCTTCAGTGATCATGAATCCTTGTTCATTCTTCATCGTTCATACCTCATTGATCATTGATCCTTGTTCATTCTTCATTGATCATTGATCCTTGTTCATTCTTCATTGACCATTGATCCTTGTTCATTCTTTAATATTCAATATTCATCATTTATTGTTCATTGATCATTGATGCTTATTCATTCTTCAATGTTCATTCTTCATTGATCATTGATCCTTGTTCATTCTTCATCGTATATTGTTCATTGATCATTGATCCTTGTTCATTCTTCATCGTTCATTCTTCAATGATCATTGATCCTTCTTCATTGTTCATTGTTCATTCTTTTATGATCATTGATACTTGTTCATTCTTCATTGACCATTGATCTTTGTTAGTTATTCATCGTATATTGTTCAATTTCCATTCTTTATTGATCATAGATCCTTTTTCATTCTTCATCTTTCATTCTTTATTGATCATTGATCCTTGTTTATTCTTCATCGTATATTGTTCATTGATTATTGATCCTGGTTCGTTCTTCATCTTTCATTCTTTAATGATCATTGATCCTTCTTCATTCTTCATCGTTCATACTTTAATGATCATTGATCCTTGATGATTCTTCATCGTTCATTCTTCATTGTTCATTGATGATTCATCCTCGTTCATTATTCATCGTTCATTCTTTATTGATCATTGATCCTTGTTCATTGTTCATCGTTTATTGTTCATTAACCATTGATGCTTGTTTATTTTTCATTGTTCATTCTTCATTGATCATTGTTCCTTGTTCCTTCATCATCGTTTATTCTACATTGATCATTGATCCTTGTTCATTCTTCATCGTGCATTCACTATTGATCATTTATCCTTTTTCATTCTTCATCTTTCATTCTTTATTGATCATTGATCCTTGTTTATTCTTCATCGTATATTGTTCATTGATTATTGATCCTTGTTCGTTCTTCATCTTTCATTCTTTATTGATCATTGATCCTTCTTCATTCTTCATCGTTCATTCTTTAATGATCATTGATCCTTGATGATTCTTCATTGTTCATTCTTCATTGATCATTGATCATTGATCCTCGTTCATTATTCATCGTTCATTCTTTATTGATCATTGATCCTTGTTCATTGGTCATCGTTTATTATTCATTGATCATTGATCCTTGTTCATTCTTCATCGTTCATTCTTCATTGATCATTGATCCTTGTTCATTCTTCATCGTTCATTCTTCATTGATCATTGATCCTTGTTTATTCTTCATAGTTCATTCTTCAGTGATCAATAATCCATGTTCATTCTTCATCGTTCATACTTCATTGATCATTGATCCTTGTTTATTCTTCATCGTTCATTCTTCATTGATCATTGATCCTTGTTCATTCTTCATTGACCATTGATCCTTGTTCATTCTTGAATATTCAATATTCATCATTTATTGTTCACTGACGATTGATGCTTATTCATTCTTCAATGTTCATTCTTCCTTGATCATCGATCCTTTTTCATTTTTATCGTATATTGTTCATTGATCATTGATACTTGTTCATGCTTCATCGTTCATTCTCCAATGTACATTGATCCTTCTTCATTATTCATCGTTCATTCTTCAATGATCATCGATCCTTGTTAATTCTTCATTGACCATTGATCCTTGTTCATTCTTCAATGATCATGAATCCTTGTTCATTCTTCATCCTTCATTCTTCATTGATCATTTATCCTTGTTCATTCTTCATTGACCATTGATCCTTATTCATTCTTGAATATTCATTATTTATCATTTATTTTTCATGTATCATTGATGCTTATACATTCTTCAATGCTCATTCTTCATTGATCATTGATCCTTGTTCATTCTTCATTGAGCATTGATCCTTGTTAGTTATTCATCGTATATTGTTCAATTTCCATTCTTTATTGATCATAGATCCTTTTTCATTCTTCATCTTTCATTCTTCATTGATCATTGATCCTTGTTTATTCTTCATCGTATTTTGTTCATTGAGTATTGATCCTGGTTCGTTCTTCATCGTTCATTCTTCAATGATCATTGATCCTTGATGATTCTTCATCGTTCATTCTTCATTGTTCATTGATTATTGATCGTTGTTCATTATTCATCGTTCATTTTTTATTGATCATTGACCCTTGTTCATTGTTCATCGTTTATTGTTCATTAACCATTGATGCTTGTTTATTTTTCATTGTTTATTCTTCATTGATCATAGTTCCTTGTTCCTTCTTCATCGTTTATTCTTCATTGATCATTAATCCTTATTCATTCTTCATCGTTCATTCTTCATTGATCATTGATCCTTGTTCATTCTTCATCGTTCATTCTTCATTGATCATTGATCCTTGTTCATTCTTCATAGTTCATTCTTCAGTGATCATGAATCCTTGTTCATTCTTCATCGTTCATACCTCATTGATCATTGATCCTTGTTCATTCTTCATTGATCATTGATCCTTGTTCATTCTTCATTGACCATTGATCCTTGTTCATTCTTTAATATTCAATATTCATCATTTATTGTTCATTGATCATTGATGCTTATTCATTCTTCAATGTTCATTCTTCATTGATCATTGATCCTTGTTCATTCTTCATCGTATATTGTTCATTGATCATTGATCCTTGTTCATTCTTCATCGTTCATTCTTCAATGATCATTGATCCTTCTTCATTGTTCATTGTTCATTCTTTTATGATCATTGATACTTGTTCATTCTTCATTGACCATTGATCTTTGTTAGTTATTCATCGTATATTGTTCAATTTCCATTCATTATTGATCATAGATCCTTTTTCATTCTTCATCTTTCATTCTTTATTGATCATTGATCCTTGTTTATTCTTCATCGTATATTGTTCATTGATTATTGATCCTGGTTCGTTCTTCATCTTTCATTCTTTAATGATCATTGATCCTTCTTCATTCTTCATCGTTCATACTTTAATGATCATTGATCCTTGATGATTCTTCATCGTTCATTCTTCATTGTTCATTGATGATTCATCCTCGTTCATTATTCATCGTTCATTCTTTATTGATCATTGATCCTTGTTCATTGTTCATCGTTTATTGTTCATTAACCATTGATGCTTGTTTATTTTTCATTGTTCATTGTTCATTGATCATTGTTCCTTGTTCCTTCATCATCGTTTATTCTACATTGATCATTGATCCTTGTTCATTCTTCATCGTGCATTCACTATTGATCATTTATCCTTTTTCATTCTTCAGCTTTCATTCTTTATTGATCATTGATCCTTGTTTATTCTTCATCGTATATTATTCATTGATTATTGATCCTTGTTCGTTCTTCATCTTTCATTCTTTATTGATCATTGATCCTTCTTCATTCTTCATCGTTCATTCTTTAATGATCATTGATCCTTGATGATTCTTCATTGTTCATTCTTCATTGATCATTGATCATTGATCCTCGTTCATTATTCATCGTTCATTCTTTATTGATCATTGATCCTTGTTCATTGGTCATCGTTTATTATTCATTGATCATTGATCCTTGTTCATTCTTCATCGTTCATTCTTCATTGATCATTGATCCTTGTTCATTCTTCATCGTTCATTCTTCATTGATCATTGATCCTTGTTTATTCTTCATAGTTCATTCTTCAGTGATCAATAATCCATGTTCATTCTTCATCGTTCATACTTCATTGATCATTGATCCTTGTTTATTCTTCATCGTTCATTCTTCATTGATCATTGATCCTTGTTCATTCTTCATTGACCATTGATCCTTGTTCATTCTTGAATATTCAATATTCATCATTTATTGTTCACTGACGATTGATGCTTATTCATTCTTCAATGTTCATTCTTCCTTGATCATCGATCCTTTTTCATTTTTATCGTATATTGTTCATTGATCATTGATACTTGTTCATGCTTCATCGTTCATTCTCCAATGTACATTGATCCTTCTTCATTATTCATCGTTCATTCTTCAATGATCATCGATCCTTGTTAATTCTTCATTGACCATTGATCCTTGTTCATTCTTCAATGATCATGAATCCTTGTTCATTCTTCATCCTTCATTCTTCATTGATCATTTATCCTTGTTCATTCTTCATTGACCATTGATCCTTATTCATTCTTGAATATTCATTATTTATCATTTATTTTTCATGTATCATTGATGCTTATACATTCTTCAATGCTCATTCTTCATTGATCATTGATCCTTGTTCATTCTTCATTGACCATTGATCCTTGTTAGTTATTCATCGTATATTGTTCAATTTCCATTCTTTATTGATCATAGATCCTTTTTCATTCTTCATCTTTCATTCTTCATTTATCATTGATCCTTGTTTATTCTTCATCGTATTTTGTTCATTGAGTATTGATCCTGGTTCGTTCTTCATCGTTCATTCTTCAATGATCATTGATCCTTGATGATTCTTCATCGTTCATTCTTCATTGTTCATTGATTATTGATCGTTGTTCATTATTCATCGTTCATTTTTTATTGATCATTGACCCTTGTTCATTGTTCATCGTTTATTGTTCATTAACCATTGATGCTTGTTTATTTTTCATTGTTTATTCTTCATTGATCATAGTTCCTTGTTCCTTCTTCATCGTTTATTCTTCATTGATCATTAATCCTTATTCATTCTTCATCGTTCATTCTTCATTGATCATTGATCCTTGTTCATTCTTCATCGTTCATTCTTCATTGATCATTGATCCTTGTTCATTCTTCATAGTTCATTCTTCAGTGATCATGAATCCTTGTTCATTCTTCATCGTTCATACCTCATTGATCATTGATCCTTGTTCATTCTTCATTGATCATTGATCCTTGTTCATTCTTCATTGACCATTGATCCTTGTTCATTCTTTAATATTCAATATTCATCATTTATTGTTCATTGACCATTGATGCTTATTGATTCTTCAATGTTCATTATTCATTGATCATTGATCCTTTTTCATTCTTCATCATATATTGTTCATTGATCATTGTTACTTGTTCATTGTTCATCGTGCATTTTCCAATGTTCATTGATCCTTCTTCATTATTCATCGTTCATTCTTCAATGATCATTGATCCTTGTTCATTCTTCATTGACCATTGATGCTTGTTCATTCTTCAATGATCATTAATCCTTGTTCATTCTTCATCCTTCATTATTCATTGATCATTTATCCTTGTTCATTCGTCATTGAACATTGATCCTTGTTCATTATTCAATATTCATTATTCATCATTTATTTTTCACTGATTATTGATGCTTATTAATTTTTCAATGTTCATTCGTCATTGATCATTGATCCTTGTTCATTCTTCATCGTATATTGTTCATTAATCATTGATCCTTGATCATTCTTCATCAATCATTCTTCAATGATCATTGATCCTTCTTCATTGTTCATCGTTCATTCTTCAATGATCATTGATCCTTGTTCATTCTTCATTGACCATTGATCCTTTTTCATTCTTCAATGATCATTAATCCTTCTTCATTCTTCATTGATCATTGATCCTTGTTCATTCATCATTGACGATTGATCCTTGTTCATTCTTCAATATTCATTATTCATCGTTTATTGTTTATTGACGATTGATGCTTATTATTTGTTCAATATTCATTCCCTCATTCTTCATCGTATATTGTTCATTCTTCATCGTATATTGTTCATTCTTCATTGATCCTTGTTCATTCTTCATTGTTCATTCTTCAATGATCATTGATCCTTCTTCAATGTTCATCGTTCATTCTTCAATGATCATTGATACTTGTTCATTCTTCATTGAACATTGATCGTTGTTCATTCTTCAATGATCATTGATCCTTGTTCATTGTTCATCCTTTATTCTTTATTGATCATTGAGCCTTGTTGATTCTTCATCGTTCATTCTTCATTCATCATTGATCCTTGTTCATTATTCGTCGTTTATTGTTCATTGACCATTGATGCTTATTCATTCTTCAATATTCATTCTTCATTGATAATTGATGCTTGTTCATTCTTCAATGTATATTGTTCATTAATCATGGATCCTTGTTCATTCTTCATTGTTCATTCTTAAATGATTATTAATCCTTGTTCATTCTTCATCGTTCATTCTTCATTGATCATTGATCCTTGTTCATTCTTCATCGTTCATTCTTCATTGATCATTGAACCTTGTCTATTCTTCATCGTTCATTCTTCGTTGATCATTGATCCTTGTTCATTCTTCATAGTTCAAACTTCAGTGATCATTGATTCTTGTTCATTCTTTATCGTTCATTCTTCATTGATGTTATATCCTTTTTCATTCTTCATCGTTCATTCTTCATTGATCATTGATCCTTGTTCATTATTCGTTGTTTATTCTTCATTGACCATTGTTCCTTGTTCATTCTTCAATGATCATTAATCCTTGTTTATTCTTCATCCTTCATTCTTCATTGATCATTTATCCTTGTTCATTCTTCATTGACCATTGATCTTTGTTCATTCTTCAATATTCATTATTCATCATTTATTGTTCATTGATCATTGATGCTTATTCATTCTTCAATGTTCATTCTTCATTGATCATTGATCCTTGTTCATTCTTCATCGTATATTGTTCATTGATCATTGATCCTTGTTCATTCTTCATCGTTCATTCTTCAATGATCATTGATCCTTCTTCATTGTTCATTGTTCATTCTTTTATGATCATTGATACTTGTTCATTCTTCATTGACCATTGATCCTTGTTAGTTATTCATCGTATATTGTTCAATTTCCATTCTTTATTGATCATAGATCCTTTTTCATTCTTCATCTTTCATTCTTTATTGATCATTTATCCTTGTTTATTCTTCATCGTATATTGTTCATTGATTATTGATCCTGGTTCGTTCTACATCTTTAATTCTTTAATGATCATTGATCCTTCTTCATTCTTCATCGTTCATTCTTTAATGATCATTGATCCTTGATGATTCTTCATCGTTCATTCTTCATTGATCATTGATCATTGATCCTCGTTCATTATTCATCGTTCATTCTTTATTGATCAATTATCCTTGTTCATTGGTCATTGTTTATTGTTCATTAACCATTGATGCTTGTTTATTTTTCATTATTCATTCTTCATTGATCATTGTTCCTTGTTCCTTCTTCATCGTTTATTCTACAATGATCATTGATCTTTGTTCATTCTTCATCGTGCATTCATTATTGATCATTTATCCTTGTTCATTCTTCATCTTTCATTCTTTATTGATCATTGATCCTTGTTTATTCTTCATCGTATATTGTTCATAGATTATTGATCCTGGTTCGTTCTTCATCTTTCATTCTTTAATGATCATTGATCCTTCTTCATTCTTCATCGTTCATACTTTAGTGATCATTGATCCTTGATGATTCTTCATCGTTCATTCTTCATTGATCATTGATCATTGATCCTCGTTCATTATTCATCGTTCATTCTTTATTGATCATTGATCCTTGTTCATTGGTCATCGTTTATTGTTCATTAACCATTGATGCTTGTTTATTTTTCATTTTTCATTCTTCATTGATCATTGTTCCTTGTTCCTTCATCATCGTTTATTCTACATTGATCATTGATCCTTGTTCATTCTTCATCATGCATTCACTATTGATCATTTATCCTTGTTCATTCTTCATCTTTCATTCTTTATTTATCATTGATCCTTGTTTATTCTTCATCGTATATTGTTCATTGATTATTCATCTTGGTTCGTTCTTCATCTTTCATTCTTTAATGATCATTGATCCTTCTTCATTCTTCATCGTTCATTCTTTAATGATCATTGATCCTTGATGATTCTTCATCGTTCATTCTTCATTGATCATTGATCATTGATCCTCCTTCATTATTCATCGTTCATTCTTTATTGATCATTGATCCTTGTTCATTGGTCATCGTTTATTATTCATTGATCATTGATCCTTGTTCATTCTTCATCGTTCATTCTTCATTGATCATTGATCCTTGTTCATTCTTCATCGTTCATTCTTCATTGATCATTGATCCTTGTTCATTCTTCATAGTTCATTCTTCAGTGATCAATAATCCATGTTCATTCTTCATCGTTCATACTTCATTGATCATTGATCCTTGTTTATTCTTCATCGTTCATTCTTCATTGATCATTAATCCTTGTTCATTCTTCATTGACCATTGATCCTTGTTCATTCTTGAATATTCAATATTCATCATTTATTGTTCACTGACGATTGATGCTTATTCATTCTTCAATGTTCATTCTTCATTGATCATCGATCCTTTTTCATTTTTATCGTATATTGTTCATTGATCATTGATCCTTGTTAATTCTTCATCGTATATTGTTCATTGATCATTGATCCTTGTGAATTCTTCATCGTATATTGTTAATTGATCATTGATCCTTATTCATTCTTCATCGTTCATTCTTCAATGATCATTGATCCTTCTTCATTGTTCATCGTTCATTCTTCAATGATCATTGATCCTTGTTCATTTTTCATTGACCATTGAACCTTGTTCATTCTTCATTGATCATTAATCCTTGTTCGTTCATCATCCTTCATTCTTCATTGATCATTCATCCTTTTTCATTCTTCATTGACCATTGATCCTTGTTAGTTATTCATCGTATATTAATCAATTTCCATTCTTTATTGATCATAGATCCCTTTTCATTCTTCATCTTTCATTCTTCATTGATCATTGATCCTTGTTTATTCTTCATCGTATTTTGTTCATTGAGTATGGATCCTGGTTCGTTCTTCATCGTTCATTCTTCAATGATCATTGATCCTTGATGATTCTTCATCGTTCATTCTTCATTGATCATTGATCATTTATCCTTATTCATTATTCATCGTTCATTTTTTATTGATCATTGATCCTTGTTCATTGTTCATCGTTTATTGTTCATTAACCATTGATGCTTGTTTATTCTTCATTGTTCATTCTTCATTGATCATAGTTCCTTGTTCCTTCTTCATCGTTTATTCTTCATTGATCATTAATCCTTGTTCATTCC
Source organism: Amaranthus tricolor (assembly GCF_026212465.1). Taxonomy (NCBI): domain Eukaryota; kingdom Viridiplantae; phylum Streptophyta; class Magnoliopsida; order Caryophyllales; family Amaranthaceae; genus Amaranthus; species Amaranthus tricolor. The sequence continues at coordinate 23,495,566 of NC_080061.1, forward strand.
TCATCATTCATTCTTCAATGATCATTGATCCTTGTATATTCTTCATCGTTCATTCTTCGTTGATAATTAATCCTTGTTCATTCTTTATCGTTCATTCTTCAATGATCATTGATCCTTGTACATTCTTCGTCGTTCATTCTTCAATGAACATTGATCCTTGTTCATTATTCATCGTTCCTTCTTCATTGATCATTGATCCGTGTTCATTCTTCATCGTTCATTCTTCAATGATCATTAATCCTTATTGATTATTCATTTCATCGATCATTGTTCAATGATCATTGATCCTTGTTCATTGTTCGTCGTTCATTCGTCATTGATCATTGATCCTTGTTCATTATGCATCGTTCATTCTTCATAGATCATTGAACCTTGTTCATTTTTCATCGTTCATTCTTGAATGATCATTGATCCTTCTACATTCTTCATCGTTAATTCTTCATTGATAATTGATCCTTGTACATTCTTCATCGTTCATTATTCAATGATCATTGATCCTTGTTCATTGTTCATCGTTCATTCTTCATTGATCATTGATCCTTGTTCATTCTTCATCGTTCATTCTTCAATGATCATTGATCCTTGTACAATCTTCATCGTTCATTCTTCAATGATCAATGATCATTTATCCTTGTTCATTATTCATCGTTCATTCGTCATTGATCATTGATCCTTGTTCATTCTTTATCGTTCATTCTTAAAGGATCATTGATACTTGTTCATTCTTCATCGGTTATTCTTCAATGATCATTGATTCTTGTACATTATTAATCGTTCATTCTTCAATGATCATTGATCCTTGTTCATTATTCATCGTTCATTCTTCAATGATCATTGATCCTTGTTGATTATTCATCGATCATTGTTCAAAGATCATTGATCCTTGTTCATTATGCATCAATTCATTCTTCATTGATCATTGATCCTTGTTCATTCTTCATCGTTCATTCTTCAATGATCATTGATTCTTGTATATTCTTAATCATTCATTCTTCAATGATCATTGATCATTGTTCATTATTCATCGTTTATTCTTTAATGATCATCTAACCTTGTTCATTCTTCATCGTTCAATCTTTATTCATCATTGATCCTTGTTCATTATGCATCGTTCATTCTTCATTGATCTTTGATCTTTGTTCATTCTTCATCGATCATTGTTCAATGATCATTGATCCTTGTTCATTGTTCGTCGTTCATTTTTCAATGATCATTGATCCTTGTACATTCTTCATCGTTCATTCTTCATTGATAATTAATCCTTGTTCATTCTTTATCGTTCATTCTTCAATGAACATTGATCCTTGTTTATTATTCATCGTTCCTTCTTCATTGATCATTGATCCGTGTTCATTCTTCATCGTTCATTCTTCAATGATCATTAATCCTTATTGATTATTCATTTCATCGATCATTGTTCAATGATCATTGATCCTTGTTCATTGTTCGTCGTTCATTCGTCATTGATCATTGATCCTTGTTCATTATGCATCGTTCATTCTTCATAGATCATTGAACCTTGTTCATTTTTCATCGTTCATTCTTGAATGATCATTGATCCTTCTACATTCTTCCTCGTTAATTCTTCATTGATAATTGATCTTTGTACATTCTTCATCGTTCATTATTCAATGATCATTGATCCTTGTTCATTGTTCATCGTTCATACTTCATTGATCATTGATCCGTGTTCATTCTTCATCGTTCATTCTTCAATGATCATTACTTAAAATTAATAAGTTGTGTTATTAATAATGATAATATTATCAATTATTAATTGATAATTGATCATTACTTAAAATTATACTTCAATGATAATATAAAATTAATTGATAATAATATATTATCAATTAATAATATATCAAATATCAAATATCTTCAATGATCATTACTTAAAATTAAATTAATAATTGATAATATAAAATTAATTGATAATAATATAAAATTGATATTAAATATAAAATGATTTATATAATTGATAATATCCATTATTAATTGATAATTGATAATATAAAATTGATAATATTTGTGTTAGGTATATTTATTTGAGATATTAAATTATTATTAATATCCAACTTAAAATTCATAATAAGATTTATATAATTGATAAGTCCCTTTTGAAATTTTATATTTAATATCCATGGGTGAACTATTTGCACTATATAAATCTCCTATTCCTGAATATGAAGCAAATGCTTCTCAAACATCTCAAATCTCTTCATCTAGACCTGCATCTCCCACAATGTCTGATATGCAAAATTTTGACTCTATCAATACAATTACTAAAGATTTTGAAATAGATAAAAACTATCTAAGAGATGAATTTAATTCCTCTCACAATGCTGAACATCGAGATTGGTTTAGATCTTTTTCTCGCTCCTTTAAAGACTCAATAAGAGATGTATGGTATAAAGATATGAATACTCTTCAAATTAATATCCCGTTTTTTACATGGTTTTTATTGTTTTGTGAAAAACAAGGTATTGCTAATCCATATTCTCAAAATCACATATTTGTACAAACCAAACTTCAAAAAAATTGGGTTTTGAAAGATGGACAAACAATTAGTTCAGTTCATCCACCATTACAAAATATTACTTTTCCCTATTATGACCGTGAAATAAAGGCTAGTCCTTTTAAAGAAGGAAGAGTAGATCAAACAGATAAAACTCCAAATGTAGAAGACATCATTAAAATTTATCATCAAAATAATTTTACAAATCAAATCCTTCATACCGTTGCTACACAAGTAGATCAACTTTAAAATAAGGTTGATAATTTACAAAAAGAAACCTCTAGATCCATAGCCCCTAATACGATTGCATCATTAGGATCTGATAAGGTTTCTGCACCGCATTTCAAACCACCAGGATTAACTATACCTATGACTCAAATGTTTCCAAAAAATGGTTTTACTTCTTCTAACTCTAATTCTGCAGTGTTAGATAAAATTCAAAAATCTTTACAAAAATTAGCAGATAGTCCAAATCATATTAAGGTTTTGAGTAAATATCAAAGTTCAGAGATATCTTCTGATGAAGAAAATTCTGAGTCTTTAATCATTTCAAATGTTGCAAAGCAATTTCAAGAATCTGATAATGATCCTCATCAAATTAATAAAATACGATCATCTTGGAAGAATATCCCTACAAAAAACTATTATCCTAGGCCTACTCCTGTTGATCTTCAATATGAAGAAAGGTCTACATTTACCTCCAAATCCTTTTCTCCAGATATGATCCATGAATGGAACATAGATGGAAAATCTGATTATGAAATTCTTAATACTCTTCAAAATATGGGAATGGCTATTGTAGCTTACAAGGCAAAACCTTTGGATGAACAAATAATTTTTGGTTTTATTATATCAGGTTTTACTGGGCAATTAAAAAACTGGTGGGATAATCTTCCCACTTTACAAGACAGATTAGAAATTTTGAATCACGTTACTGACATTATGGATGATCAAGGAAATGTATTTCAAAAATCTGACTGCTGTGATTTCTTAATCATAGTTATTGCCTTTCATTTTGTCGGTAACCCTACTCAAACTCTTTCTTCTGGAGAAACGATTTTACAAAATTTACGTTGCCCAACTTTAAGTGACTATAGATGGTATAAAGATACCTTCTTTAGTTATGTTTTACAAAGACAAGATTGCAATCAAAGTTTTTGGAAAGAAAAATTTATATCAGGACTACCAAAATTATTTGCTCAAAGAATTTTTAGAAAAATAGCTGAACATGATACAGATAAAGAACAAGCTCTTAATAATACTACTTATGGAGGACTATTCGCTTTCATTAAAAAGGAAGGTCTTTCTTTATGTGAAGAACTCAAACTCCAAGCCAAATATACCTCTGAAAAGAAACAATCTAGGAAAGAAATTGGATGTTTCTGTGAAGCATTTGGTATGGAAGGTATTAGAGCTCCCTCTACAAAAAAGAAAATTAAAAAACAATTTTCTAAATTTTCAAAAGATAAAAAAAAAAAAAAATCTTATCCTTCTTATTATCGAAAGAAACGAGGAAAGAAAAATTTCCGAAATTTCCGAAAATCAAACAAAGCTTTCAAAATCTTTTGTTATTCGTGTGGAAAACCTGGGCATAAAGCAAATGCTTGTACCACAAAGAAAAAGATTCAAGAGTTATTTATTAACGACTCTGAGCTAGGAGATAAAATATCCAAAATATTATTACAAACTCCTGAGTCTACTTCTTCTTCTTCTTCTTCTTCTTCAGAAAAGGAAGATGACGAAATTTTACAAATTAATGATCAAACTTCTGATTCTGAATCTTCGATTTCTTCCTCTCCTATCAAATGCATTAATGTTTTAACAGATAAAGAGAAAAATGTGGAATTTCTTTTTGATCTCGTTGACAAAATCCAAGATAAAGAGATCAAAAGAGAAACCCTTTTGAAACTCAAAACTATGGTTTTGGGTGAAACCTCTACCTCTAAAAACAAAGAAAGTATTCCAATTCCTCAAATTGAACCTTTCAATATTTCAAAATTATTAGAAAAATACTCTTCGAAAGAAATGACTTCTAAATTAATTCCTATTAAGAATCAAACTCTTTCGGTCAAAGATCTTCAACTTGAAATAAATAAAATCAAAGAAGACATCATTTCTATCAAAAATAGTTTAAAGCATTTAGAAATCAAAGATTTCGAACTTGAAACAAAATTATCTATTTTAGAAAACCCCATCTATAAAGAAAATCTTTCTTTGGGAAAAGAGAAAGTTAATGGGGATGATGATGATTTTATCACCGTTATTAATAAAATTAATTTTCAAAAATGGTACGCACCAGTTACTTTTCAAATTGGAGATTTTCAAAAAACCTATATTGCTTTAATTGATAGTGGAGCAGATCAAAATTGCTTAAGGGAAGGATTAGTCCCAACCAAATTTTATGAAAAAACAAAAACTCGGTTATATAGTGCAAATAGTTCACCCATGGATATTAAATATAAAATTTCAAAAGAGAAGATCATAAATGAAAATTATAGTTTTACTAATACTTTCATTATTATTAATGATATTAAGGAAGAAATAATATTAGGTACTCCCTTTTTAACACAAATTTATCCTTTTTGGGTTGATGACAAAGGTGTTCATACAAAAATTTTAGGGAAACAATTATCATTTCCTTTTTTAAGTCCCATGTTACAAAAAGATATTAATTTATTACAAAATTCTTCAGTAATACAAAGTATAAATTTAATAAAACAAAAAGAATTTCAAATTTCCTCTTTAAAAGAAGAAATTTCTTTTCAAAGGATTGAAGAACAATTACAACAATCAAAATTGCAACAAAAAATTTTTAATTTAGAAAATATTTTTAAATCAAAAGTTTGTGCAGATATTCCAAATGCCTTTTGGGATAGAAAAAGGCATATTGTCACATTGCCATATGAAAAGGATTTCTCTGAAAAAAATATTCCTACAAAAGCTAGACCCATCCAAATGAATTCTGAGCATCTTGAATTCTGCAAGAAAGAAATTCAAACTCTTTTAGATAAAAAATTAATAACTCCATCCAAATCTCCTTGGAGCTGTGCAGCATTTTATGTTATGAATGCAGCAGAAAAAGAAAGAGGAGTTCCTAGATTAGTTATTAATTACAAACCTTTAAACAAAGTTCTTCAATGGATAAGATATCCAATCCCAAATAAAAGAGATTTAATTAATCGCTTATATAAAGCCAAAATATTTTCAAAATTTGATATGAAATCTGGTTTCTGGCAAATACAAATTGCTAAAGAAGATAGGTATAAAACTGCATTCACGGTACCATTTGGACATTATGAGTGGAATGTAATGCCTTTTGGACTTAAAAATGCTCCTTCTGAATTTCAACATATAATGAATGATATTTTCAATCAATTTTCTTCATTCATAATTGTTTATATAGATGATGTTTTAATTTTTTCTCATGATATTGATCAACATTTCAAACATTTACATATATTTCTAAACACTGTTGAAAAAAATGGTTTAGTAGTTTCTGCTACTAAAATGAAATTATTTCAAACAAAAATTAGATTTTTGGGACATGACATTTATAAAGGAACAATCAAGCCAATTACAAGGTCTTTAGAATTTGCAGAAAAATTCCCTAAAGAAATTAAAGACAAAACCCAATTACAAAGATTTTTGGGATGTCTAAATTATATATCAGATTTTTTCCCAAAGCTCAGACAAATTTGCATGCCCCTCTTTCAAAGACTTCAAAAAAATCCGCCTCCCTGGTCAGAAATTCATACTAAGACTATTATTGAATTAAAACAAAAAATCAAATCACTTCCATGTCTAGGCATTCCAGATCCATCTGCATTCATGATAGTAGAAACAGATGCATCAGAAATAGGATATGGTGGCATATTAAAACAAAGAATAGATACAAAAGAACAATTAGTTAGATTTCATTCAGGTCTCTGGCTCGGACCTCAAAAAAATTATTCTACCATTAAAAAGGAAATTTTATCTATAGTACTATGCGTTTCAAAATTTCAAGATGATCTTTACAACAAAAAATTTTTGATAAGGATCGACTGCAAATCTGCAAAAGAGGTTCTAGAAAAGGATGTCAAAAACATTGTTTCTAAACAAATTTTTGCAAGATGGCAAGCAATTTTATCAGTATTTGATTTTCAAATAGAGCATATAAGAGGCGAAAGTAACTCTCTCCCTGATTTCTTAACCAGAGAATTTCTACAGGGACATCATAATGCCAAGGAAGAAGAATCAGCAAGAAAAACTCAAAGGGTTCCAGAGTTCAGATGATTACGAAATGGAACCAGATCAAAAACCAAACAAAACAGAACAAAATAAATTTTCATCCTCCAAAAATCTTCAAACTACCCTATCCATTTCAAACAAATTTACTCAACTAAATGATTTTCCCCGCTTCCATATTCACAAATTGTTCAAGAGCCTACTTCACAAAATATTATTCCAAATTCAAAACAAAAAGAACCAACTACAAAAATACCAACACAAAGCTTTACCAAATCTGCATACATTACAAAAACCGAAATAGAAAATGTATATCTCACTAATTTTACAATTCCTCAAAGCCCACAAATTATTAATTCAATCAATCAAAAAACTTTTCCAAAAGGTTGCGAATGGATACCAAAAAATCGTTTTAAAACTCAAAGGTTTTATGAATTTATTTTAGTAGATTCAAACTCTGTTGAAATCCAACATATCAAGGATTCTTCAGAAAAAATAATTTATTCAAAATGTGTTTTTAAGAAAATTATTTCTTCTGTAGAATGGGGAGACCCTTATGCAGAACGAATTTTTTCAAAAAGATTTTTTCCTCAAAATTACTCATACTATGATTACAAAATGGCCTGGTATAGAGCATTTTTATTCAGACCATTTGATCATTCATGGTTTTTTATATTTGACAAATATTGTCCAAAGAAATATCCTATGTGGTTTTATCATTGGTGGTATTTATTTGGACCAACTCCTCAAATTTATCCAAAAGAATGCAATGAGGGTTTCACAACTTTTGTTGCCAATTCAAATTATCAAGCTTATGAAACTCCAGTCATGTTTCATGCAGAATTTAAAATTCCATGGATTCTATGTTGGAGTTACTGTCTCAAACAACACCTTCCACGTCCATATCCATATTCATTAATAAGAGAATTCAAAATTAAATGGTGGGACAAATTTACCTTAGAAATTTTTTCAACAAAAAATGTTATCTCCTTTTTTCAAACCGTTATAAAAATGGAATACCAATCTCCATCAACCACCAACAAACCTTCACCCTCAAAAGCAACATCAAATTCAAACTCTCCTCAACACAATAAAAACCCCAAAGTAGAAAGTCCAAATTCAGAATCATTATCTAAAGTCCAGAAAGCTATTCTCAAAAAGATTCTTGAAGATCCACAATATGCAAAGAAAATATTATTAGAAGAATCCTCTGATGAGATTTTATCGGAGTTTTCAAATGAGTCTTATGATCCAACATTTGGTGGCCCATTTGCTCAAGATCCATATGACTTTTAATATTGAGTTCACAAAAGATCAATTCAAATGTTCAACAACTCAAATTAATTCATCCGGAAGCACAAACGTAAGCAATGACGAAATCACAAGCATCTCCAACATTAATTCAAAGCATCTTCAACAGTAAAGCATCTCCAACAGTGATTCAAAGCATCTTAAACAGTAAAGCATCTTCAATAGTAATTCAAAGCATCTTCTACAATATTATAGTGTAACTTTAATAATTATGTTTGTACTATTTACTTTTTCTCTTTAGTTTCTTATTGGAAGAACAGATTGCACCTTATCTCTTCCTTTGTGTATAAATTAAGTGTCTAGCTCTAAGATGAGAGCATCCTATAATTTTCTTTTGTTTAAGTCTTATCTCAAATAAATCTAACTTTCTTTACTTATCTTATTATTATCAATTATATAATAAGATTTATATCCACAAAATTATTAAATTATTTTCTCTATCGATCCTGTACTCCCTATTGGTATATCCATGGATATTAAATATAAAATGATTTATATAATTGATAATATCCAACTTATTAATAATTGATAATATCCATTATTAATATCCAACTTATTAATAATTTATATCAATTTTAAGTAATGATCATTGAAGAATATTATCATTGAAGTATAATTAATAATTTTAAGTAATGATTATTAATTTTATATTTGATTATTAATTTTAAGTAATGATTATTAATTTTAAGAAATTTTGCAATTGTTTTCCGTGTTTATTTTAGATTAATGAATTCCACAGTTAATCCAAAATTCATACATGAGGCTTCTTCAGAAAAGGAAGATGACGAAATTTTACAAATTAATGATCAAACTTCTGATTCTGAATCTTCGATTTCTTCCTCTCCTATCAAATGCATTAATGTTTTAACAGATAAAGAGAAAAATGTGGAATTTCTTTTTGATCTCGTTGACAAAATCCAAGATAAAGAGATCAAAAGAGAAACTCTTTTGAAACTCAAAACTATGGTTTTGGGTGAAACCTCTACCTCTAAAAACAAAGAAAGTATTCCAATTCCTCAAATTGAACCTTTCAATATTTCAAAATTATTAGAAAAATACTCTTCGAAAGAAATGACTTCTAAATTAATTCCTATTAAGAATCAAACTCTTTCGGTCAAAGATCTTCAACTTGAAATAAATAAAATCAAAGAAGACATCATTTCTATCAAAAATAGTTTAAAGCATTTAGAAATCAAAGATTTCGAACTTGAAACAAAATTATCTATTTTAGAAAACCCCATCTATAAAGAAAATCTTTCTTTGGGAAAAGAGAAAGTTAATGGGGATGATGATGATTTTATCACCGTTATTAATAAAATTAATTTTCAAAAATGGTACGCACCAGTTACTTTTCAAATTGGAGATTTTCAAAAAACCTATATTGCTTTAATTGATAGTGGAGCAGATCAAAATTGCTTAAGGGAAGGATTAGTCCCAACCAAATTTTATGAAAAAACAAAAACTCGGTTATATTGTGCAAATAGTTCACCCATGGATATTAAATATAAAATTTCAAAAGAGAAGATCATAAATGAAAATTATAGTTTTACTAATACTTTCATTATTATTAATGATATTAAGGAAGAAATAATATTAGGTACTCCCTTTTTAACACAAATTTATCCTTTTTGGGTTGATGACAAAGGTGTTCATACAAAAATTTTAGGGAAACAATTATCATTTCCTTTTTTAAGTCCCATGTTACAAAAAGATATTAATTTATTACAAAATTCTTCAGTAATACAAAGTATAAATTTAATAAAACAAAAAGAATTTCAAATTTCCTCTTTAAAAGAAGAAATTTCTTTTCAAAGGATTGAAGAACAATTACAACAATCAAAATTGCAACAAAAAATTTTTAATTTAGAAAATATTTTTAAATCAAAAGTTTGTGCTGATATTCCAAATGCCTTTTGGGATAGAAAAAGGCATATTGTCACATTGCCATATGAAAAGGATTTCTCTGAAAAAAATATTCCTACAAAAGCTAGACCCATCCAAATGAATTCTGAGCATCTTGAATTCTGCAAGAAAGAAATTCAAACTCTTTTAGATAAAAAATTAATAACTCCATCCAAATCTCCTTGGAGCTGTGCAGCATTTTATGTTATGAATGCAGCAGAAAAAGAAAGAGGAGTTCCTAGATTAGTTATTAATTACAAACCTTTAAACAAAGTTCTTCAATGGATAAGATATCCAATCCCAAATAAAAGAGATTTAATTAATCGCTTATATAAAGCCAAAATATTTTCAAAATTTGATATGAAATCTGGTTTCTGGCAAATACAAATTGCTAAAGAAGATAGGTATAAAACTGCATTCACGGTACCATTTGGACATTATGAGTGGAATGTAATGCCTTTTGGACTTAAAAATGCTCCTTCTGAATTTCAACATATAATGAATGATATTTTCAATCAATTTTCTTCATTCATAATTGTTTATATAGATGATGTTTTAATTTTTTCTCATGATATTGATCAACATTTCAAACATTTACATATATTTCTAAACACTGTTGAAAAAAATGGTTTAGTAGTTTCTGCTACTAAAATGAAATTATTTCAAACAAAAATTAGATTTTTGGGACATGACATTTATAAAGGAACAATCAAGCCAATTACAAGGTCTTTAGAATTTGCAGAAAAATTCCCTAACGAAATTAAAGACAAAACCCAGTTACAAAGATTTTTGGGATGTCTAAATTATATATCAGATTTTTTCCCAAAGCTCAGACAAATTTGCATGCCCCTCTTTCAAAGACTTCAAAAAAATCCGCCTCCCTGGTCAGAAATTTATACTAAGACTATTATTGAATTAAAACAAAAAATCAAATCACTTCCATGTCTAGGCATTCCAGATCCATCTGCATTCATGATAGTAGAAACAGATGCATCAGAAATAGGATATGGTGGCATATTAAAACAAAGAATAGATACAAAAGAACAATTAGTTAGATTTCATTCAGGTCTCTGGCTCGGACCTCAAAAAAATTATTCTACCATTAAAAAGGAAATTTTATCTATAGTACTATGCGTTTCAAAATTTCAAGATGATCTTTACAACAAAAAATTTTTGATAAGGATCGACTGCAAATCTGCAAAAGAGGTTCTAGAAAAGGATGTCAAAAACATTGTTTCTAAACAAATTTTTGCAAGATGGCAAGCAATTTTATCAGTATTTGATTTTCAAATAGAGCATATAAGAGGCGAAAGTAACTCTCTCCCTGATTTCTTAACCAGAGAATTTCTACAGGGACATCATAATGCCAAGGAAGAAGAATCAGCAAGAAAAACTCAAAGGGTTCCAGAGTTCAGATGATTACGAAATGGAACCAGATCAAAAACCAAACAAAACAGAACAAAATAAATTTTCATCCTCCAAAAATCTTCAAACTACCCTATCCATTTCAAACAAATTTACTCAACTAAATGATTTTCCCCGCTTCCATATTCACAAATTGTTCAAGAGCCTACTTCACAAAATATTATTCCAAATTCAAAACAAAAAGAACCAACTACAAAAATACCAACACAAAGCTTTACCAAATCTGCATACATTACAAAAACCGAAATAGAAAATGTATATCTCACTAATTTTACAATTCCTCAAAGCCCACAAATTATTAATTCAATCAATCAAAAAACTTTTCCAAAAGGTTGCGAATGGATACCAAAAAATCGTTTTAAAACTCAAAGGTTTTATGAATTTATTTTAGTAGATTCAAACTCTGTTGAAATCCAACATATCAAGGATTCTTCAGAAAAAATAATTTATTCAAAATGTATTTTTAAGAAAATTATTTCTTCTATAGAATGGGGAGACCCTTATGCAGAACGAATTTTTTCAAAAAGATTTTTTCCTCAAAATTACTCATACTATGATTACAAAATGGCCTGGTATAGAGCATTTTTATTCAGACCATTTGATCATTCATGGTTTTTTATATTTGACAAATATTGTCCAAAGAAATATCCTATGTGGTTTTATCATTGGTGGTATTTATTTGGACCAACTCCTCAAATTTATCCAAAAGAATGCAATGAGGGTTTCACAACTTTTGTTGCCAATTCAAATTATCAAGCTTATGAAACTCCAGTCATGTTTCATGCAGAATTTAAAATTCCATGGATTCTATGTTGGAGTTACTGTCTCAAACAACACCTTCCACGTCCATATCCATATTCATTAATAAGAGAATTCAAAATTAAATGGTGGGACAAATTTACCTTAGAAATTTGTTCAACAAAAAATGTTATCTCCTTTTTTCAAACCGTTATAAAAATGGAATACCAATCTCCATCAACCACCAACAAACCTTCACCCTCAAAAGCAACATCAAATTCAAACTCTCCTCAACACAATAAAAACCCCAAAGTAGAAAGTCCAAATTCAGAATCATTATCTAAAGTCCAGAAAGCTATTCTCAAAAAGATTCTTGAAGATCCACAATATGCAAAGAAAATATTATCAGAAGAATCCTCTGATGAGATTTTATCGGAGTTTTCAAATGAGTCTTATGATCCAACATTTGGTGGCCCATTTGCTCAAGATCCATATGACTTTTAATATTGAGTTCACAAAAGATCAATTCAAATGTTCAACAACTCAAATTAATTCATCCGGAAGCACAAACGTAAGCAATGACGAAATCAAAAGCATCTCCAACATTAATTCAAAGCATCTTCAACAGTAAAGCATCTCCAACAGTGATTCAAAGCATCTTAAACAGTAAAGCATCTTCAATAGTAATTCAAAGCATCTTCTACAATATTATAGTGTAACTTTAATAATTATGTTTGTACTATTTACTTTTTCTCTTTAGTTTCTTATTGGAAGAGCAGATTGCACCTTATCTCTTCCTTTGTGTATAAATTAAGTGTCTAGCTCTAAGATGAGAGCATCCTGTAATTTTCTTTTGTTTAAGTCTTATCTCAAATAAATCTAACTTTCTTTACTTATCTTATTATTATCAATTATATAATAAGATTTATATCCACAAAATTATTAAATTATTTTCTCTATCGATCCTATACTCCCTATTGGTATATCCATGGATATTAAATATAAAATGATTTATATAATTGATAATATCCAACTTATTAATAATTGATAATATCCATTATTAATATCCAACTTATTAATAATTTGTATCAATTTTAAGTAATGATCATTGAAGAATATTATCATTGAAGTATAATTAATAATTTTAAGTAATGATTATTAATTTTATATTTGATTATTAATTTTAAGTAATGATTATTAATTTTAAGAAATTTTGCAATTGTTTTCCGTGTTTATTTTAGATTAATGAATTCCACAGTTAATCCAAAATTCATACATGAGGCTTCTTCAGAAAAGGAAGATGACGAAATTTTACAAATTAATGATCAAACTTCTGATTCTGAATCTTCGATTTCTTCCTCTCCTATCAAATGCATTAATGTTTTAACAGATAAAGAGAAAAATGTGGAATTTCTTTTTGATCTCGTTGACAAAATCCAAGATAAAGAGATCAAAAGAGAAACTCTTTTGAAACTCAAAACTATGGTTTTGGGTGAAACCTCTACCTCTAAAAACAAAGAAAGTATTCCAATTCCTCAAATTGAACCTTTCAATATTTCAAAACTATTAGAAAAATACTCTTCGAAAGAAATGACTTCTAAATTAATTCCTATTAAGAATCAAACTCTTTCGGTCAAAGATCTTCAACTTGAAATAAATAAAATCAAAGAAGACATCATTTCTATCAAAAATAGTTTAAAGCATTTAGAAATCAAAGATTTCGAACTTGAAACAAAATTATCTATTTTAGAAAACCCCATCTATAAAGAAAATCTTTCTTTGGGAAAAGAGAAAGTTAATGGGGATGATGATGATTTTATCACCGTTATTAATAAAATTAATTTTCAAAAATGGTACGCACCAGTTACTTTTCAAATTGGAGATTTTCAAAAAACCTATATTGCTTTAATTGATAGTGGAGCAGATCAAAATTGCTTAAGGGAAGGATTAGTCCCAACCAAATTTTATGAAAAAACAAAAACTCGGTTATATAGTGCAAATAGTTCACCCATGGATATTAAATATAAAATTTCAAAAGGGAAGATCATAAATGAAAATTATAGTTTTACTAATACTTTCATTATTATTAATGATATTAAGGAAGAAATAATATTAGGTACTCCCTTTTTAACACAAATTTATCCTTTTTGGGTTGATGACAAAGGTGTTCATACAAAAATTTTAGGGAAACAATTATCATTTCCTTTTTTAAGTCCCATGTTACAAAAAGATATTAATTTATTACAAAATTCTTCAGTAATACAAAGTATAAATTTAATAAAACAAAAAGAATTTCAAATTTCCTCTTTAAAAGAAGAAATTTCTTTTCAAAGGATTGAAGAACAATTACAACAATCAAAATTGCAACAAAAAATTTTTAATTTAGAAAATATTTTTAAATCAAAAGTTTGTGCTGATATTCCAAATGCCTTTTGGGATAGAAAAAGGCATATTGTCACATTGCCATATGAAAAGGATTTCTCTGAAAAAAATATTCCTACAAAAGCTAGACCCATCCAAATGAATTCTGAGCATCTTGAATTCTGCAAGAAAGAAATTCAAACTCTTTTAGATAAAAAATTAATAACTCCATCCAAATCTCCTTGGAGCTGTGCAGCATTTTATGTTATGAATGCAGCAGAAAAAGAAAGAGGAGTTCCTAGATTAGTTATTAATTACAAACCTTTAAACAAAGTTCTTCAATGGATAAGATATCCAATCCCAAATAAAAGAGATTTAATTAATCGCTTATATAAAGCCAAAATATTTTCAAAATTTGATATGAAATCTGGTTTCTGGCAAATACAAATTGCTAAAGAAGATAGGTATAAAACTGCATTCACGGTACCATTTGGACATTATGAGTGGAATGTAATGCCTTTTGGACTTAAAAATGCTCCTTCTGAATTTCAACATATAATGAATGATATTTTCAATCAATTTTCTTCATTCATAATTGTTTATATAGATGATGTTTTAATTTTTTCTCATGATATTGATCAACATTTCAAACATTTACATATATTTCTAAACACTGTTGAAAAAAATGGTTTAGTAGTTTCTGCTACTAAAATGAAATTATTTTAAACAAAAATTAGATTTTTGGGACATGACATTTATAAAGGAACAATCAAGCCAATTACAAGGTCTTTAGAATTTGCAGAAAAATTCCCTAACGAAATTAAAGACAAAACCCAGTTACAAAGATTTTTGGGATGTCTAAATTATATATCAGATTTTTTCCCAAAGCTCAGACAAATTTGCATGCCCCTCTTTCAAAGACTTCAAAAAAATCCACCTCCCTGGTCAGAAATTCATACTAAGACTATTATTGAA
This sequence comes from Amaranthus tricolor, assembly GCF_026212465.1. NCBI lineage: Eukaryota > Viridiplantae > Streptophyta > Magnoliopsida > Caryophyllales > Amaranthaceae > Amaranthus > Amaranthus tricolor. Next base: position 23,511,020 of record NC_080061.1, read on the forward strand.
TTAAAACAAAAAATCAAATCACTTCCATGTCTAGGCATTCCAGATCCATCTGCATTCATGATAGTAGAAACAGATGCATCAGAAATAGGATATGGTGGCATATTAAAACAAAGAATAGATACAAAAGAACAATTAGTTAGATTTCATTCAGGTCTCTGGCTCGGACCTCAAAAAAATTATTCTACCATTAAAAAGGAAATTTTATCTATAGTACTATGCGTTTCAAAATTTCAAGATGATCTTTACAACAAAAAATTTTTGATAAGGATCGACTGCAAATCTGCAAAAGAGGTTCTAGAAAAGGATGTCAAAAACATTGTTTCTAAACAAATTTTTGCAAGATGGCAAGCAATTTTATCAGTATTTGATTTTCAAATAGAGCATATAAGAGGCGAAAGTAACTCTCTCCCTGATTTCTTAACCAGAGAATTTCTACAGGGACATCATAATGCCAAGGAAGAAGAATCAGCAAGAAAAACTCAAAGGGTTCCAGAGTTCAGATGATTACGAAATGGAACCAGATCAAAAACCAAACAAAACAGAACAAAATAAATTTTCATCCTCCAAAAATCTTCAAACTACCCTATCCATTTCAAACAAATTTACTCAACTAAATGATTTTCCCCGCTTCCATATTCACAAATTGTTCAAGAGCCTACTTCACAAAATATTATTCCAAATTCAAAACAAAAAGAACCAACTACAAAAATACCAACACAAAGCTTTACCAAATCTGCATACATTACAAAAACCGAAATAGAAAATGTATATCTCACTAATTTTACAATTCCTCAAAGCCCACAAATTATTAATTCAATCAATCAAAAAACTTTTCCAAAAGGTTGCGAATGGATACCAAAAAATCGTTTTAAAACTCAAAGGTTTTATGAATTTATTTTAGTAGATTCAAACTTTGTTGAAATCCAACATATCAAGGATTCTTCAGAAAAAATAATTTATTCAAAATGTATTTTTAAGAAAATTATTTCTTCTGTAGAATGGGGAGACCCTTATGCAGAACGAATTTTTTCAAAAAGATTTTTTCCTCAAAATTACTCATACTATGATTACAAAATGGCCTGGTATAGAGCATTTTTATTCAGACCATTTGATCATTCATGGTTTTTTATATTTGACAAATATTGTCCAAAGAAATATCCTATGTGGTTTTATCATTGGTGGTATTTATTTAAACCAACTCCTCAAATTTATCCAAAAGAATGCAATGAGGGTTTCACAACTTTTGTTGCCAGTTCAAATTATCAAGCTTATGAAACTCCAGTCATGTTTCATGCAGAATTTAAAATTCCATGGATTCTATGTTGGAGTTACTGTCTCAAACAACACCTTCCACGTCCATATCCATATTCATTAATAAGAGAATTCAAAATTAAATGGTGGGACAAATTTACCTTAGAAATTTTTTCAACAAAAAATGTTATCTCCTTTTTTCAAACCGTTATAAAAATGGAATACCAATCTCCATCAACCACCAACAAACCTTCACCCTCAAAAGCAACATCAAATTCAAACTCTCCTCAACACAATAAAAACCCCAAAGTAGAAAGTCCAAATTCAGAATCATTATCTAAAGTCCAGAAAGCTATTCTCAAAAAGATTCTTGAAGATCCACAATATGCAAAGAAAATATTATCAGAAGAATCCTCTGATGAGATTTTATCGGAGTTTTCAAATGAGTCTTATGATCCAACATTTGGTGGCCCATTTGCTCAAGATCCATATGACTTTTAATATTGAGTTCACAAAAGATCAATTCAAATGTTCAACAACTCAAATTAATTCATCCGGAAGCACAAACGTAAGCAATGACGAAATCACAAGCATCTCCAACATTAATTCAAAGCATCTTCAACAGTAAAGCATCTCCAACAGTGATTCAAAGCATCTTAAACAGTAAAGCATCTTCAATAGTAATTCAAAGCATCTTCTACAATATTATAGTGTAAATTTAATAATTATGTTTGTACTATTTACTTTTTCTCTTTAGTTTCTTATTGGAAGAACAGATTGCACCTTATCTCTTCCTTTGTGTATAAATTAAGTGTCTAGCTCTAAGATGAGAGCATCCTATAATTTTCTTTTGTTTAAGTCTTATCTCAAATAAATCTAACTTTCTTTACTTATCTTATTATTATCAATTATATAATAAGATTTATATCCACAAAATTATTAAATTATTTTCTCTATCGATCCTGTACTCCCTATTGGTATCAGAGCCAGTAAGTTATTAAATTGATTAATTGTGCATTTATTAAATTGCATTTGTATTGAGTGTTGGTAAAGTGCTTGGTCAGCCTAATTAAGTTGTTGGTAAGCCATTTTAAGTCTTGGTGTTCCCGGTTAGGTGGTCCCACTGTTCCCATTCAATTCAGTCATATTTAGTTTATGCAACATTTAATTTATTAATGGCAAACTGGTTAAGGAAAGCTATTAGTTTAGGATCACCTAATAATATAATTCAAAGTAGTGAAGTTCATATAGAAAAGAACTTTTCAAATTGGGAAATTCCAAAAGAAAATCTTACTAAAATTTATCATATAGGCATTACTGATTTTAAAACTGCATTTAGCATCAAAACTCATGAAGAAACTAGAAGCATTCAAAAAGAATCTGAAACTATGCATTTACTTTCAGAATCCAGCATTAAAGCTTATCTCAAACACAAATTTATATTCATTCATTTTGGCCTTGTTCAAATAGGAATAAAACCATTAGTTCATAAAGGAGTTGATTGTCCAATTTTCCTAGCTCTCAGAGACGATCGACTTAATAATTATAAAGATTCTGTTTTGGCTATGATTCAAACTAATATCTGTAATGGCCCAATATATTTGAATTGTTTTCCAAACTTTACAGTAGATCTTCAAGACCCATTAATCTTATTTTCATTAATTTTAGATATTCAAATTTTAAAAAATAAATTTAAAGAGTTTGCTAGAAATTTTGCAATTGTTTTCCGTGTTTATTTTAGATTAATGAATTCCACAGTTAATCCAAAATTCATACATGAGGCTTCTTCAAAAGAAGAAACTATTTTTATAGAGGTTCATGCTGAGAATACTAAATCAATAGTTTCTACAGCAAAAACCTTGAGATGGGATCAAATTTCTATTCCTGAGACATTTCAATTCTCAAATCCAATGCCTCCTAGAAACATAAGACAAGAAATAGAATGCATTGAGGAAGACGAAAATAAAGTTCTTATAAGGTTTGGGTCTATGAGAGAATTATGTAGTTCTCCTTGTACTTCTTCTTCCAACTATCCACGAAGATCTTTTTCTTTTCCTCAAAAAACAACTTCAGTCATTTCTGAACCAATCAAAGTCAGATATAAATCTCCTATTCCTGAATATGAAGCAAATGCTTCTCAAACTTCTCAAATCTCTTCATCTAGACCTGCATCTCCCACAATGTCTAATATGCAAAATTTTGACTCTATCAATACAATTACTAAAGATTTTGAAATAGATAAAAACTATCTAAGAGATGAATTTAATTCCTCTCACAATGCTGAACATCGAGATTGGTTTAGATCTTTTTCTCGCTCCTTTAAAGACTCAATAAGAGATGTATGGTATAAAGATATGAATACTCTTCAAATTAATATCCCGTTTTTTACATGGTTTTTATTGTTTTGTGAAAAACAAGGTATTGCTAATCCATATTCTCAAAATCACATATTTGTACAAACCAAACTTCAAAAAAATTGAGTTTTGAAAGATGGACAAACAATTAGTTCAGTTCATCCACCATTACAAAATATTACTTTTCCCTATTATGACCGTGAAATAAAGGCTAGTCCTTTTAAAGAAGGAAGAGTAGATCAAACAGATAAAACTCCAAATGTAGAAGACATCATTAAAATTTATCATCAAAATAATTTTACAAATCAAATCCTTCATACCGTTGCTACACAAGTAGATCAACTTTCAAATAAGGTTGATAATTTACAAAAAGAAACCTCTAGATCCATAGCCCCTAATACGATTGCATCATTAGGATCTGATAAGGTTTCTGCACCGCATTTCAAACCACCAGGATTAACTATACCTATGACTCAAATGTTTCCAAAAAATGGTTTTACTTCTTCTAACTCTAATTCTGCAGTGTTAGATAAAATTCAAAAATCTTTACAAAAATTAGCAGATAGTCCAAATCATATTAAGGTTTTGAGTAAATATCAAAGTTCAGAGATATCTTCTGATGAAGAAAATTCTGAGTCTTTAATCATTTCAAAAGTTGCAAAGCAATTTCAAGAATCTGATAATGATCCTCATTAAATTAATAAAATACGATCATCTTGGAAGAATATCCCTACAAAAAACTATTATCCTAGGCCTACTCCTGTTGATCTTCAATATGAAGAAAGGTCTACATTTACCTCCAAATCCTTTTCTCCAGATATGATCCATGAATGGAACATAGATGGAAAATCTGATTATGAAATTCTTAATACTCTTCAAAATATGGGAATGGCTATTGTAGCTTACAAGGCAAAACCTTTGGATGAACAAATAATTTTTGGTTTTATTATATCAGGTTTTACTGGGCAATTAAAAAACTGGTGGGATAATCTTCTCACTTTACAAGACAGATTAGAAATTTTGAATCACGTTACTAACATCATGGATGATCAAGGAAATGTATTTCAAAAATCTGACTGCTGTGATTTCTTAATCATAGTTATTGCCTTTCATTTTGTCGGTAACCCTACTCAAACTCTTTCTTCTGGAGAAACGATTTTACAAAATTTACGTTGCCCAACTTTAAGTGACTATAGATGGTATAAAGATACCTTCTTTAGTTATGTTTTACAAAGACAAGATTGCAATCAAAGTTTTTGGAAAGAAAAATTTATATCAGGACTACCAAAATTATTTGCTCAAAGAATTTTTAGAAAAATAGCTAAACATGATACAGATAAAGAACAAGCTCTTAATAATACTACTTATGGAGGACTATTCGCTTTCATTAAAAAGGAAGGTCTTTCTTTATGTGAAGAACTCAAACTCCAAGCCAAATATACCTCTGAAAAGAAACAATCTAGGAAAGAAATTGGATGTTTCTGTGAAGCATTTGGTATGGAAGCTATTAGAGCTCCCTCTACAAAAAAGAAAATTAAAAAAAAATTTTCTAAATTTTCAAAAGATAAAAATAAAAATTCTTATCCTTCTTATTATCGAAAGAAATGAGGAAAGAAAAATTTCGGAAATTTCCGAAAATCAAGCAAAGCTTTCAAAATCTTTTGTTATTCGTGTGGAAAACTTGGGCATAAAGCAAATGCTTGTACCACAAAGAATTATTCATCGTTAATTCTTCATTGATAATTGATCCTTGTACATTCTTCATCGTTCATTATTCAATGATCATTGATCCTTGTTCATTGTTCATCGTTCATTCTTCATTGATCATTGATCCGTGTTCATTCTTCATCGTTCATTCTTCAATGATCATTGATCCTTATTGATTATTCATCGATCACTGTTCAACGATCATTGATCGTTGTTCATTATGCATCAATTTATTCTTCATTGATCATTGATCCTTGTTCATTCTTCATCGTTCATTCTTCAATGATCATTGATCCTTGTACAATCTTCATCGTTCATTCTTCAATGATCAATGATCATTGATCCTTGTTCATTATTCATCGTTCATTCGTCATTGATCATTGATCCTTGTTCATTCTTCATCGTTCATTCCTCAATGATCATTGATCGTTGTTCATTATTCATCAATCGTTGTTCAATGATCATTGATCCTTGTTCATTATTCATCGTTCATTCTTCAATGATCATTGATCCTTGTACATTCTTCAATGGTCATCGATTGTTCATTATTCATCGTTCATTCTTCAATGATCATTGATCCTTGTTCATTATTCATTGATCATTGTTCAATGATCATTGATCCTTGTTCATTATTCATCATTCATTCTTCAATGATCATTGATCCTTGTTCATTATTCATCGTTCAATCTTCATTGATCATTGATCCTTGTTCATTCTTCGTCGTTCATTCTTAATTGATCATCGAACCTTGTTCATTCTTCATCGTTCATTCTTCAATGATCATTGATCCTTATACATTCTTAATCGTTCATTCTTCAATGATCATTGATCCTTGTTCATTATTCATCGTTCATTCTTCAATGATCATTGATCCTTGGTTATTATTCATCAATCATTGTTCAAAGATCATTGATCCTTGTTCATTATGCATCAATTCATTCTTCATTGATCATTGATCCTTGTTCATACTTTATCGTTCATTCTTCACTGATTATTGATCCTTGTACATGCTTCATCGTTCATTCTTCAATGATCATTGATCCTTGTTCATTATTAATCGTTCATTCTTCATTGATCATTGATCCTTGTTCATTGTTCATCGTTCATTCTTCAATGATCATTGATCCTTGTTCATTATTCATCAATCATTGTTCAATGATCATTGATCCATCTTCATTATTCATCGTTCATTTTTCAATGATCATTGATTCTATTACAATCTTCATCGTTCATTTGTCAATGATCATTGATCGATGTTCATTCTTCATCGTTCATTCTTCATTGATCATTGATCCTTGTTCTTTCTTTATCGTTCATTCTTTAATGATCATTGAACCTTGATCATTCTTCATCGTTCAATCTTTATTCATCATTGATCCTTGTTTATTACGCATCGTTCATTCTTCATTGATCATTGATCCTTGTTCATTCTTCATCGATCATTGTTCAATGATCATTGATCCTTGTTCATTGTTCGTCATTCATTCTTCATTGATTATTGATCCTTGTTCATTATGCATCGTTCATTGTTTATTGATCATTTATCCTTGTTCTTTGTCTTCGTCGTTCATTCTTCTATGATCATTGATCCTTGTACATTCTTCATCGTTCATTCTTCATTGATCATTGATCCTTGTTCATTATGCATCGTTCATTCTTCTTTGATCATTGATCCTTGTTCATTCCTCATCATTCATTCTTCAATGATCATTGATCCTTGTACATTCTTCATCGTTCATTCTTCATTGATAATTAATCCTTGTTCATTCTTTATCGTTCATTCTTCAATGATCATTGATCCTTTTACATTCTTCAACGTTCATTCTTCAATGAACATTAATCCTTGTTCATTATTCATCGTTCCTTCTTCATTGATCATTGAACCGTGTTCATTCTTCATCGTTCATTCTTCATTGATCATTAATCCTTATTGATTATTCATTTCATCGATCATTGTTCAATGAACATTGATCCTTGTTCATTGTTCGTCGTTCATTCGTCATTGATCATTGATCCTTGTTCATTATGCATCGTTCATTCTTCACTGATTATTGAACCTTGTTCATTCTTCATCGTTCATTCTTCAATGATCATTGATCCTTGTACAATCTTCATCGTTCATTCTTCAATGATCAATGATCATTGATCCTTGTTCATCATTCATCGTTCATTCGTCATTGATCATTGATCCTTGTTCATTCTTCATCGTTCATTCTTCAATGATCATTGATCGTTGTTCATTATTCATCAATCGTTGTTCAATGATCATTGATCCTTGTACATTCTTCAATGGTCATCGATTGTTCATTATTCATCGTTCATTCTTCAATGATCATTGATCCTTGTTCATTATTCATTGATCATTGTTCAATGATCATTGATCCTTGTTCATTATTCATCATTCATTCTTAAATGATCATTGATCCTTGTTCATTATTCATCGTTCAATCTTCATTAATCATTGATCCTTGTTCATTCTTCGTCATTCATTCTTAATTGATCATTGAACCTTGTTCATTATTCATCGATCGTTGTTCAATGATCATTGATCCTTGTTATTTATTCATGGTTCATTCTTAAATAATCATTGATCCTTGTACATTCTTCATCGTTCATTCTTCAATGATCATTGATCCTTGTACATTCTTAATCGTTCATTCTTCAATGATCATTGATCCTTGTTCATTATTCATCGTTCATTCTTCAATGATCATTGATCCTTGTTGATTATTCATCGATCATTGTTCAAAGATCATTGATCCTTGTTCATTATGCATTAATTCATTCTTCATTGATCATTGATCCTTGTTCATTCTTCATCGTTCATTCTTCAATGATCATTGATCGTTGTTCATTATTCATCAATCGTTGTTCAATGATCATTGATCCTTGTACATTCTTCAATGGTCATCGATTGTTCATTATTCATCGTTCATTCTTCAATGATCATTGATCCTTGTTCATTATTCATTGATCATTGTTCAATGATCATTGATCCTTGTTCATTATTCATCATTCATTCTTAAATGATCATTGATCCTTGTTCATTATTCATCGTTCAATCTTCATTAATCATTGATCCTTGTTCATTCTTCGTCATTCATTCTTAATTGATCATTGAACCTTGTTCATTATTCATCGATCGTTGTTCAATAATCATTGATCCTTGTTATTTATTCATGGTTCATTCTTAAATAATCATTGATCCTTGTACATTCTTCATCGTTCATTCTTCAATGATCATTGATCCTTGTACATTCTTAATCGTTCATTCTTCAATGATCATTGATCCTTGTTCATTATTCATCGTTCATTCTTCAATGATCATTGATCCTTGTTGATTATTCATCGATCATTGTTCAAAGATCATTGATCCTTGTTCATTATGCATCAATTCATTCTTCATTGATCATTGATCCTTGTTCATACTTCATCGTTCATTCTTCACTGATTATTGATTCTTGTACATTCTTCATCGTTCATTCTTCAATGATCATTGATCCTTGTTCATTATTAATCGTTCATTCTTCATTGAACATTGATCCTTGTTCATTGTTCATCGTTCATTCTTCAGTGATCATTGATCCTTGTTCATTATTCATCGTTCATTCGTCATTGATCATTGATCCTTGTTCATTCTTCATCGTTCATTCTTCAATGAACATTGATCCTTGTTCATTATTCATCAATCGTTGTTCAATGATCATTGATCCTTGTTCATTATTCATCGTTCATTCTTCAATGATCATTGATCCTTGTACATTCTTCAATGGTCATCGATCCTTGTTCATTATTCATCGTTCATTCTTCATTATTCATTAATCATTGTTCATTCTTCATCGTTCATTCTTCAATGATCATTGATCCTTGTTCATTCTTCAATGATCATTGATCCTTGTTTATTGTTCATCGTTCATTCTTCATTGATCATTGATCCGTGTTCATTCTTCATCGTTCCTTCTTCAATGATCATTGATCCTTATTGATTATTCATCGATCATTGATCAACGATCATTGATCGTTGTTCATTATGCATCAATTTATTCTTCATTGATCATTGATCCTTGTTCATTATTCATCAATCGTTGTTCAATGATCATTGATCCTTGTTCATTATTTATCGTTCATTCTTCAATGATCATTGATCCTTCTACATTCTTCAATGGTCATCGATCCTTGTTCATTATTCATCGTTCATTCATCATTGATCATTAATCATTGTTCATTCTTCATCGTTCTTTCTTCAATGATCATTGATCCTTGTTCATTATTCATTGATTATTGTTCAATGATCATTGATCCTTGTTCATTATTCATCATTCATTCTTCAATGATCATTGATCCTTGTTCATTCTTCATCGTTCATTCTTCATTGATCGTTGATCCTTGTTCATTCTTCATCGTTCATTTTTGAATCATCATTGATCTTTGTACATTCTTCATCGTTCATTCTTCAATGATCATTGATCGTTGTTCATTATTCATCGTTCAATCTTCATTGATCATTGATCCTTGTTCATTCTTCATCGTTCATTCTTAATTGATCATTGAACCTTTTTCATTATTCATCGATCGTTGTTCAATGATCATTGATCCTTGTACATTATTCATCGTTCATTCTTAAATGATCATTGATACTTGTTCATTCTTCATCGGTTATTCTTCAATGATTATTGATTCTTGTACATTCTTAATCGTTCATTCTTCAATGATCATTGATCCTTGTTCATTATTCATCGTTCATTCTTCAAAGATCATTGATCCTTGTTGATTATTCATCGATCATTGTTCAAAGATCATTGATCCTTGTTCATTATGCATCAATTCATTCTTTATTGATCATTGATCCTTGTTCATTCTTCATCGTTCATTCTTCAATGATCATTGATCCTTGTATATTCTTAATCGTTCATTCTTCAATGATCATTGATCCTTGTTCTTTATTCATCGTTTATTCTTCATTGATCATTGATCCTTGTTCATTCTTCATCGTTCATTTTTCAATGATCATTGATCCTTGTACAATCTTCATCGTTCATTCTTCAATGATCAATGAGCATTGATCCTTGTTCATTATTCATCGTTCATTCGTCATTGATCATTGATCCTTGTTCATTCTTCATCGTTCATTCTTCAATGAATATTGATCCTTGTTCATTATTCATTAATCGTTGTTCAACGATCATTGATCCTTGTTCATTCTTCATCGTTCATTCTTTAATGATCATTGATCCTTGTACAATCTTCACCGTTCATTCTTCAATGATCAATGATCATTGATCCTTGTTCATTACTCATCGTTCATTCGTTAGTGATCATTGATCCTTGTTCATTCTTCATCGTTCATTCTTCAATGAACATTGATCCTTGTTCATTATTCATCAATCGTTGTTCAATGATCATTGATCCTTGTTCATTATTTATCGTTCATTCTTCAATGATCATTGATCCTTCTACATTCTTCAATGGTCATCGATCCTTGTTCATTATTCATCGTTCATTCTTCATTGATCATTAATCATTGTTCATTCTTTATCGTTCATTCTTCAATGAACATTGATCCTTGTTCATTCTTCATTGTTCATTCTTAATTGATCATGGAACCTTGTTCATTATTCATCGATCGTTGTTCAATGATCATTGATCCTTGTTCATTTTTCATCGTTCATTCTTAAATGATCATTGATCCTTTTTCATTCTTCATCGTTCATTCTTCAATGATCATTGATCCTTGTACATTCTTAATCGTTCATTCTTCAATGATCATTGATACTTGTTCATTATTCATCGTTCATTCTTCAATGATCACTAATCCTTGTTGATTATTCATCGAACATTGTTCAAAGATCATTAATCCTTGTTCATTATGCATCAATTCATTCTTCATTGATCATTGATCCTTGTTCATTCTTCATCGTTCATTCTTCACTGATCATTGATCCTTGTATATTCTTCATCGTTCATTCTTCGATGATCATTGATCCTTGTTCATTTTTAATCGTTTATTCTTCATTGATCGTTGATCCTTGTTCATTGTACATCGTTCATTCTTCAATGATCATTGATCCTTGTTCATTATTCATCAATCATTGTTCAATGATCATTGATCCATTTTCATTATTCATCGTTCATTCTTCAATGATCATTGATTCTTTTACATTCTTCATCGTTCATTCGTCAATGATCATTGACCGATGTTCATTCTTCATCGTTCATTCTTCATTGATCATTGATCCTTGTTCTTTCTTAATCGTTTATTCTTAATTGATCATTGAACCTTGTTGATTCTTCTTCGTTCAATCTTTATTCATCATTGATCCTTGTTTATTATGCATCGTTCATTCTTCATTGAGCATTGATCCTTTTTCATTCTTCATCGATTATTGTTCAATGATCATTGATCCTTGTTCATTGTTCATCGTTCATTCTTCAATGATCATTGATCCTTGTACATTCTTCATCGTTCATTCTTCATTGATAATTAATCCTTGTTCATTCTTTATCGTACATTCTTCAATGAACATTGATCCTTGTTCATTATTCATCGTTCCTTCTTCATTGATCAATAATCCGTGTTCATTCTTCATCGTTCATTCTTCAATGATCATTAATCCTTATTGATTATTCATTTCATCGATCATTGTTCAATGATCATTGATCCTTGTTCATTGTTCGTCGTTCATTCGTCATTAATCCTTATTGATTATTATTCGATCATTGTTCAACGATCATTGATCGTTGTTCATTATGCATCAATTTATTCTTCATTGATCATTGATCCTTGTTCATTCTTCATCGTTCATTCTTCAATGATCATTGATCCTTATACAATCTTCATCGTTCATTCTTCAATGATCAATAAGCATTGATCCTTGTTCATTATTCATCGTTCATTCCTCATTGATCATTGATCCTTGTTCATTCTTCATCGTTCATTCTTCAATGAACATTGATCCTTGTTCATTATTCATCAATCGTTGTTCAACGATCATTGATCCTTGTTCATTCTTCATCGTTCATTCTTTAATGATCATTGATCCTTGTACAATCTTCATCGTTCATTCTTCAATGATCAATGATCATTGATCCTTGTTCATTACTCATCGTTCATTCGTCATTGATCATTGATCCTTGTTCATTCTTCATCGTTCATTCTTCAATGAACATTGATCCTTGTTCATTATTCATCAATCGTTGTTCAATGATCATTGATCCTTGTTCATTATTCATCGTTCATTCTTCAATGATCATTGATCCTTGTATATTCTTCAGTGGTCATCGATCCTTGTTCATTATTCATCGTTCATTCTTCATTGATCATTAATCATTGTTCATTCTTCATCGTTCTTTCTTCAATGATCATTGATGCTTGTTCATTATTCATTGATCAATGTTCAATGATCATTGATCCTTGTTCATTATTCATCATTCATTCTTCAATGATCATTGATCCTTGTTCATTCTTCATCGTTCATTCTTCATTGATCGTTGATCCTTGTTCATTCTTCATCGTTCATTTTTAAATGATCATTGATCTTTGTACATTCTTCATCGTTCATTCTTCAATGATCATTGATCGTTGTTCAATATTCATCGTTCAATCTTCATTGATCATTGATCCTTGTTCATTCTTCATCGTTCATTCTTAATTGATGATTGAACCTTGTTCATTATTCATCGATCGTTGTTCAATGATCATTGATCCTTTTGCATTATTCATATTTCATTCTTAAATGATCATTGATACTTGATCATTCTTCATCGGTTATTCTTCAATGATCATTGATTCTTGTACATTCTTAATTGTTGATTCTTCAATGATCATTGATCCTTGTTCATTATTCATCGTTTATTCTTCAATGATCATTGATCCTTGTTGATTATTCATCGATCATTGTTCAAAGATCATTGATCCTTGTTCATTATGCATCAATTCATTCTTCATTGATCATTGATCCTTGTTCATTCTTGATCGTTCATTCTTCAATGATCATTGATCCTTGTATATTCTTAATCATTCATTCTTCAATGATCATTGATCCTTGTTCATTATTCATCGTTTATTCTTTAATGATCATTGAACCTTGTTCATTCTTCATCGTTCAATCTTTATTCATCATTGATCCTTGTTCATTATGCATCGTTCATTCTTCATTGATCATTGATCCTTGTTCATTCTTCATCGATCATTATTCAATGATCATTGATCGTTGTTCATTGTTCGTCGTTCATTGTTCAATGATCATTGATCCTTGTACATTCTTCATCGTTCATTCTTCATTGATAATTAATCCTTGTTCAATCTTTATCGTTCATTCTTCAATGAACATTGATCCTTGTTCATTATTCATCGTTCCTTCTTCATTGATCATTGATCCGTGTTCATTCTTCAATGATCATTAATCCTTATTGATTATTCATTTCATCGGTCATTGTTCAATGATCATTGATCCTTGTTCATTTTTCGTCGTTCATTCGTCATTGATCATTGATCCTTGTTCATTATGCATCGTTCATTCTTCACTGATCATTGAACCTTGTTCATTCTTCATCGTTCATTATTCAATGATCATTGATCCTTGTACATTCTTCTACGTTAATTCTTCATTGATAATTGATCCTTGTTCATTCTTCATCGTTCATTCTTCAATGATCATTGATCCTTGTACATTCTTCATCGTTCATTCTTCAATGATCATTGATCCTTGTTTATTGTTCATTGTTCATTCTTCATTGATCATTGATCCGTGTTCATTCTTCATCGTTCCTTCTTCAATGATCATTGATCCTTATTTATTATTCACCGATCATTGATCAACGATCATTGATCGTTGTTCATTATGCATCAATTTATTCTTCATTGATCATTGATCCTTGTTCATTCTTCATCGTTCATTCTTCAATGATCATTGATCCTTGTACAATCTTCATCGTTCATTCTTCAATGATCAATGAGCATTGATCCTTGTTCATTATTCATCGTTCATTCGTCATTGATCATTGATCCTTGTTCATTCTTCATCGTTCATTCTTCAATGAACATTGATCCTTGTTCATTATTCATCAATCGTTGTTCAACGATCATTGATCCTTATTCATTCTTCATCGTTCATTCTTTAATGATCATTGATCCTTGTACAATCTTCATCGTTCATTCTTCAATGATCAATAATCATTGATCCTTGTTCATTACTCATCGTTCATTCGTCAGTAATCATTGATCCTTGTTCATTCTTCATCGTTCATTCTTCAATGAACATTGATCCTTGTTCATTATTCATCAATCGTTGTTCAATGATCATTGATCCTTGTTCATTATTTATCGTTCATTCTTCAATGATCATTGATCCTTCTACATTCTTCAATGGTCATCGATCCTTGTTCATTATTCATCGTTCATTCTTCATTGATCATTAATCATTGTTCATTCTTCATCGTTCTTTCTTCAATGATCATTGATCCTTGTTCATTATTCATTGATTATTGTTCAATGATCATTGATCCTTGTTCATTATTCATCATTCATTCTTCAATGATCATTGCTCCTTGTTCATTCTTCATCGTTCATTCTTCATTGATCGTTGATCCTTGTTCATTCTTCATCGTTCATTTTTGAATGATCATTGATCTTTGTACATTCTTCATCGTTCATTCTTCAATGATCATTGATCGTTGTTCATTATTCATCGTTCAATCTTCATTGATCATTGATCCTTGTTCATTCTTCATCGTTCATTCTAAATTGATCATTGAACCTTGTTCATTATGCATCGATCGTTGTTCAATGATCATTGATCCTTGTACATTATTCATCGTTCATTCTTAAATGATCATTGATACTTGTTCATTCTTCATCGGTTATTCTTCAATGATCATTGATTCTTGTACATTCTTAATCGTTCATTCTTTAATGATCATTGATCCTTGTTCATTATTCATCGTGCATTCTTCAATGATCATTGATCCTTGTTCATTACTCATCGTTCATTTGTCATTGATCATTGATCCTTGTTCATTCTTCATCGTTCATTCTTCAATGAACATTGATCCTTGTTCATTACTCATCAATCGTTGTTCAATGATCATTGATCCTTGTTCATTATTCATCGTTCATTCTTCAATGATCATTGATCCTTGTACATTCTTCAGTGGTCATCGATCCTTGTTCATTATTCATGGTTCATTCTTCATTGATCATTAATCATTGTTCATTCTTCATCGTTCTTTCTTCAATGATCATTGATCCTTGTTCATTATTCATTGATCAATGTTGAATGATCATTGATCCTTGTTCATTATTCATCATTCATTCTTCAATGATCATTGATCCTTGTTCATTCTTCATCGTTCATTCTTCATTGATCGTTGATCCTTGTTCATTCTTCATCGTTCATTTTTAAATGATCATTGATCTTTGTACATTCTTCATCGTTCATTCTTCAATGATCATTGATCGTTGTTCATTATTCATTGTTCAATCTTCATTGATCATTGATCCTTGTTCATTCTTCATCGTTCATTCTTAATTGATGATTGAACCTTGTTCATTATTCATCGATCGTTGTTCAATGATCATTGATCCTTGTGCATTATTCATCGTTCATTCTTAAATGATCATTGATACTTGTTCATTCTTCATCGGTTATTCTTCAATGATCATTGATTCTTGTACATTCTTAATAGTTGATTCTTCAATGATCATTGATCCTTGTTCATTATTCATCGTTTATTCTTCAATGATCATTGATCCTTGTTGATTATTCATCGATCATTGTTCAAAGATCATTGATCCTTGTTCATTATGCATCAATTCATTCTTCATTGATCATTGATCCTTGTTCATTCTTCATCGTTCATTCTTCAATGATCATTGATCCTTGTATATTATTAATCGTTCATTCTTCAATGATCATTGATCCTTGTTCTTTATTCATCGTTTATTCTTCATTGATCATTGATCCTTGTTCATTCTTCATCGTTCATTTTTCAATGATCATTGATCCTTGTACAATCTTCATCGTTCATTCTTCAATGATCAATGAGCATTGATCCTTGTTCATTATTCATCGTTCATTCGTCATTGATCATTGATCCTTGTTCATTCTTCATCGTTCATTCTTCAATGAACATTGATCCTTGTTCATTATTCATCAATCGTTGTTCAACGATCATTGATCCATGTTCATTCTTCATCGTTCATTCTTTAATGATCATTGATCCTTGTATAATCTTCATCGTTCATTCTTCAATGATCAATGATCATTGATCCTTGTTCATTACTCATCGTTCATTCGTCGGTGATCATTGATCCTTGTTCATTCTTCATCGTTCATTCTTCAATGAACATTGATCCTTGTTCATTATTCATCAATCGTTGTTCAATGATCATTGATCCTTGTTCATTATTTATCGTTCATTCTTCAATGATCATTGATCCTTCTACATTCTTCAATGGTCATCGATCCTTGTTCATTATTCATCGTTCATTCTTCATTGATCATTAATCATTGTTCATTCTTCATCGTTCTTTCTTCTATGATCATTGATCCTTGTTCATTATTCATCATTCATTCTTCAATGATCATTGATCCTTGTTCATTCTTCATCGTTCATTCTTCATTGATCGTTGATCCTTGTTCATTCTTCATCGTTCATTTTTGAATGATCATTGATCTTTGTACATTCTTCATCGTTCATTCTTCAATGATCATTGATCCTTGTTCTTTATTCATCGTTTATTCTTCATTGATCATTGATCCTTGTTCATTCTTCATCGTTCATTTTTCAATGATCATTGATCCTTGTACAATCTTCATCGTTTATTCTTCAATGATCAATGAGCATTGATCCTTGTTCATTATTCATCGTTCATTCGTCATTGATCATTGATCCTTGTTCATTCTTCATCGTTCATTCTTCAATGAACATTGATCCTTGTTCATTATTCATCAATCGTTGTTCAACGATCATTGATCCTTGTTCATTCTTCATCGTTCATTCTTTAATGATCATTGATCCTTGTATAATCTTCATCGTTCATTCTTCAATGATCAATGATCATTGATCCTTGTTCATTACTCATCGTTCATTCGTCGGTGATCATTGATCCTCGTTCATTCTTCATCGTTCATTCTTCAATGAACATTGATCCTTGTTCATTATTCATCAATCGTTGTTCAATGATCATTGATCCTTGTTCATTATTTATCGTTCATTCTTCAATGATCATTGATCCTTCTACATTCTTCAATGGTCATCGATCCTTGTTCATTATTCATCGTTCATTCTTCATTGATCATTAATCATTGTTCATTCTTCATCGTTCTTTCTTCAATGATCATTGATCCTTGTTCATTATTCATTGATTATTGTTCAATGATCATTGATCCTTGTTCATTATTCATCATTCATTCTTCAATGATCATTGATCCTTGTTCATTCTTCATCGTTCATTCTTCATTGATCGTTGATCCTTGTTCATTCTTCATCGTTCATTTTCTTTTGATCATTGATCTTTGTACATTCTTCATCGTTCATTCTTCAATGATCATTGATCGTTGTTCATTATTCATCGTTCAATCTTCATTAATCATTGATCCTTGTTCATTCTTCATCGTTCATTCTTAATTGATCATTGAACCTTGTTCATTATTCATCGATCGTTGTTCAATGATCATTGATCCTTGTGCATTATTCATCGTTCATTCTTAAATGATCATTGATACTTGTTCATTCTTCATCGGTTATTCTTCAATGATCATTGATTCTTGTACATTCTTAATCGTTCATTCTTCAATGATCATTGATCCTTGTTAATTATTCATCGTTCATTCTTCAATGATCATTGATCCTTGTTGATTATTCATCGATCATTGTTCAAAGATCATTGATCCTTGTTCATTATGCATCAATTCATTCTTCATTGATCATTGATCCTTGTTCATTCTTCATCGTTCATTCTTAAATGATCATTGATCCTTGTATATTCTTAATCGTTCATTCTTCAATGATCATTGAATTGATCAATGATCGTTGAACAATGATCGATGAATAATCAATAAGGATCAATGATCATTGAAGAATGAACGATGAAGAATGAACACGGATCAATGATCAATGAAGAAGGAACGATGAATAATGAACAAGCATCAATGATCATTTAAGAATCAACGATGAAGAATGTACAAGGATCAATGATCATTGAAGAATGAACGATAAAGAATGAACAAGGATCAATTATCAACGAAGAATGAACGATGAAGAATGTACAAGGATCAATGATCATTGAATAATGAACGATGAAGAATGAACAAGGATCAATGATCAAAGAAGAATGAACGATGCATAATGAACAAGGACCAATGATCAATGAAGAATGAACGATGAAGAATGTACAAGGATCAATGATCATTGAAGAATGAACGATGAAGAAAAAGAACAAGGAACAACGATCAATGAACAATGAACGATGCATAATGAACAAGGATCAATGATCAATGAAGAATGAACGTCGAACAATGAATAATGATCGATGAAGAATGAGCAAGGACCAATGATCAATGAAGAATGAACGATGAAGAATGTACAACGATCAATGATCATTGAAGAATGAACGACGAAGAATGAACAAGGATCAATGATTAATGAAGAATGAATTGATGAATAATGAACAACGATCAATGATCGTTGAACAATGATCGATAAAAAATCAATAAGGTTCAATGATCTTTGAAGATTGAACGATGAAGAATGATCAAGGATCAATCATCATTTAAGAATAAACGATGAATAATGAACAACGATCAATGATCATTGAAGAATGAACGATGAAGAATGTACAAAGATCAATGATCATTGAAAAATGAAGGATGAAGAATGAAAATGAATCAATGATCAATGAAGAATGAACGATGAAGATTGAACAAGGATCAATGATCATTGAAGAATGAATGATGAATAATTAATAAGGATCAAACATCATTGAACAATGATCAATGAATAATGAACAAGGATCAATGATCATTGAATAATGAACGATGAAGAATGAACAATGATTAATGATCAATGAAGAATGAACGATGAATAATGAACAAGGATCGATGACCATTGACGAATGGACGATGAAGAATGTACAAGGATCATTGATCAATTAATCATATAGATTCATAGTAAGTACTGGCTCTGATCCTGTATGAATATTGTACTCCAAGGCTTGCACTATGTAAGGAATATTGTACTCCAAGGCCAAAATAAATTATTCATTCATCATTGATCAACGACTCTGAGCTAATGGTTTTTTGATGTAACTTTATTTTAAATTATTTTAAATAATAAATTTAGTTGATGATAGATGATAGATGAAATTCTTTTCTATATGAGCTTTAAATAACTTTTTGATGATAGAAAACCCAATAAATAGTTTTCAATAATAATTTCCCAAGATGAACTTTTTAAAATAATTACAAACTCAAAACTATTTATTGTACTCCCAAAAGAATCAATGAAGAATAATTTATTTCATCTATCATCAATTATTAGTGGCTCAATGGTCTAAATTTACTTATCTTATTATTATCAAGTCTTATCTCAAATGAATCTAAGTTTTATCCCAAATAAACTTATCTTCAATGAACTCTGGTATGAATCTGTTCCTTACAACTTGAAATAAATAGCTTTCCTTATCTTCAATGAATCTGAGCCAGTAAGTTATTACTCACTAATTGAAGAATACAGGATCAGAGCCAAAATAAATTGTCCAGAGTTTTAAGTGCCACATCAATGTTCAATGATCATTGATCCTTGTTCATTATTCATCATTCATTCTTCAATGATCATTGATCCTTGTTCATTCTTCATCGTTCATTCTTCATTGATCGTTGATCCTTGTTCATTCTTCATCGTTCATTTTTAAATGATCATTGATCTTTGTACATTCTTCATCGTTCATTCTTCAATGATCATTGATCGTTGTTCAATATTCATCGTTCAATCTTCATTGATCATTGATCCTTGTTCATTCTTCATCGTTCATTCTTAATTGATGATTGAACCTTGTTCATTATTCATCGATCGTTGTTCAATGATCATTGATCCTTGTGCATTATTCATATTTCATTCTTAAATGATCATTGATACTTGATCATTCTTCATCGGTTATTCTTCAATGATCATTGATTCTTGTACATTCTTAATTGTTGATTCTTCAATGATCATTGATCCTTGTTCATTATTCATCGTTTATTCTTCAATGATCATTGATCCTTGTTGATTATTCATCGATCATTGTTCAAAGATCATTGATCCTTGTTCATTATGCATCAATTCATTCTTCATTGATCATTGATCCTTGTTCATTCTTGATCGTTCATTCTTCAATGATCATTGATCCTTGTATATTCTTAATCATTCATTCTTCAATGATCATTGATCCTTGTTCATTATTCATCGTTTATTCTTTAATGATCATTGAACCTTGTTCATTCTTCATCGTTCAATCTTTATTCATCATTGATCCTTGTTCATTATGCATCGTTCATTCTTCATTGATCATTGATCCTTGTTCATTCTTCATCGATCATTATTCAATGATCATTGATCGTTGTTCATTGTTCGTCGTTCATTGTTCAATGATCATTGATCCTTGTACATTCTTCATCGTTCATTCTTCATTGATAATTAATCCTTGTTCAATCTTTATCGTTCATTCTTCAATGAACATTGATCCTTGTTCATTATTCATCGTTCCTTCTTCATTGATCATTGATCCGTGTTCATTCTTCAATGATCATTAATCCTTATTGATTATTCATTTCATCGGTCATTGTTCAATGATCATTGATCCTTGTTCATTGTTCGTCGTTCATTCGTCATTGATCATTGATCCTTGTTCATTATGCATCGTTCATTCTTCACTGATCATTGAACCTTGTTCATTCTTCATCGTTCATTATTCAATGATCATTGATCCTTGTACATTCTTCTACGTTAATTCTTCATTGATAATTGATCCTTGTTCATTCTTCATCGTTCATTCTTCAATGATCATTGATCCTTGTACATTCTTCATCGTTCATTCTTCAATGATCATTGATCCTTGTTTATTGTTCATTGTTCATTCTTCATTGATCATTGATCCGTGTTCATTCTTCATCGTTCCTTCTTCAATGATCATTGATCCTTATTTATTATTCACCGATCATTGATCAACGATCATTGATCGTTGTTCATTATGCATCAATTTATTCTTCATTGATCATTGATCCTTGTTCATTCTTCATCGTTCATTCTTCAATGATCATTGATCCTTGTACAATCTTCATCGTTCATTCTTCAATGATCAATGAGCATTGATCCTTGTTCATTATTCATCGTTCATTCGTCATTGATCATTGATCCTTGTTCATTCTTCATCGTTCATTCTTCAATGAACATTGATCCTTGTTCATTATTCATCAATCGTTGTTCAACGATCATTGATCCTTGTTCATTCTTCATCGTTCATTCTTTAATGATCATTGATCCTTGTACAATCTTCATCGTTCATTCTTCAATGATCAATAATCATTGATCCTTGTTCATTACTCATCGTTCATTCGTCAGTAATCATTGATCCTTGTTCATTCTTCATCGTTCATTCTTCAATGAACATTGATCCTTGTTCATTATTCATCAATCGTTGTTCAATGATCATTGATCCTTGTTCATTATTTATCGTTCATTCTTCAATGATCATTGATCCTTCTACATTCTTCAATGGTCATCGATCCTTGTTCATTATTCATCGTTCATTCTTCATTGATCATTAATCATTGTTCATTCTTCATCGTTCTTTCTTCAATGATCATTGATCCTTGTTCATTATTCATTGATTATTGTTCAATGATCATTGATCCTTGTTCATTATTCATCATTCATTCTTCAATGATCATTGCTCCTTGTTCATTCTTCATCGTTCATTCTTCATTGATCGTTGATCCTTGTTCATTCTTCATCGTTCATTTTTGAATGATCATTGATCTTTGTACATTCTTCATCGTTCATTCTTCAATGATCATTGATCGTTGTTCATTATTCATCGTTCAATCTTCATTGATCATTGATCCTTGTTCATTCTTCATCGTTCATTCTAAATTGATCATTGAACCTTGTTCATTATGCATCGATCGTTGTTCAATGATCATTGATCCTTGTACATTATTCATCGTTCATTCTTAAATGATCATTGATACTTGTTCATTCTTCATCGGTTATTCTTCAATGATCATTGATTCTTGTACATTCTTAATCGTTCATTCTTTAATGATCATTGATCCTTGTTCATTATTCATCGTGCATTCTTCAATGATCATTGATCCTTGTTCATTACTCATCGTTCATTTGTCATTGATCATTGATCCTTGTTCATTCTTCATCGTTCATTCTTCAATGAACATTGATCCTTGTTCATTACTCATCAATCGTTGTTCAATGATCATTGATCCTTGTTCATTATTCATCGTTCATTCTTCAATGATCATTGATCCTTGTACATTCTTCAGTGGTCATCGATCCTTGTTCATTATTCATGGTTCATTCTTCATTGATCATTAATCATTGTTCATTCTTCATCGTTCTTTCTTCAATGATCATTGATCCTTGTTCATTATTCATTGATCAATGTTGAATGATCATTGATCCTTGTTCATTATTCATCATTCATTCTTCAATGATCATTGATCCTTGTTCATTCTTCATCGTTCATTCTTCATTGATCGTTGATCCTTGTTCATTCTTCATCGTTCATTTTTAAATGATCATTGATCTTTGTACATTCTTCATCGTTCATTCTTCAATGATCATTGATCGTTGTTCATTATTCATTGTTCAATCTTCATTGATCATTGATCCTTGTTCATTCTTCATCGTTCATTCTTAATTGATGATTGAACCTTGTTCATTATTCATCGATCGTTGTTCAATGATCATTGATCCTTGTGCATTATTCATCGTTCATTCTTAAATGATCATTGATACTTGTTCATTCTTCATCGGTTATTCTTCAATGATCATTGATTCTTGTACATTCTTAATAGTTGATTCTTCAATGATCATTGATCCTTGTTCATTATTCATCGTTTATTCTTCAATGATCATTGATCCTTGTTGATTATTCATCGATCATTGTTCAAAGATCATTGATCCTTGTTCATTATGCATCAATTCATTCTTCATTGATCATTGATCCTTGTTCATTCTTCATCGTTCATTCTTCAATGATCATTGATCCTTGTATATTATTAATCGTTCATTCTTCAATGATCATTGATCCTTGTTCTTTATTCATCGTTTATTCTTCATTGATCATTGATCCTTGTTCATTCTTCATCGTTCATTTTTCAATGATCATTGATCCTTGTACAATCTTCATCGTTCATTCTTCAATGATCAATGAGCATTGATCCTTGTTCATTATTCATCGTTCATTCGTCATTGATCATTGATCCTTGTTCATTCTTCATCGTTCATTCTTCAATGAACATTGATCCTTGTTCATTATTCATCAATCGTTGTTCAACGATCATTGATCCTTGTTCATTCTTCATCGTTCATTCTTTAATGATCATTGATCCTTGTATAATCTTCATCGTTCATTCTTCAATGATCAATGATCATTGATCCTTGTTCATTACTCATCGTTCATTCGTCGGTGATCATTGATCCTTGTTCATTCTTCATCGTTCATTCTTCAATGAACATTGATCCTTGTTCATTATTCATCAATCGTTGTTCAATGATCATTGATCCTTGTTCATTATTTATCGTTCATTCTTCAATGATCATTGATCCTTCTACATTCTTCAATGGTCATCGATCCTTGTTCATTATTCATCGTTCATTCTTCATTGATCATTAATCATTGTTCATTCTTCATCGTTCTTTCTTCTATGATCATTGATCCTTGTTCATTATTCATCATTCATTCTTCAATGATCATTGATCCTTGTTCATTCTTCATCGTTCATTCTTCATTGATCGTTGATCCTTGTTCATTCTTCATCGTTCATTTTTGAATGATCATTGATCTTTGTACATTCTTCATCGTTCATTCTTCAATGATCATTGATCCTTGTTCTTTATTCATCGTTTATTCTTCATTGATCATTGATCCTTGTTCATTCTTCATCGTTCATTTTTCAATGATCATTGATCCTTGTACAATCTTCATCGTTTATTCTTCAATGATCAATGAGCATTGATCCTTGTTCATTATTCATCGTTCATTCGTCATTGATCATTGATCCTTGTTCATTCTTCATCGTTCATTCTTCAATGAACATTGATCCTTGTTCATTATTCATCAATCGTTGTTCAACGATCATTGATCCTTGTTCATTCTTCATCGTTCATTCTTTAATGATCATTGATCCTTGTATAATCTTCATCGTTCATTCTTCAATGATCAATGATCATTGATCCTTGTTCATTACTCATCGTTCATTCGTCGGTGATCATTGATCCTTGTTCATTCTTCATCGTTCATTCTTCAATGAACATTGATCCTTGTTCATTATTCATCAATCGTTGTTCAATGATCATTGATCCTTGTTCATTATTTATCGTTCATTCTTCAATGATCATTGATCCTTCTACATTCTTCAATGGTCATCGATCCTTGTTCATTATTCATCGTTCATTCTTCATTGATCATTAATCATTGTTCATTCTTCATCGTTCTTTCTTCAATGATCATTGATCCTTGTTCATTATTCATTGATTATTGTTCAATGATCATTGATCCTTGTTCATTATTCATCATTCATTCTTCAATGATCATTGATCCTTGTTCATTCTTCATCGTTCATTCTTCATTGATCGTTGATCCTTGTTCATTCTTCATCGTTCATTTTTGAATGATCATTGATCTTTGTACATTCTTCATCGTTCATTCTTCAATGATCATTGATCGTTGTTCATTATTCATCGTTCAATCTTCATTAATCATTGATCCTTGTTCATTCTTCATCGTTCATTCTTAATTGATCATTGAACCTTGTTCATTATTCATCGATCGTTGTTCAATGATCATTGATCCTTGTGCATTATTCATCGTTCATTCTTAAATGATCATTGATACTTGTTCATTCTTCATCGGTTATTCTTCAATGATCATTGATTCTTGTACATTCTTAATCGTTCATTCTTCAATGATCATTGATCCTTGTTAATTATTCATCGTTCATTCTTCAATGATCATTGATCCTTGTTGATTATTCATCGATCATTGTTCAAAGATCATTGATCCTTGTTCATTATGCATCAATTCATTCTTCATTGATCATTGATCCTTGTTCATTCTTCATCGTTCATTCTTAAATGATCATTGATCCTTGTATATTCTTAATCGTTCATTCTTCAATGATCATTGAATTGATCAATGATCGTTGAACAATGATCGATGAATAATCAATAAGGATCAATGATCATTGAAGAATGAACGATGAAGAATGAACACGGATCAATGATCAATGAAGAAGGAACGATGAATAATGAACAAGCATCAATGATCATTTAAGAATCAACGATGAAGAATGTACAAGGATCAATGATCATTGAAGAATGAACGATAAAGAATGAACAAGGATCAATTATCAACGAAGAATGAACGATGAAGAATGTACAAGGATCAATGATCATTGAATAATGAACGATGAAGAATGAACAAGGATCAATGATCAAAGAAGAATGAACGATGCATAATGAACAAGGACCAATGATCAATGAAGAATGAACGATGAAGAATGTACAAGGATCAATGATCATTGAAGAATGAACGATGAAGAAAAAGAACAAGGAACAACGATCAATGAACAATGAACGATGCATAATGAACAAGGATCAATGATCAATGAAGAATGAACGTCGAACAATGAATAATGATCGATGAAGAATGAGCAAGGACCAATGATCAATGAAGAATGAACGATGAAGAATGTACAACGATCAATGATCATTGAAGAATGAACGACGAAGAATGAACAAGGATCAATGATTAATGAAGAATGAATTGATGAATAATGAACAACGATCAATGATCGTTGAACAATGATCGATAAAAAATCAATAAGGTTCAATGATCTTTGAAGATTGAACGATGAAGAATGATCAAGGATCAATCATCATTTAAGAATAAACGATGAATAATGAACAACGATCAATGATCATTGAAGAATGAACGATGAAGAATGTACAAAGATCAATGATCATTGAAAAATGAAGGATGAAGAATGAAAATGAATCAATGATCAATGAAGAATGAACGATGAAGATTGAACAAGGATCAATGATCATTGAAGAATGAATGATGAATAATTAATAAGGATCAAACATCATTGAACAATGATCAATGAATAATGAACAAGGATCAATGATCATTGAATAATGAACGATGAAGAATGAACAATGATTAATGATCAATGAAGAATGAACGATGAATAATGAACAAGGATCGATGACCATTGACGAATGGACGATGAAGAATGTACAAGGATCATTGATCATTGAAGAATGAACAATGAATAATGAACAAGGATCAACGATCATTGAACAATGATTGATGAATAATGAACAAGGATCAATAATCATTGAAGAATGAACGATGAAGAATGAACAAGGATCAATGATCAATGAAGAATGAATTGATGCATAATGAACAACGATCAATGATCGTTGAACAATGATCGATGAATAATGAACAAGGATCAATGATCATTGACGAATAAACGATGAAGAATGTACAAGAATCATTGATCGTTGAAGAATGAACGATGAATAATGAACAAGGATCAATGATTATTGAACAATGATTGATGAATAATGACCAAGGATCAATGATCATTGAAGAATGAACGATGAAGATTGAACAAGGATCAATGATCAATGAAGAATGAATTGATTCATAATGAACAACGATCAATGATCGTTGAACAATGATCGATGAATAATCAATAAGGATCAATGATCATTGAAGAACGAACGATGAAGAATGAACACGGATCAATGATGAATGAATAATGAACGATGAATAATGAACAAGGATCAATGATCATTGAAAAATGAACGATGAAGAATGTACAAGGATTAATGATCATTGAAGAATGAACGATGAAGAATGAACAAGGATCAATGATCAATGAAGAATGAAAGATGAAGAATGAACAAGGATCAATGTTCATTTAAGAATGAATGATGAATAATGAACAAGAATCAATGAACATTGAACAATGATCGATGAATAATGAACAACGATCAATGATCATTGACGAATGAACGATGAAGAATGTAAAAGAATCAATGATCATTGAAGAATGAACGATGAATAATGAAAATGGATCAATGATCATTGAACAATGATTGATGAATAATGAACAAGGATCAATGATCATTGAAGAATGAACGATGAACAATGAACAAGGATCAATGATCAATGAAGAATGAAAGAATAATAATGAACAAGGATCAATGATCATTGAAGAATGAACGATGAAGAATGTACAAGGATCAATGATCAGTGAAGAATGAACGATGAAGAATGAACAAGGATCAATGATCAATGAAGAATGAATTGATGCATAATGAACAAGGATCAATGATCTTTGAACAATGATCGATGAATAATCAACAAGGATCAATGATCATTGAAGAATGAACGATGAATAATGAACAAGGATCAATGATCATTGAAGAATGAACGATTAAGAATATACAAGGATGAATGATCATTGAAGAATGAACGATAAAGAATGAACAAGGATTAATGATCAATGAAGAATGAATTGATGCATAATGAACAAGGATCAATGATCTTTGAACAATGATCGATGAATAATCAACAAGGATCAATGATCATTGAAGAATGAACGATGAAGAATGTACAAGAATCATTGATCGTTGAAGAATGAACGATGAATAATGAACAAGGATCAATGATCATTGAACAATGATTGATGAATAATGACCAAGGATCAATGATCATTGAAGAATGAACGATGAAGATTGAACAAGGATCAATGATCAATGAAGAATGAATTGATTCATAATGAACAACGATCAATGATCGTTGAACAATGATCGATGAATAATCAATAAGGATCAATGATCTTTGAAGAACGAACGATGAAGAATGAACACAGATCAATGATGAATGAATAATGAACGATGAATAATGAACAAGGATCAATGATCATTGAAAAATGAACGATGAAGAATGTACAAGGATTAATGATCATTGAAGAATGAACGATGAAGAATGAACAAGGATCAATGATCAATGAAGAATGAAAGATGAAGAATGAACAAGGATCAATGTTCATTTAAGAATGAATGATGAATAATGAACAAGAATCAATGAACATTGAACAATGATCGATGAATAATGAACAAGGATCAATGATCATTGACGAATGAACGATGAAGAATGTAAAAGAATCAATGATCATTGAAGAATGAACGATGAATAATGAAAATGGATCAATGATCATTGAACAATGATTGATGAATAATGAACAAGGATCAATGATCATTGAAGAATGAACGATGAACAATGAACAAGGATCAATGATCAATGAAGAATGAACGAATAATAATGAACAAGGATCAATGATCATTGAAGAATGAACGATGAAGAATGTACAAGGATCAATGATCAGTGAAGAATGAACGATGAAGAATGAACAAGGATCAATGATCAATGAAGAATGAATTGATGCATAATGAACAAGGATCAATGATCTTTGAACAATGATCGATGAATAATCAACAAGGATCAATGATCATTTAAGAATGAACGATGAATAATGAACAAGGATCAATGATCATTGAAGAATGAACGATTAAGAATATACAAGGAAGAATGATCATTGAAGAATGAACGATAAAGAATGAACAAGGATCAATGATCAATGAAGAATGAATTGATGCATAATGAACAAGGATAAATGATCTTTGAACAATGATCGATGAATAATCAACAAGGATCAATGATCATTGAAGAATGAACGATGAATAATGATCAAGGATCAATGATCATTGAAGAATGAACGATTAAGAATGTACAAGAATCAATGATCATTGAAGAATAACCGATGAAGAATGAACAAGTATCAATGATCATATAAGAATGAACGATGAATAATGCACAAGGATCAATGATCATTCAACAACGATAGATGAATAATGAACAAGGTTCAATGATCAATTAAGAATGAACGATGAAGAATGAACAAGGATCAATGATCAAAGAAGATTGAACGATGAATAATGAACAACGATCAATGATCATTGAAGAATGAACGATGAAGAATGTACAAAGATCAATGATCATTGAAAAATGAACGATGAAGAATGAACAAGGATCAACGATCAATGAAGAATGAACGATGAAGAATGAACAAGGATCAATGATCATTGAAGAATGAATGATGAATAATGAACAAGGATCAATGATCATTGAACAATGATCAATGAATAATGAACAAGGATCAATGATCATTGAAGAATGAACGATGAAGAATGAACAATGATTAATGATCAATGAAGAATGAACGATGAATAATGAACAAGGATCGATGACCATTGAAGAATGTACAAGGATCAATGATCATTGAAAAATGAACGATGAATAATGAACAAGGATCAATGATCATTGAACAACGATTGATGAATAATGAACAAGGATCAATGTTCATTGAAGAATGAACGATGAAGAATGAACAAGGATCAATGATCAATGACGAATGAACGATGAGTAATAAACAAGGATCAATGATCATTGATCAATTAAGAATGAACGATGAAGATTGTACAAGGATCAATGATCATTAAAGAATGAACGATGAAGAATGAACAAGGATCAATGATCGTTGAACAACGATTGATGAATAATGAACAAGGATCAATGTTCATTGAAGAATGAACGATGAAGAATGAACAAGGATCAATGATCAATGACGAATGAACGATGAATAATGAACAAGGATCAATGCTCATTGATCATTGAAGAATGAACGATGAAGATTGTACAAGGATCAATGATCATTGAACAATGAACGATGAAGAATGAACAAGGATCAATGATCAATGATGAATAAATTGATGCATAATGAACAACGATCAATGATCGTTGAACAATGATCGATGAATAATCAATAAGGATCAATGATCATTGAAGAAGGAACGATGAAGAATGAACACGGATCAATGATCAATGAAGAATGAACGATGAACAATAAACAAGGATCAATGATCATTGAAGAATGAACGATGAAGAATGTACAAGGATCCATGATCATTGAAGAATGAACGATGAAGAATGAACAAGGATCAATTATCAATGAAGAATTAACGAAGAAGAATGTACAAGGATCAATGATCATTGAATAATGAACGATGAAGAATGAACAAGGTTCAATGATCAGTGAAGAATCAACGATGCATAATGAACAAGGATCAATGATCAATGACGAATGAACGACGAACAATGAACAAGGATCAATGATCATTGAACAATGATCGATGAAATGAATAATCAATAAGGATTAATGATCATTGAAGAATGAACGATGAAGAATGAACACGGATCAATGATCAATGAAGAAGGAACGATGAATAATGAACAAGGATCAATGTTCATTGAAGAATGAACGATAAAGAATGAACAAGGATTAATTATCAATGAAGAATGAACGATGAAGAATGTACAAGGATCAATGATCATTGAAGATTGAACGACGAACAATGAACAAGGATCAATGATCATTGAACAATGATCGATGAAGAATGAACAAGGATCAATGATCAATGAAGAATGAACGATGCATAATGAACAAGGATCAATGATGAATAAAGATAGAACGATGAAGAATGAACAAGGTTCAATGATCATTAAAGAATAAACGATGAATAATGAACGAGGATCAATGATCATTGAAGAATGAATGATTAAGAATATACAAGGATCAATTATCATTGAAGAATGAACGATGAAGAATGAACAAGGATCAATGATCAATGAAGAATGAATTGATGCATAATGAACAAGGATCAATGATCTTTGAACAATGATCGATGAATAATCAACAAGGATCAATGATCATTGAAGAATGAACGATGAATAATGAACAAGGATCAATGATCATTGAAGAATGAACGATTAAGAATGTACAAGAATCAATGATCATTGAAGAATAACTGATGAAGAATGAACAAGTATCAATGATCATTTAAGAATGAATGATGAATAATGCACAAGGCTCAATGATCATTGAAGAACGATCGATGAATAATGAACAAGGTTCAATGATCAATTAAGAATGAACGATGAAGAATGAACAAGGATCAATGATCAATGAAGATTGAACGATGAATAATGAACAACGATCAATGATCATTGAAGAATGAACGATGAAGAATGTACAAAGATCAATGATCATTGAAAAATGAACGATGAAGAATGAACAAGGATCAACGATCAATGAAGAATTAACAAGGATCAATGATCATTGAAGAATGAATGATGAATAATGAACAAGGATCAATGATCATTGAACAATCATCAATGAATAATGAACAAGGATCAATGATCATTGAAGAAAGAACGATGAAGAATGAACAATGATTAATGATCAATGAAGAATGAACGATGAATAATGAACAAGGATCGATGACCATTGAAGAATGTACAAGGATCAATGATCATTGAAGAATGAACGATGAATAATGAACAAGGATCAATGTTCATTGAAGAATGAACGATAAAGAATGAACAAGGATTAATTATCAATGAAGAATGAACGATGAAGAATGTACAAGGATCAATGATCATTGAAGATTGAACGACGAACAATGAACAAGGATCAATGATCATTGAACAATGATCGATGAAGAATGAACAAGGATCAATGATCAATGAAGAATGAACGATGCATAATGAACAAGGATCAATGATGAATAAAGATAGAACGATGAAGAATGAACAAGGTTCAATGATCATTAAAGAATAAACGATGAATAATGAACGAGGATCAATGATCATTGAAGAATGAATGATTAAGAATATACAAGGATCAATTATCATTGAAGAATGAACGATGAAGAATGAACAAGGATCAATGATCAATGAAGAATGAATTGATGCATAATGAACAAGGATCAATGATCTTAGAACAATGATCGATGAATAATCAACAAGGATCAATGATCATTGAAGAATGAACGATGAATAATGAACAAGGATCAATGATCATTGAAGAATGAACGATTAAGAATGTACAAGAATCAATGATCATTGAAGAATAACTGATGAAGAATGAACAAGTATCAATGATCATTTAAGAATGAATGATGAATAATGCACAAGGCTCAATGATCATTGAAGAACGATCGATGAATAATGAACAAGGTTCAATGATCAATTAAGAATGAACGATGAAGAATGAACAAGGATCAATGATCAATGAAGATTGAACGATGAATAATGAACAACGATCAATGATCATTGAAGAATGAACGATGAAGAATGTACAAAGATCAATGATCATTGAAAAATGAACGATGAAGAATGAACAAGGATCAACGATCAATGAAGAATTAACAAGGATCAATGATCATTGAAGAATGAATGATGAATAATGAACAAGGATCAATGATCATTGAACAATCATCAATGAATAATGAACAAGGATCAATGATCATTGAAGAAAGAACGATGAAGAATGAACAATGATTAATGATCAATGAAGAATGAACGATAAATAATGAACAAGGATCGATGACCATTGAAGAATGTACAAGGATCAATGATCATTGAAGAATGAACGATGAATAATGAACAAGGATCAATGATAATTGAACAACGATTGATGAATAATGAACAAGGATCAATGTTCATTGAAGAATGAACGATGAAGAATGAGCAAGGATCAATGATCAATTACGAATGAATGATGAGTAATGAACAAGGATCAATGATCATTGATCATTGAAGAATGAACGATGAAGATTGTACAAGGATCAATGATCATTAAAGAATGAACGATGAACAATGAACAAGGATCAATGATCGTTGAACAACGATTGATGAATAATGAACAAGGATCAATGTTCATTAAAAAATGAATGATGAAGAATGAACAAGGATCAATGATGAATGACGAATGAACGATGAATAATGAACAAGGATCAATGCTCATTGATCATTGAAGAATGAACGATGAAGATTGTACAAGGATCAATGATCATTGAAGAATGAACGATGAAGAATGTACAAGGATCAATGATCATTGAAGAATGAACGATGAAGAATGAACAAGGATCAATTATCAATGAAGAATTAACGAAGAAGAATGTACAAGGATCAATGATCATTGAATAATGAACGATGAAGAATGAACAAGGTTGAAAGATCAGTGAAGAATGAACGATGCATAATGAACAAGGATCAATGATCAATGACGAATGAACGACGAACAATGAACAAGGATCAATGATCATTGAAGAATAAACGATGAAGAATGAACACGGATCAATGATCAATGAAGAAGGAACGATGAATAATGAACAAGGTTCAATGTTCATTGAAGAATCAACGATAAAGAATGAACAAGGATGAATTATCAATGAAGAATGAATGATGAAGAATGTACAAGGATCAATGATCATTGAAGAATGATCGATGAAGAATGACCAAGGATCAATGCTCAATGAAGAATGAACGATGCATAATGAAGAAGGATCAATGATGAATAAAGATTGAACGATGAATAATGAAAATGGATCAATGATCATTGAACAATGATTGATGAATAATGAACAAGGATCAATGATCATTGAAGAATGAACGATGAACAATGAACAAGGATCAATGATCAATGAAGAATGAACGATTAAAAATGAACAAGGATCAATGATCAGTGAAGAATGAACTGATGCATAATGAACAACGATCAATGATCGTTGCACAATGATCGATAAAAAATCAATAAGGTTCAATGATCATTGAAGAATGAACGATGAAGAATGATCAAGGATCAATGATCATTTAAGAATGAACCATGAATAATGAACAAGGATTAATGAGCATTGAACAATGATCGATGAATAATGAACAAGGATTAATGATCCTTGAAGAATGAACGATGAAGAATGACCAAGGATCAATGCTCAATGAAGAATGAACGATGCATAATGAACAAGGATCAATGATGAATAAAGATTGAACGATGAATAATGAAAATGGATCAATGATCATTGAACAATGATTGATGAATAATGAACAAGGATCAATGATCATTGAAGAATGAACGATGAACAATGAACAAGGATCAATGATCAATGAAGAATGAACGATTAAAAATGAACAAGGATCAATGATCAGTGAAGAATGAACGATGAAGAATGAACAAGGATCAATGATCAATAAAGAATGAATTGATGCATAATGAACAAGGATTAATGATCTTTGAACAATGATCGATGAATAATCAACAAGTATTAATGATCATTGAAGAATGAACGATGAATAATGAACGAGGATCAATGATCATTGAAGAATGAACGACTAAGAATGTACAAGGATCAATGATCATTGAAGAATGAACGATGAAGAATGAACAAGGATCAATCATCATTTAAGAATGAACGATGAAGAATGAACAAGGATCATTGATCAATGAAGATTGAACGATGAATAATGAACAACGATAAATGATCATTGAAGAATGAACGATGAAGAATGTACAAAGATCAATGATCATTGAATAATGAACGATGATGAATGAACAAGGATCAACGATCAATGAAGAATGAACGATGAAGAATGAACAAGGATCAATGATCATTGAAGAATGA
Source organism: Amaranthus tricolor (assembly GCF_026212465.1). Taxonomy (NCBI): domain Eukaryota; kingdom Viridiplantae; phylum Streptophyta; class Magnoliopsida; order Caryophyllales; family Amaranthaceae; genus Amaranthus; species Amaranthus tricolor. The sequence continues at coordinate 23,546,212 of NC_080061.1, forward strand.
ATGATGAATAATGAGCAAGGATCAATGATCATCGAACAATGATCAATGAATAATGAACAAAGATCAATGATCATTGAAGAATGAACGATGAACAATAAACAAGGATCAATGATCATTGAAGAATGAACGGTGAAGAATGTACAAGGATCAATGATCATTGAAGAATGAACGATGAAGAATAAACAAGGATCAATTATCAATGAAAAATTAACGAAGAAAAATGTACAAGGATCAATGATCATTGAATAATGAACGATGAAGAATGAACAAGGTTCAATGATCAGTGAAGAATGAACGATGCATAATGAACAAGGATCAATGATCAATGACGAATGAACGACGAACAATGAACAAGGATCAATGATCATTGAACAACGATCGATGAAATGAATAATCAATAAGGATTAATGATCATTGAAGAATGAACGATGAAGAATGAACCCGGATCAATGATCAATGAAGAAGGAACGATGAATAATGAACAAGGATCAATGTTCATTGAAGAATGAACTATGAAGAATGTACAAGGATCAATGATCATTGAAGAATGAACGATAAAGAATGAACAAGGATCAATTATCAATGAAGAATGAACGATGAAGAATGTACAAGGATCAATTATCATTGAATAATGAACGATGAAGAATGAACAAGGATCAATGATCAAAGAAGAATGAACGATGCATAATGAACAAGGATTAATGATCAATGAAGAATGAACGATGAAGAATGTACAAGAATCAATGATCATTGAAGAATTAACGATGAAGAAAAAAAACAAGGATCAATGATCAATGAACAATGAACGATGCAGAATGAACAAGGATCAATGATCAATGAAGAATGAACGACGAATAATGAACAATGATCGATGAAGAATGAACAAGGATCAATGATCAATGAAGAATGAACGATGCATAATGAACAAGGATCAATGATGAATGAAGAATGAACGATGAAGAATGAACAAGGATCAATGATCATTGAAGAATGTACGATGAAGAATGTACAACGATCAATGATCATTGTAGAATGAACGATGAAGAATGAACAAGGATCAATGATCAATGAAGAATGAACTGATGCATAATGAACAACGATCAATGATCGTTGCACAATGATCGATAAAAAATCAATAAGGTTCAATGATCATTGAAGAATGAACGATGAAGAATGATCAAGGATCAATGATCATTTAAGAATGAACCATGAATAATGAACAAGGATTAATGAGCATTGAACAATGATCGATGAATAATGAACAAGGATTAATGATCCTTGAAGAATGAACGATGAAGAATGACCAAGGATCAATGCTCAATGAAGAATGAACGATGCATAATGAACAAGGATCAATGATGAATAAAGATTGAACGATGAATAATGAAAATGGATCAATGATCATTGAACAATGATTCATGAATAATGAACAAGGATCAATGATCATTGAAGAATGAACGATGAACAATGAACAAGGATCAATGATCAATGAAGAATGAACGATTAAAAATGAACAAGGATCAATGATCAGTGAAGAATGAACGATGAAGAATGAACAAGGATCAATGATCAATAAAGAATGAATTGATGCATAATGAACAAGGATTAATGATCTTTGAACAATGATCGATGAATAATCAACAAGTATTAATGATCATTGAAGAATGAACGATGAATAATGAACGAGGATCAATGATCATTGAAGAATGAACGACTAAGAATGTACAAGGATCAATGATCATTGAAGAATGAACGATGAAGAATGAACAAGGATCAATCATCATTTAAGAAGGAACGATGAAGAATGAACAAGGATCATTGATCAATGAAGATTGAACGATGAATAATGAACAACGATAAATGATCATTGAAGAATGAACGATGAAGAATGTACAAAGATCAATGATCATTGAAAAATGAACGATGATGAATGAACTACGATAAACGATCAATGAAGAATGAACGATGAAGAATGAACAAGGATCAATGATCATTGAAGAATGAATGATGAATAATGAGCAAGGATCAATGATCATTGAACAATGATCAATGAATAATGAACAAAGATCAATGATCATTGAAGAATGAACGATGAACAATAAACAAGGATCAATGATCATTGAAGAATGAATGGTGAAGAATGTACAAGGATCAATGATCATTGAAGAATGAACGATGAAGAATAAACAAGGATAAATTATCAATGAAGAATTAACGAAGAAAAATGTACAAGGATCAATGATCATTGAATAATGAACGATGAAGAATGAACAAGGTTCAATGATCAGTGAAGAATGAACGATGCATAATGAACAAGGATCAATGATCAATGACGAATGAACGACGAACAATGAACAAGGATCAATGATCATTGAACAATGATCGATGAAATGAATAATCAATAAGGATTAATGATCATTGAAGAATGAACGATGAAGAATGAACCCGGATCAATGATCAATGAAGAAGGAACGATGAATAATGAACAAGGATCAATGTTCATTGAAGAATGAACTATGAAGAATGTACAAGGATCAATGATCATTGAAGAATGAACGATAAAGAATGAACAAGGATCAATTATCAATGAAGAATGAACGATGAAGAATGTACAAGGATCAATGATCATTGAATAATGAACGATGAAGAATGAACAAGGATCAATGATCAAAGAAGAATGAACGATGCATAATGAACAAGGATTAATGATCAATGAAGAATGAACGATGAAGAATGTACAAGAATCAATGATCATTGAAGAATTAACGATGAAGAAAAAGAACAAGGATCAATGATCAATGAACAATGAACGATGCATAATGAACAAGGATCAATGATCAATGAAGAATGAACGACGAACAATGAACAATGATCGATGAAGAATGAACAAGGATCAATGATCAATGAAGAATGAACGACGCATAATGAACAAGGATCAATGATGAATGAAGAATGAACGATGAAGAATGAACAAGGATCAATGATCATTGAAGAATGAACGATGAAGAATGTACATTGATCAATGATCATTGTAGAATGAACGATGAAGAATGAACAAGGATCAATGATCAATCAAGAATGAACTGATGCATAATGAACAACGATCAATGATCGTTGCACAATGATCGATAAAAAATCAATAAGGTTCAATGATCATTGAAGAATGAACGATGAAGAATGATCAAGGATCAATGATCAATCAAGAATGAACTGATGCATAATGAACAACGATCAATGATCGTTGCACAATGATCGATAAAAAATCAATAAGGTTCAATGATCATTGAAGAATGAACGATGAAGAATGATCAAGGATCAATGATCATTTAAGAATGAACCATGAATAATGAACAAGGATTAATGAGCATTGAACAATGATCGATGAATAATGAACAAGGATTAATGATCCTTGAAGAATGAACGATGAAGAATGACCAAGGATCAATGCTCAATGAAGAATGAACGATGCATAATGAACAAGGATCAATGATGAATAAAGATTGAACGATGAATAATGAAAATGGATCAATGATCATTGAACAATGATTGATGAATAATGAACAAGGATCAATGATCATTGAAGAATGAACGATGAACAATGAACAAGGATCAATGATCAATGAAGAGTGAACGATTAAAAATGAACAAGGATCAATGATCAGTGAAGAATGAACGATGAAGAATGAACAAGGATCAATGATCAATAAAGAACGAATTGATGCATAATGAACAAGGATTAATGATCTTTGAACAATGATCGATGAATAATCAACAAGTATAATGATCATTGAAGAATGAACGATGAATAATGAACGAGGATCAATGATCATTGAAGAATGAACGACTAAGAATGTACAAGGATCAATGATCATTGAAGAATGAACTATGAAGAATGTACAAGGATCAATGATCATTGAAGAATGAACGATAAAGAATGAACAAGGATCAATTATCAATGAAGAATGAACGATGAAGAATGTACAAGGATCAATTATCATTGAATAATGAACGATGAAGAATGAACAAGGATCAATGATCAAAGAAGAATGAACGATGCATAATGAACAAGGATTAATGATCAATGAAGAATGAACGATGAAGAATGTACAAGAATCAATGATCATTGAAGAATTAACGATGAAGAAAAAAAACAAGGATCAATGATCAATGAACAATGAACGATGCAGAATGAACAAGGATCAATGATCAATGAAGAATGAACGACGAACAATGAACAATGATCGATGAAGAATAAACAAGGATCAATGATCAATGAAGAATGAACGATGCATAATGAACAAGGATCAATGATGAATGAAGAATGAACGATGAAGAATGAACAAGGATCAATGATCATTGAAGAATGTACGATGAAGAATGTACAACGATCAATGATCATTGTAGAATGAACGATGAAGAATGAACAAGGATCAATGATCAATGAAGAATGAACTGATGCATAATGAACAACGATCAATGATCGTTGCACAATGATCGATAAAAAATCAATAAGGTTCAATGATCATTGAAGAATGAACGATGAAGAATGATCAAGGATCAATGATCATTTAAGAATGAACCATGAATAATGAACAAGGATTAATGAGCATTGAACAATGATCGATGAATAATGAACAAGGATTAATGATCCTTGAAGAATGAACGATGAAGAATGACCAAGGATCAATGCTCAATGAAGAATGAACGATGCATAATGAACAAGGATCAATGATGAATAAAGATTGAACGATGAATAATGAAAATGGATCAATGATCATTGAACAATGATTCATGAATAATGAACAAGGATCAATGATCATTGAAGAATGAACGATGAACAATGAACAAGGATCAATGATCAATGAAGAATGAACGATTAAAAATGAACAAGGATCAATGATCAGTGAAGAATGAACGATGAAGAATGAACAAGGATCAATGATCAATAAAGAATGAATTGATGCATAATGAACAAGGATTAATGATCTTTGAACAATGATCGATGAATAATCAACAAGTATTAATGATCATTGAAGAATGAACGATGAATAATGAACGAGGATCAATGATCATTGAAGAATGAACGACTAAGAATGTACAAGGATCAATGATCATTGAAGAATGAACGATGAAGAATGAACAAGGATCAATCATCATTTAAGAATGAACGATGAAGAATGAACAAGGATCATTGATCAATGAAGATTGAACGATGAATAATGAACAACGATAAATGATCATTGAAGAATGAACGATGAAGAATGTACAAAGATCAATGATCATTGAAAAATGAACGATGATGAATGAACTACGATCAACGATCAATGAAGAATGAACGATGAAGAATGAACAAGGATCAATGATCATTGAAGAATGAATGATGAATAATGAGCAAGGATCAATGATCATTGAACAATGATCAATGAATAATGAACAAAGATCAATGATCATTGAAGAATGAACGATGAACAATAAACAAGGATCAATGATCATTGAAGAATGAATGGTGAAGAATGTACAAGGATCAATGATCATTGAAGAATGAACGATGAAGAATAAACAAGGATAAATTATCAATGAACAATTAACGAAGAAAAATGTACAAGGATCAATGATCATTGAATAATGAACGATGAAGAATGAACAAGGTTCAATGATCAGTGAAGAATGAACGATGCATAATGAACAAGGATCAATGATCAATGACGAATGAACGACGAACAATGAACAAGGATCAATGATCATTGAACAATGATCGATGAAATGAATAATCAATAAGGATTAATGATCATTGAAGAATGAACGATGAAGAATGAACCCGGATCAATGATCAATGAAGAAGGAACGATGAATAATGAACAAGGATCAATGTTCATTGAAGAATGAACTATGAAGAATGTACAAGGATCAATGATCATTGAAGAATGAACGATAAAGAATGAACAAGGATCAATTATCAATGAAGAATGAACGATGAAGAATGTACAAGGATCAATGATCATTGAATAATAAACGATGAAGAATGAACAAGGATCAATGATCAAAGAAGAATGAACGATGCATAATGAACAAGGATTAATGATCAATGAAGAATGAACGATGAAGAATGTACAAGAATCAATGATCATTGAAGAATTAACGATGAAGAAAAAGAACAAGGATCAATGATCAATGAACAATGAACGATGCATAATGAACAAGGATCAATGATCAATGAAGAATGAACGACGAACAATGAACAATGATCGATGAAGAATGAACAAGGATCAATGATCAATGAAGCATGAACGATGCATAATGAACAAGGATCAATGATGAATGAAGAATGAACGATGAAGAATGAACAAGGATCAATGATCATTGAAGAATGAACGATGAAGAATGTACATTGATCAATGATCATTGTAGAATGAACGATGAAGAATGAACAAGGATCAATGATCAATCAAGAATGAACTGATGCATAATGAACAACGATCAATGATCGTTGCACAATGATCGATAAAAAATCAATAAGGTTCAATGATCATTGAAGAATGAACGATGAAGAATGATCAAGGATCAATGATCATTTAAGAATGAACCATGAATAATGAACAAGGATTAATGAGCATTGAACAATGATCGATGAATAATGAACAAGGATTAATGATCCTTGAAGAATGAACGATGAAGAATGACCAAGGATCAATGTTCAATGAAGAATGAACGATGCATAATGAACAAGGATCAATGATGAATAAAGATTGAACGATGAATAATGAAAATGGATCAATGATCATTGAACAATGATTGATGAATAATGAACAAGGATCAATGATCATTGAAGAATGAACGATGAACAATGAACAAGGATCAATGATCAATGAAGAATGAACGATTAAAAATGAACAAGGATCAATGATCAGTGAAGAATGAACGATGAAGAATGAACAAGGATCAATGATCAATAAAGAACGAATTGATGCATAATGAACAAGGATTAATGATCTTTGAACAATGATCGATGAATAATCAACAAGTATTAATGATCATTGAAGAATGAACGATGAATAATGAACGAGGATCAATGATCATTGAAGAATGAACGACTAAGAATGTACAAGGATCAATGATCATTGAAGAATGAACGATGAAGAATGAACAAGGATCAATCATCATTTAAGAATGAACGATGAAGAAAGAACAAGGATCATTGATCAATGAAGATTGAACGATGAATAATGAACAACGATAAATGATCATTGAAGAATGAACGATGAAGAATGTACAAAGATCAATGATCATTGAAAAATGAACGATGATGAATGAACAAGGACCAACGATCAATGAAGAATGAACGATGAAGAATGAACAAGGATCAATGATCATTGAAGAATGAATGATGAATAATGAGCAAGGATCAATGATCATCGAACAATGATCAATGAATAATGAACAAAGATCAATGATCATTGAAGAATGAACGATGAACAATAAACAAGGATCAATGATCATTGAAGAATGAACGGTGAAGAATGTACAAGGATCAATGATCATTGAAGAATGAACGATGAAGAATAAACAAGGATCAATTATCAGTGAAGAATTAACGATGAAGAATGTACAAGGATCAATGATCATTGAAGAATGAACGATGAAGAATGAACAAGGTTCAATGATCAATGAAGAAAGAACAATGCATAATGAACAGGGATCAATGATCAATGAAGAATGAACGACGAACAATGAACAAGGATAAATGATCATTGAACAATGATCGATGAAATGAATAATCAATAAGGATCAATGATCATTGAAGAATGAACGATGAAGAATGAACACGGATCAAAGATCAATGAAGAAGGAACGATGAATAATGAACAAGCATCAATGATCATTGAAGAATCAACGATGAAGAATGTACAAGGATCAATGATCATTGAATAATGAACGATAAAGAATGAACAAGGATCAATTATCAATGAAGAATGAACGATGAAGAATGTACAAGGATCAATGATCATTGAATAATGAACGATGAATAATGAACAAGGATCAATGATCAAAGAAGAATGAACGATGCATAATGAACAAGGATCAATGATTAATGAAGAATGAACGATGAAGAATGCACAAGGATCAATGATCATTGAAGAATGAACAATGAAGAAAAAGAACAAGGATCAATGATCAATGAACAATGAACGATGCATAATGAACAAGGATCAATGATCAATGAAGAATGAACGACGAACAATGAACAATGATCGATGAAGAATGAACAAGGATCAATGATCAATGAAGAATGAACGATGAAGAATGTACAACGATCAATGATGAATGAAGAATGAACGTTGAAGAATGAACGTTGAACCTTATTGATTTTTTATCGATCATTGTGCAACGATCATTGATCGTTGTTCATTATGCATCAGTTCATTCTTCATTGATCATTGATCCTTGTTCATTCTTCATCGTTCATTCTACAATGATCATTGATCGTTGTACATTCTTCATCGTTCATTCTTCAATGATCATTGATCCTTGTTCATTCTTCATCGTTCATTCTTCATTCATCATTGATCCTTGTTCATTATGCATCGTTCATTCTTCATTGATCATTGATCCTTGTTCATTATTCATCGATCATTGTGCATTGTTCGTCGTTCATTCTTCAATGATCATTGATCCTTGTTCATATTGCATCGTTCATTGTTCATTGATCATTGATCCTTGTTCTTTTTCTTCATCGTTAATTCTTCAATGATAATTGATCCTTGTACATTCTTCATCGTTCATTATTCATTGATCATTAATCCTTGTTCATTATGCATCGTTCATTCTTCTTTGATCATTGATCCTTGTTCATTCTTCATCGTTCATCATTCAATGATCATTGATCCCTGTACATTCTTCATCGTTCATTCTTCATTGATAATTGATCCTTGTTCATTCTTTATCGTTCATTCTTCAATGATCATTGATCCTTGTACATTCTTCATCGTTCATTCTTCAATGATCATTGATCCTTGTTCATTATTCATCGTTCCTTCTTCATTGATCATTGATCCGTGTTCATTATTCATCGTTCATTCTTCAATGATCATTGATCCTTATTGATTATTCATTTCATCGATCATTGTTCAATGATCATTTATCCTTGTCCATTGTTCGTCGTTCATTCTTCATTGATCATTGATCCTTGTTCATTAGGCATCGTTCTTTCTTCATTGATCATTGAACCTTGTTCATTCTTCATCGTTCATTCTTCAATGATCATATATCCTTGTACATTCTTCATCGTTAATTATTCATTGATAATTGATCCTTGTTAATTCTTCATCATTCATTCTTCAATGAATATTGATCCTTGTAAGTTCTTCATCGTTCATTCTTCAATGATCATTTATCCTTGTTCATTGTTCATCGTTCATTGTTCATTGATCATTGATCCGTGTTCATTCTTCATCGTTCATTCTTCAATGATCATTGATCCTTATTGATTATTCATCGATCATTGTTCAACGATCATTGATCACTGTTCATTATGCATCAATTCATTCTTCATTGATCATTGATCCTTGTTCATTCTTCATTGTTCATTCTTCAATGATGATTGATCCTTGTACAATCTTCATCGTTCATTCTTCAATGATCAATGATCATTGATCCTTGTTCATTATTCGTCGTTCATTCGTCATTGATCATTGATCCTTGTTCATTCTTCATCGTTCATTCTTCAATGATCATTGATCCTTGTACATTCTTCATCGTTCATTTTTCAATGATCATTGATCCTTGTTCATTATTCATCGTTCATTATTCATTCATCATTGATCCGTGTTCATTCTTCATCGTTCATTCTTCAATGATCATTGATCGTTATTGATTATTCATCGATCATTGTTCAACGATCATTGATCCTTGTTCAATCTTCATCGTTCATTCTTCAATGATCATTGATCCTTATTCATTATTCATCGTTCATTCTTCATTGATCATTGATCCTTGTTAATTGTTCATCGTTCATTCTTCAATTATCATTGATCCATTTTCATTATTCATCGTTTATTCTTAATTGATCATTGATCCTTTTTCATTCTTCATCGTTCATTTTTCAATGATTATTGATCTTTGTACATTCTTCATCGTTCATTCTTCAATGATCATTGATCGTTGTTCATTATTCATCGTTCATTCTTCATTGATCATTGATCCTTGTTCATTCTTCATCGTTCATTCTTCAAGGATCATTGATCCTTGTTCATTATTCATCGATCATTGTTCAATGTTCATTAATCCTTGTTCATTATTCATCGTTCATTCTTAAATAATCATTGATCCTTGATCATTCTTCATCGTTCATTCTTCAATGATCATTGAACCTTATTGATTTTTTATCGATCATTGTGCAATGATCATTGATCGTTGTTCATTATGCATCAATTCATTCTTCATTGATCATTGATCCTTGCTCATTCTTCATCGTTCATTCTTCAATGATCATTGATCGTTGTACATTCTTCATCGTTCATTCTTCAATGATCATTGATGCTTGTTCATTATTCATCGTTTATTCTTCAACGATCATTGATTCTTAAACATTCTTCATCGTTCATTCGTCAATGATCATTGATCCTTGTTCATTATTCATCGATCATTGTTCAACGATCGTTGATCGTTGTTCATTATGCATCAATTCATTCTTCATTGATCATTGATCCTTGTTCATTCTTCATCGTTCATTCTTCCATGATTATTGATCCTTGTTCATTATTCATCAATCATTGTTCAATGATCATTGATACTTGTTCATTATTCATCGTTCATTCTTCAATGATCATTGATGCTTGTACATTCTTCATCGTCCATTCGTCAATGGTCATCGATCCTTGTGTATTATTCATCGTTCATTCTTCATTGATCATTAATCATTGTTCATTCTTCATCGTTCATTCTTCAATGATCATTGATCCTTGTTCATTATTCATTGATCATTGTTCAATGATCTTTGATCCTTGTTCATTATTCATCATTCATTCTTCAATGATCATTGATCCTTGTTCATTCTTCATCGTTCATTCTTAATTGATCATTGATCCTTTTTCATTCTTCATCTTTCATTTTTCAATGATAATTGATCTTTGTACATTCTTCATCGTTCATTCTTCAATGATCATTGATCGTTGTTCATTATTCATCGTTCATTCTTCATTGATCATTGATCCTTGTTCATTCTTCATCGTTCATTCTTCAAGGATCATTGATCCTTGTTCATTATTCATCGATCATTGTTCAATGTTCATTAATCCTTCTTCATTATTCATCGTTCATTCTTAAATGATCATTGATCCTTGATCATTCTTCATCGTTCATTCTTCAATGATCATTGAACCTTATTGATTTTTTATCGATCATTGTGCAACGATCATTGATCATTGTTCATTATGCATCAATTCATTCTTCATTGATCATTGATCCTTGTTCATTCTTCATCGTTCATTCTTCAATGATCATTGATCGTTGTACATTATTCATCGTTCATTCCTCATTGATCATTGATCCTTGTTCATTCTTCATCGTTCCTTCTTCATTCATCATTGATCCTTGTTCATTATGCATCGTTCATTCTTCATTGATCATTTATCCTTGTTCATTCTTCGTCGATCATTGTTCATTGTTCGTCGTTCATTCTTCAATGATCATTAATCCTTGTTTATTATTCATCGTTCATACTTTAATGATCATTGATGCTTGTACATTCTTCATCGTCCATTCGTCAATGGTCATCGATCCTTGTTTATTATTCATCGTTCATTCTTCATTGATCATTAATCATTGTTCATTCTTCATCGTTCATTCTTCAATGATCATTGATCCTTGTTCATTATTCATTGATCATTGTTCAATGATCTTTGATCCTTGTTCAGTATTCATCATTCATTCTTCAATAATCATTGATCCTTGTTCATTCTTCATCGTTCATTCTTCATTGATCATTGATCCTTTTTCATTCTTCATCGTTCATTTTTCAATAATTATTGATCTTTGTACATTCTTCATCGTTCATTCTTCAATGATCATTGATCGTTGTTCATAATTCATCGTTCATTCTTCATTGATCATTCATCCTTGTTCATTCTTCATCGTTCATTCTTCAAGGATCATTGATCCTTGTTCATTATTCATCGATCATTGTTCAATGATCATTAATCCTTGTTCATTATTCATCGTGCATTGTTAAATGATCATTGATCCTTGATCATTCTTCATCGTTCATTCTTCAATGATCATTGAACCTTATTGATTTTTTATCGATCATTGTGCAACGATCATTTATCGTTGTTCATTATGCATCAATTCATTCTTCATTGATCACTGATCCTTGTTCATTCTTCATCGTTCATTCTTCAATGATCATTGATCGTTGTACATTCTTCATCGTTCATTCTTCAATGATCATTGATCCTTGTTCATTCTTCATTCTTCATCGTTCATTCTTCATTCATCGTTGATCCTTGTTCATTATGCATCGTTCATTCTTCATTGATCATTTATCCTTGTTCATTCTTCATCGATCATTGTTCATTGTTCGTCGTTCATTCTTCATTGATCATTGATCCTTGTTCATTATGCATCGTTCATTGTTCTTTGATCATTGATCCTTGTTCTTTTTCTTCATCGTTAACTCTTCAATGATCATTGATCCTTGTACATTCTTCATCGTTCATTCTTCATTGATCATTGATCCTTGTTCATTATGCATCGTTCATTCTTCTTTGATCATTGATCCTTGTTCATTCTTCATCGTTCATTCTTCAATGATCATTGAACCTTATTGATTTTTTATCGATCATTGTGCAACGATCATTGATCGTTGTTCATTATGCATCAATTCATTCTTCATTGATCATTGATCCTTGTTCATTCTTCATCGTTCATTCTTCAATGATCATTGATCGTTGTACATTCTTCATCGTTCATTCCTCAATGATCATTGATCCTTGTTCATTCTTCATCGTTCATTCTTCATTCATCATTGATCCTTGTTCATTATGCATCGTTCATTCTTCATTGATCATTTATCCTTGTTCATTCTTCGTCGATCATTGTTCATTGTTCGTCGTTCATTCTTCAATGATCATTAATCCTTGTTTATTATTCATCGTTCATTCGTCATTGATCATCGATCCTTGTTCATTCTTCATCGTTCATTCTCCAATGACCATTGATCCTTGTACATTCTTCATCGTTCATTTTTCAATGATCATTGATCCTTGTTCATTATTCATCGTTCATTATTCATTCATCATTGATCCGTGTTCATTCTTCATCGTTCATTCTTCAATGATAATTGATCCTTATTGATTATTCATCGATCATTGTTCAACGATCATTGATCCTTTTTCAATCTTCATCGTTCATTCTTCAATGATCATTGATCCTTGTTCATTATTCATCGTTCATTATTCATTGATCATTGATCCTTGTTAATTGTTCTTCGTTCATTCTTCAATGATCATTGATCCTTGTTCATTATTCATCAATCATTGTTCAATGATCATTGATGCTTCTTCATTATTCATCGTTCATTCTTCAACGATCATTGATTCTTGTACATTCTTCATCGTTCATTCGTCTATGATCATTGATCCTTGTTCATTTTTCATCGATCATTGTTCAACGATCGTTGATCATTGTTCATTATGCATCAATTCATTCTTCATTGATCATTGATCCTTGTTCATTCTTCATCGTTCATTCTTCGATGATTATTGATCCTTGTTCATTATTCATCAATCATTGTTCAATGATCATTGATACTTGTTCATTATTCATCGTTCATACTTCAATGATCATTGATGCTTGTACATTCTTCATCGTCCATTCGTCAATGGTCATCGATCCTTGTTTATTATTCATCGTTCATTCTTCATTGATCATTAATCATTGTTCATTCTTCATCGTTCATTCTTCAATGATCATTGATCCTTGTTCATTATTCATTGATCATTGTTCAATGATCTTTGATCCTTGTTCAGTATTCATCATTCATTCTTCAATAATCATTGATCCTCGTTCATTCTTCATCGTTCATTCTTCATTGATCAATGATCCTTTTTCATTCTTCATCGTTCATTTTTCAATGATTATTGATCTTTGTACATTCTTCATCGTTCATTCTTCAATGATCATTGATCGTTGTTCATTATTCATCGTTCATTCTTCATTGATCATTGATCCTTGTTCATTCTTCATCGTTCATTCTTCAAGGATCATTGATCCTTGTTCATTATTCATCGATCATTGTTCAATGATCATTAATCCTTGTTCATTATTCATCGTGCATTGTTAAATGATCATTGATCCTTGATCATTCTTCATCGTTCATTCTTCAATGATCATTGAACCTTATTGATTTTTTATCGATCATTGTGCAACGATCATTTATCGTTGTTCATTATGCATCAATTCATTCTTCATTGATCACTGATCCTTGTTCATTCTTCATCGTTCATTCTTCAATGATCATTGATCGTTGTACATTCTTCATCGTTCATTCTTCAATGATCATTGATCCTTGTTCATTCTTCATTCTTCATCGTTCATTCTTCATTCATCATTGATCCTTGTTCATTATGCATCGTTCATTCTTCATTGATCATTTATCCTTGTTCATTCTTCATCGATCATTGTTCATTGTTCGTCGTTCATTCTTCATTGATCATTGATCCTTGTTCATTATGCATCGTTCATTGTTCTTTGATCATTGATCCTTGTTCTTTTTCTTCATCGTTAATTCTTCAATGATCATTGATCCTTGTACATTCTTCATCGTTCATTCTTCAATGATCATTGATCCTTGTTCATTCTTCATTCTTCATCGTTCATTCTTCATTCATCGTTGATCCTTGTTCATTATGCATCGTTCATTCTTCATTGATCATTTATCCTTGTTCATTCTTCATCGATCATTGTTCATTGTTCGTCGTTCATTCTTCATTGATCATTGATCCTTGTTCATTATGCATCGTTCATTGTTCTTTGATCATTGATCCTTGTTCTTTTTCTTCATCGTTAACTCTTCAATGATCATTGATCCTTGTACATTCTTCATCGTTCATTCTTCATTGATCATTGATCCTTGTTCATTATGCATCGTTCATTCTTCTTTGATCATTGATCCTTGTTCATTCTTCATCGTTCATTCTTCAATGATCATTGAACCTTATTGATTTTTTATCGATCATTGTGCAACGATCATTGATCGTTGTTCATTATGCATCAATTCATTCTTCATTGATCATTGATCCTTGTTCATTCTTCATCGTTCATTCTTCAATGATCATTGATCGTTGTACATTCTTCATCGTTCATTCCTCAATGATCATTGATCCTTGTTCATTCTTCATCGTTCATTCTTCATTCATCATTGATCCTTGTTCATTATGCATCGTTCATTCTTCATTGATCATTTATCCTTGTTCATTCTTCGTCGATCATTGTTCATTGTTCGTCGTTCATTCTTCAATGATCATTAATCCTTGTTTATTATTCATCGTTCATTCGTCATTGATCATCGATCCTTGTTCATTCTTCATCGTTCATTCTCCAATGACCATTGATCCTTGTACATTCTTCATCGTTCATTTTTCAATGATCATTGATCCTTGTTCATTATTCATCGTTCATTATTCATTCATCATTGATCCGTGTTCATTCTTCATCGTTCATTCTTCAATGATCATTGATCCTTATTGATTATTCATCGATCATTGTTCAACGATCATTGATCCTTTTTCAATCTTCATCGTTCATTCTTCAATGATCATTGATCCTTGTTCATTATTCATCGTTCATTATTCATTGATCATTGATCCTTGTTAATTGTTCTTCGTTCATTCTTCAATGATCATTGATCCTTGTTCATTATTCATCAATCATTGTTCAATGATCATTGATGCTTCTTCATTATTCATCGTTCATTCTTCAACGATCATTGATTCTTGTACATTCTTCATCGTTCATTCGTCTATGATCATTGATCCTTGTTCATTTTTCATCGATCATTGTTCAACGATCGTTGATCATTGTTCATTATGCATCAATTCATTCTTCATTGATCATTGATCCTTGTTCATTCTTCATCGTTCATTCTTCGATGATTATTGATCCTTGTTCATTATTCATCAATCATTGTTCAATGATCATTGATACTTGTTCATTATTCATCGTTCATACTTCAATGATCATTGATGCTTGTACATTCTTCATCGTCCATTCGTCAATGGTCATCGATCCTTGTTTATTATTCATCGTTCATTCTTCAATGATCATTGATCCTTGTTCATTATTCATTGATCATTGTTCAATGATCTTTGATCCTTGTTCAGTATTCATCATTCATTCTTCAATAATCATTGATCCTCGTTCATTCTTCATCGTTCATTCTTCATTGATCAATGATCCTTTTTCATTCTTCATCGTTCATTTTTCAATGATTATTGATCTTTGTACATTCTTCATCGTTCATTCTTCAATGATCATTGATCGTTGTTTATTATTCATCGTTCATTCTTCATTGATCATTGATCCTTGTTCATTCTTCATCGTTCATTCTTCAAGGATCATTGATCCTTGTTCATTATTCATCGATCATTGTTCAATGATCATTAATCCTTGTTCATTATTCATCGTGCATTGTTAAATGATCATTGATCCTTGATCATTCTTCATCGTTCATTCTTCAATGATCATTGAACCTTATTGATTTTTTATCGATCATTGTGCAACGATCATTTATCGTTGTTCATTATGCATCAATTCATTCTTCATTGATCACTGATCCTTGTTCATTCTTCATCGTTCATTCTTCAATGATCATTGATCGTTGTACATTCTTCATCGTTCATTCTTCAATGATCATTGATCCTTGTTCATTCTTCAATCTTCATCGTTCATTCTTCATTCATCATTGATCCTTGTTCATTATGCATCGTTCATTCTTCATTGATCATTTATCCTTGTTCATTCTTCATCGATCATTGTTCATTGTTCGTCGTTCATTCTTCATTGATCATTGATCCTTGTTCATTATGCATCGTTCATTGTTCTTTGATCATTGATCCTTGTTCTTTTTCTTCATCGTTAATTCTTCAATGATCATTGATCCTTGTACATTCTTCATCGTTCATTCTTCATTGATCATTGATCCTTGTTCATTATGCATCGTTCATTCTTCTTTGATCATTGATCCTTGTTCATTCTTCATCGTTCATTTTTCAATGATCATTGATCCTTGTACATTCTTCATCGTTCATTCTTCATTGATAATTGATACTTGTTCATTCTTTATCGTTCATTCTTCAACGATCATTGATCCATGTACATTCTTCATCGTTCATTCTTCAATGATCATTGATCCTTGTTCATTATTCATCGTTCCTTCTTCATTGATCATTGATCCGTGTTCATTCTTCATCGTTCATTCTTCAATGATCATTGATCCTTATTGATTATTCATTTCATCGATCATTGTTGAATGATCATTTATCCTTGTTCATTGTTCGTCGTTCATTCTTCATTGATCATTGATCCATGTTCATTATGCATCGTTCATTCTTCCTTGATCATTGAACCTTGTTCATTCTTCATCGTTCATTCTTCATTGATCATTGATCCTTGTTCATTCTTCATCGTTCATTCTTCACTGATAATTGATCCTTGTACATTCTTCATCGTTTATTCTTCAATGATCATTGATCCTTGTTCATTATTAATCGTTCACTCTTCATTGATCATTGATCCTTGTTCATTGTTCATCGTTCATTCTACAATGATCATTGATCCTTGTTCATTATTCATCAATCATTGTTCAATGATCATTGATCCTTGTTCATTATTCATCGTTCATTCTTCAATCAGCATTGATTCTTTTACATTGTTCATCGTTCATTCGTCAATGATCATTGATCGTTGTTCATTATTCATCGATCATTGTTCAATGATCATTGATCCTTGTTCATTATTCATCATTCATTCTTCAATGAATATTGATCCTTGTTCATTCTTCATCTTTCATTCTTCATTGATCATTGATCATTGTTCATTCTTGATCGTTCATTCTTCGATGATCATTGATCCTTGTTCATTATTCATCGTTTATTTTTCAATGATCATTGATCCTTGTTCATTATTCATCGTTCAATCTTCATTCATCATTGATCCGTGTTCATTCTTCATCGTTCATTCTTCAATGATCATTGATTCTTATTGATTATTCATCGATCATTGTTCAAGGATCATTGATCGTTGTTCATTATGAATCAATTCATTCTTTATTGATCATTAATCCTTGTTCATTCTTCATCGTTCATTCTTCAATGATCATTGATCCTTGTTCATTATTCATCGTTCATTCTTCATTGAACATTGATCTTTGTTTATTGTTCATCGTTCATTCTTCAATGATCATTGATCGTTGTACATTCTTCATCGTTCATTCTTCAATGATCATTGATCCTTGTTCATTCTTCATTCTTCATCGTTCATTCTTCATTCATCATTGATCCTTGTTCATTATGCATCGTTCATTCTTCATTGATCATTTATCCTTGTTCATTCTTCATCGATCATTGTTCATTGTTCGTCGTTCATTCTTCATTGATCATTGATCCTTGTTCATTATGCATCGTTCATTGTTCTTTGATCATTGATCCTTGTTCTTTTTCTTCATCGTTAATTCTTCAATGATCATTGATCCTTGTACATTCTTCATCGTTCATTCTTCATTGATCATTGATCCTTGTTCATTATGCATCGTTCATTCTTCTTTGATCATTGATCCTTGTTCATTCTTCATCGTTCATTCTTCAATGATCATTGATCCTTGTACATTCTTCATCGTTCATTCTTCATTGATAATTGATACTTGTTCATTCTTTATCGTTCATTCTTCAACGATCATTGATCCATGTACATTCTTCATCGTTCATTCTTCAATGATCATTGATCCTTGTTCATTATTCATCGTTCCTTCTTCATTGATCATTGATCCGTGTTCATTCTTCATCGTTCATTCTTCAATGATCATTGATCCTTATTGATTATTCATTTCATCGATCATTGTTGAATGATCATTTATCCTTGTTCATTGTTCGTCGTTCATTCTTCATTGATCATTGATCCATGTTCATTATGCATCGTTCATTCTTCCTTGATTATTGAACCTTGTTCATTCTTCATCGTTCATTCTTCATTGATCATTGATCCTTGTTCATTCTTCATCGTTCATTCTTCACTGATAATTGATCCTTGTACATTCTTCATCGTTTATTCTTCAATGATCATTGATCCTTGTTCATTATTAATCGTTCACTCTTCATTGATCATTGATCCTTGTTCATTGTTCATCGTTCATTCTACAATGATCATTGATCCTTGTTCATTATTCATCAATCATTGTTCAATGATCATTGATCCTTGTTCATTATTCATCGTTCATTCTTCAATCAGCATTGATTCTTTTACATTGTTCATCGTTCATTCGTCAATGATCATTGATCGTTGTTCATTATTCATCGATCATTGTTCAATGATCATTGATCCTTGTTCATTATTCATCATTCATTCTTCAATGAATATTGATCCTTGTTCATTCTTCATCTTTCATTCTTCATTGATCATTGATCATTGTTCATTCTTGATCGTTCATTCTTCGATGATCATTGATCCTTGTTCATTATTCATCGTTTATTTTTCAATGATCATTGATCCTTGTTCATTATTCATCGTTCATTCTTCATTCATCATTGATCCGTGTTCATTCTTCATCGTTCATTCTTCAATGATCATTGATTCTTATTGATTATTCATCGATCATTGTTCAAGGATCATTGATCGTTGTTCATTATGAATCAATTCATTCTTTATTGATCATTAATCCTTGTTCATTCTTCATCGTTCATTCTTCAATGATCATTGATCCTTGTTCATTATTCATCGTTCATTCTTCATTGAACATTGATCTTTGTTTATTGTTCATCGTTCATTCTTCAATGATCGTTGATCCTTGTTCATTATTCATCAATCATTGTTCCAGGATCATTGATCCTTGTTCATTATTCATCGTTCATTCTTCAATGATCATTGATTCTTGTACATTCGTCATCGTTCATTCGTCAATGATCATTGATCCTTGTTCATCATTCGTCGATCATTGTTCAACGATCAATGATCGTTGTTAATTATGCATCAATTCATTCTTCATTGATCATTTATCCTTGTTCATTTTTCATCGTTCATTCTTCAATGATTATTGATCCTTGTTCATTATTCATCAATCATTGTTCAATGATCATTGATCCTTGTTCATTATTCATCGTTCATTCTTAATAATCATTGATCCTTGTACATTCTTCATCGTCCATTCGTCAATGGTCATCGATCCTTGTTCATTATTCATCGTTCATTCTTCATTGATCATTAATCCTTGTTCATTCTTCATCGTTCATTCTTCAATGATCATTGATTCTTGTTCATTATTCATTGATCATTGTTCAATGATCTTTGATCCTTGTTCATTATTCATCATTCATTCTTCAATGATTATTGATCCTTGTTCATTCTTCATCGTTCATTCTTCATTGATCATTGATCCTTTTTCATTCTTCATCGTTTATTTTTCAATGATTATTGATCTTTGTACATTCTTCATCGTTCATTCTTCAATGATCATTGATCGTTGTTCATTATTCATCGTTCATTCTTCATTGATCATTGATCCTTGTTCATTCTTCATCGTTCATTCTTCAAGGATCATTGATCCTTGTTCATTATTCATCGATCATTGTTCAATGATCATTAATCCTTGTTCATTATTCATCGTGCATTCTTAAATGATCATTGATCCTTGATCATTCTTCATGTTCATTCTTCAATGATCATTGAACCTTATTGATTTTTTATCGATCATTGTGCAACAATCATTTATCGTTGTTCATTATGCATCAATTCATTCTTCATTGATCATTGATCCTTGTTCATTCGTCATCGTTCATTCTTCAATGATCATTGATCGTTGTACATTCTTCATCGTTCATTCTTCAATGATCATTGATCCTTGTTCATTCTTCATTCTTCATCGTTCATTCTTCATTCATCATTGATCCTCGTTCATTATGCATCGTTCATTCTTCATTGATCATTTATCCTTGTTCATTCTTCATCGATCATTGTTCATTGTTCGTCGTTCATTCTTCATTGATCATTGATCCTTTTTCATTATGCATCGTTCATTGTTCATTGATCATTGATCCTTGTTCTTTTTCTTCATCGTTAATTCTTCAATGATCATTGATCCTTGTACATTCTTCATCGTTCATTCTTCATTGATCATTGATCCTTGTTCATTATGCATCGTTCATTCTTCTTTGATCATTGATCCTTGTTCATTCTTCATCGTTCATTCTTCAATGATCATTGATCCTTGTACATTCTTCATCGTTCATTCTTCATTGATAATTGATACTTGTTCATTCTTTATCGTTCATTCTTCAACGATCATTGATCCATGTACATTCTTCATCGTTCATTCTTCAATGATCATTGATCCTTGTTCATTATTCATCGTTCCTTCTTCATTGATCATTGATCCGTGTTCATTCTTCATCGTTCATTCTTCAATGATCATTGATCCTTATTGATTATTCATTTCATCGATCATTGTTGAATGATCATTTATCCTTGTTCATTGTTCGTCGTTCATTCTTCATTGATCATTGATCCATGTTCATTATGCATCGTTCATTCTTCCTTGATTATTGAACCTTGTTCATTCTTCATCGTTCATTCTTCATTGATCATTGATCCTTGTTCATTCTTCATCGTTCATTCTTCACTGATAATTGATCCTTGTACATTCTTCATCGTTTATTCTTCAATGATCATTGATCCTTGTTCATTATTAATCGTTCACTCTTCATTGATCATTGATCCTTGTTCATTGTTCATCGTTCATTCTACAATGATCATTGATCCTTGTTCATTATTCATCAATCATTGTTCAATGATCATTGATCCTTGTTCATTATTCATCGTTCATTCTTCAATCAGCATTGATTCTTTTACATTGTTCATCGTTCATTCGTCAATGATCATTGATCGTTGTTCATTATTCATCGATCATTGTTCAATGATCATTGATCCTTGTTCATTATTCATCATTCATTCTTCAATGAATATTGATCCTTGTTCATTCTTCATCTTTCATTCTTCATTGATCATTGATCATTGTTCATTCTTGATCGTTCATTCTTCGATGATCATTGATCCTTGTTCATTATTCATCGTTTATTTTTCAATGATCATTGATCCTTGTTCATTATTCATCGTTCATTCTTCATTCATCATTGATCCGTGTTCATTCTTCATCGTTCATTCTTCAATGATCATTGATTCTTATTGATTATTCATCGATCATTGTTCAAGGATCATTGATCGTTGTTCATTATGAATCAATTCATTCTTTATTGATCATTAATCCTTGTTCATTCTTCATCGTTCATTCTTCAATGATCATTGATCCTTGTTCATTATTCATCGTTCATTCTTCATTGAACATTGATCTTTGTTTATTGTTCATCGTTCATTCTTCAATGATCGTTGATCCTTGTTCATTATTCATCAATCATTGTTCCAGGATCATTGATCCTTGTTCATTATTCATCGTTCATTCTTCAATGATCATTGATTCTTGTACATTCGTCATCGTTCATTCGTCAATGATCATTGATCCTTGTTCATCATTCGTCGATCATTGTTCAACGATCAATGATCGTTGTTAATTATGCATCAATTCATTCTTCATTGATCATTTATCCTTGTTCATTTTTCATCGTTCATTCTTCAATGATTATTGATCCTTGTTCATTATTCATCAATCATTGTTCAATGATCATTGATCCTTGTTCATTATTCATCGTTCATTCTTAATAATCATTGATCCTTGTACATTCTTCATCGTCCATTCGTCAATGGTCATCGATCCTTGTTCATTATTCATCGTTCATTCTTCATTGATCATTAATCCTTGTTCATTCTTCATCGTTCATTCTTCAATGATCATTGATTCTTGTTCATTATTCATTGATCATTGTTCAATGATCTTTGATCCTTGTTCATTATTCATCATTCATTCTTCAATGATTATTGATCCTTGTTCATTCTTCATCGTTCATTCTTCATTGATCATTGATCCTTTTTCATTCTTCATCGTTTATTTTTCAATGATTATTGATCTTTGTACATTCTTCATCGTTCATTCTTCAATGATCATTGATCGTTGTTCATTATTCATCGTTCATTCTTCATTGATCATTGATCCTTGTTCATTCTTCATCGTTCATTCTTCAAGGATCATTGATCCTTGTTCATTATTCATCGATCATTGTTCAATGATCATTAATCCTTGTTCATTATTCATCGTGCATTCTTAAATGATCATTGATCCTTGATCATTCTTCATGTTCATTCTTCAATGATCATTGAACCTTATTGATTTTTTATCGATCATTGTGCAACAATCATTTATCGTTGTTCATTATGCATCAATTCATTCTTCATTGATCATTGATCCTTGTTCATTCGTCATCGTTCATTCTTCAATGATCATTGATCGTTGTACATTCTTCATCGTTCATTCTTCAATGATCATTGATCCTTGTTCATTCTTCATTCTTCATCGTTCATTCTTCATTCATCATTGATCCTCGTTCATTATGCATCGTTCATTCTTCATTGATCATTTATCCTTGTTCATTCTTCATCGATCATTGTTCATTGTTCGTCGTTCATTCTTCATTGATCATTGATCCTTTTTCATTATGCATCGTTCATTGTTCATTGATCATTGATCCTTGTTCTTTTTCTTCATCGTTAATTCTTCAATGATCATTGATCCTTGTACATTCTTCATCGTTCATTCTTCATTGATCATTGATCCTTGTTCATTATGCATCGTTCATTCTTCTTTGATCATTGATCCTTGTTCATTCTTCATCGTTCATTCTTCAATGATCATTGATCCTTGTACATTCTTCATCGTTCATTCTTCATTGATAATTGATACTTGTTCATTCTTTATCGTTCATTCTTCAACGATCATTGATCCATGTACATTCTTCATCGTTCATTCTTCAATGATCATTGATCCTTGTTCATTATTCATCGTTCCTTCTTCATTGATCATTGATCCGTGTTCATTCTTCATCGTTCATTCTTCAATGATCATTGATCCTTATTGATTATTCATTTCATCGATCATTGTTGAATGATCATTTATCCTTGTTCATTGTTCGTCGTTCATTCTTCATTGATCATTGATCCATGTTCATTATGCATCGTTCATTCTTCCTTGATCATTGAACCTTGTTCATTCTTCATCGTTCATTCTTCATTGATCATTGATCCTTGTTCATTCTTCATCGTTCATTCTTCACTGATAATTGATCCTTGTACATTCTTCATCATTCATTCTTCAATGATCATTGATCCTTGTTCATTATAATCGTTCACTCTTCATTGATCATTGATCCTTGTTCATTGTTCATCGTTCATTCTACAATGATCATTGATCCTTGTTCATTATTCATCAATCATTGTTCAATGATCATTGATCCTTGTTCATTATTCATCGTTCATTCTTCAATCAGCATTGATTCTTTTACATTGTTCATTGTTCAATCGTCAATGATCATTGATCGTTGTTCATTATTCATCGATCATTGTTCAATGATCATTGATCCTTGTTCATTATTCATCATTCATTCTTCAATGAATATTGATCCTTGTTCATTCTTCATCTTTCATTCTTCATTGATCATTGATCATTGTTCATTCTTCATCGTTCATTCTTCAATGATCATTGATCCTTGTACATTCTTCATCGTTTATTTTTCAATGATCATTGATCCTTGTTCGTTATTCATCGTTCATTCTTCATTCATCATTGATCCGTGTTCATTCTTCATCGTTCATTCTTCAATGATCATTGATTCTTATTGATTATTCATCGATCATTGTTCAAGGATCATTGATCGTTGTTCATTATGAATAATTCATTCTTTATTGATCATTGATCCTTGTTCATTCTTCATCGTTCATTCTTCAATGATCATTGATCCTTGTTCATTATTCATCGTTCATTCTTCATTGAACATTGATCTTTGTTTATTGTTCATCGTTCATTCTTCAATGATCATTGATTCTTGTACATTCGTCATCGTTCATTCGTCAATGATCATTGATCCTTGTTCATCATTGGTCGATCATTGTTCAACGATCAATGATCGTTGTTAATTATGCATCAATTCATTCTTCATTGATCATTTATCCTTGTTCATTTTTCATCGTTCATTCTTCAATGATTATTGATCCTTGTTCATTATTCATCAATCATTGTTCAATGATCGTTGATCCTTGTTCATTATTCATCGTTCATTCTTAATAATCATTGATCCTTGTACATTCTTCATCGTCCATTCGTCAATGGTCATCGATCCTTGTTCATTATTCATCGTTCATTCTTCATTGATCATTAATCATTGTTCATTCTTCATCGTTTATTCTTCAATGATCATTGATCCTTGTTCATTATTCATTGATCATTGTTCAATGATCTTTGATCCTTGTTCATTATTCATCATTCATTCTTCAATGATCATTGATCCTTGATCATTCTTCATCGTTCATTCTTCATTGATCATTGATCCTTTTTCATTCTTCATCGTTCATTTTTCAATGATCATTGATCTTTGTACATTCCTCATCGTTCATTCTTCAATGATCATTGATCGTTGTTCATTATTCATCGTTCATTCTTCATTGATCATTGATCCTTGTTAAATCTTCATCGTTCATTCTTTAAGGATCATTGATCCTTGTTCATTATTCATCGATCATTGTTCAATGATCATTAATCCTTGTTCATTATTCATCGTTCATTCTTAAATGATCATTGATCCTTGATTATTCTTCATCGTTCATTTTTCAATGATCATTGATCCTTATTGATTTTTGGTCGATCATTGTTCAACGATCATTGATCGTTGTTCAATATGCATCAATTCATTCTTTATTGATCATTAATCCTTGTTCATTCTTCATCGTTTATTCTTCAATGATCATTGATCGTTGTACATTCTTCATCGTTCATTCTTCAATGATCATTGATCCTTATTGATTATTCATCGATCACTGTTCAACGATCATTGATACTAGTTCATTATGCATCAATTCATTCTTCATTGATCATTGATCCTTGTTCATTCTTCATCGTTCACTCTTCATTGATCATTGATCCTTGTTCATTGTTCATCGTTCATTCTACAACGATCATTAATCCTTGTTCATTATTCATCGTTCATTCTTAAATGATCATTGATCCTTGATTATTCTTCATCGTTCATTTTTCAATGATCATTGATCCTTATTGATTTTTGGTCGATCATTGTTCAACGATCATTGATCGTTGTTCAATATGCATCAATTCATTCTTTATTGATCATTAATCCTTGTTCATTCTTCATCGTTTATTCTTCAATGATCATTGATCGTTGTACATTCTTCATCGTTCATTCTTCAATGATCATTGATCCTTATTGATTATTCATCGATCACTGTTCAACGATCATTGATACTAGTTCATTATGCATCAATTCATTCTTCTTTGATCATTGATCCTTGTTCATTCTTCATCGTTCATTCTTCAATGATCATTGATCCTTGTACATTCTTCATCGTTCATTCTTCATTGATAATTGATCCTTGTTCATTCTTGATCGTTCATTCTTCAATGATCATTGATCCTTGTACATTCTTCATCGTTCATTCTTCAATGATCATTGATCCTTGTTCATTATTCATCGTTCCTTCTTCATTGATCATTGATCCGTGTTCATTCTTCATCGTTAATTCTTCAATGATCATTGATCCTTATTGATTATTCATTTCATCTATCATTGTTCAATGATCATTGATCCTTGTTCATTGTTCGTCGTTCATTCTTCATTGATCATTGATCCTTGTTCATTCATCATCGTTCATTCTGCAATGATCATTGATCCTTGTACATTCTTCATCGTTAATTCTTCATTGATAATTAATCCTTGTTCTTTCTTCATCGTTCATTTTTCAATGATCATTGATCCTTGTCCATTCTTCATCGTTCATTCTTCAATGATCAATTATCCTTGTTCATTGTTCATTGTTCATTCTTCATTGATCATTGATCCGTGTTCATTCTTCATCGTTCATTCTTCAATGATCATTGATCCTTATTGATTATTCATCGTTCAATCTTCAACGATCATTGATCGTTGTTCATTATGGATCAATTCATTCTTCTTTGATCATTGATCCTTGTTCATTCTTTATAGTTCATTCTTCAATGATCATTGATCTTTGTACAATCTTCATCGTTCATTCTTCAATGATCAATGATCATTGATCCTTGTTCATTATTCATCGTTCATTCGTCATTTATCATTGATCCTTGTTCATTCTTCATCGTTCATTGTTCAATGATCATTGATCCTTGTTTATTATTCATCAATCGTTGTTCAATGATCATAGATCCTTTTTAATTATTCATCGTTCATTCATCAATGATCATTGATCCTTGTACATTCCTCAATGGTCATCGATCCTTGTTCATTATTCATCATTCATTCTTCATTGATCATTAATCATTGTTCATTCTTCATCGTTCATTCTTCAATGTTCATTGATCCTTGTTCATTATTCATTGATCATTGTTCAATGATCATCATTCCTTGTTCATTATTCATCATTCATTCTTCAATGATCATTGATCCTTGTTCTTTCTTCATCGTTCATTCTTCATTGATCGTTGATCCTCGTTCATTCTTCATCGTTCATTCTTCAATGATCATTGAACCTTGTTCATTATTCATCGATCGTTGTTCAATGATCATTGATCCTTGTTCATTATTCATCGTTCATTCTTAAATGATCATTGATCCTTGTTCTTTCTTCATCGTTAATTCTTCAATGATCATTGAACATTCTGAATCGTTCATTCTTCAATGATCATTGATCCTTGTTCATTATTCGTCGTTCATTCTTCTATGATCATTGATCCTTGTTGATTATTCATCGATCATTGTTCAAAGATCATTGATCCTTGTTAATTATGCATCAATTCATTCTTCATTGATCATTGATCCTTGTTCATTCTTCATCGTTCATTCTTCATTCATCATTGATCCGTGTTCATTCTTCATCGTTCATTCTTCAATGATCATTGATTCTTATTGATTATTCATCGATCATTGATCGTTGTTCATTATTATTCAATTCATTCTTTATTGATCATTGATCCCTGTTCATTCTTCATCGTTCATTCTTCAATGATCATGGATCCTTGTTCATTATTCATCGTTCATTCTTCAATGAACATTGATCTTTGTTTATTGTTCATCGTTCATTCTTCAATGATCATTGATCCTTGTTCATTATTCATCAATCATTGTTCCATAATCATCGATCCTTGTTCATTATTCATCGTTCATTCTTCAATGATCGTTGAATCTTGTACATTCGTCATCGTTCATTCGTCAATGATCATTGATCCTTGTTCATCATTCATCGATCATTGTTCAACGATCAATGATCGTTGTTAATTATGCATCAATTCATTCTTCATTGATCATTTATCCTTGTTTATTTTTCATCGTTCATTCTTCAATGATTATTGATCCTTGTTCATTATTCATCAATCATTGTTCAAAGATAATTGATCCTTGTTCATTATTCATCGTTCATTCTTAATAGTCATTGATCCTTGTACATTCTTCATCGTCCATTCGTCAATGGTCATCGATCCTTGTTCATTATTCATCGTTCATTCTTCATTGATCATTGATCTTTGTACATTATTCATCGTTCATTCTTCAATGATCATTGATCGTTGTTCATTATTCGTCGATCATTGTTCAATGATCATTATTCCTTGTTCATTATTCATCGTTCATTCTTAAATGATCATTGATCCTTGATTATTCTTCATCGTTCATTTTTCAATGATCATTGATCCTTATTGATTTTTCGTCGATCATTTTTCAACGATCATTGATCGTTGTTCAATATGCATCAATTCATTCTTTATTGATCATTAATCCTTGTTCATTCTTCATCGTTCATTCTTCAATGATCATTGATCGTTGTACATTCTTCATCGTTCATTCTTCAATGATCATTGATCCTTATTGATTATTCATCGATCATTGTTCAACGATCATTGATACTAGTTCATTATGCATCAATTCATTCTTCATTGATCATTGATCCTTGTTCATTCTTCATCGTTCATTCTTCAATGATCATTGATCCTTTTACATTCTTCATCGTTCATTCTTCAACGATCATTGATCCTTGTTCATTATTCATCGTTCATTCTTCATTGCTTATTGATCCTAGTTGATTAGTCTTCGATCATTGTTCAATGATCATTGATCCTTGTTCATTATGCATCAATTCATTCTTCATTTATCATTGAACCTTGTTCATTATACATCGTTCATTCTTCTTTGATCATTGATCCTTGTTCATTCTTCATCGTTCATTCTTCAATGATCATTGATCCTTGTACATTCTTCATCGTTCATTCTTCATTGATAATTGATCCTTGTTCATTCTTGATCATTCATTCTTCAATGATCATTGATCCTTGTACATTCTTCATCGTTCGTTCTTCAATGATCATTGATCCTTGTTCATTATTCATCGTTCTTCTTCATTGATCATTGATCCGTGTTCATTCTTCATCGTTCATTCTTCAATGATCATTGATCCTTATTGATTATTCATTTCATCTATCATTGTTCAATGATCATTGATCCTTGTTCATTGTTCGTCGTTCATTCTTCATTGATCATTGATCCTTGTTCATTCATCATCGTTCATTCTTCCATGATCATTGATCCTTGTACATTCTTCATCGTTAATTCTTCATTGATAATTAATCCTTGTTCATTCTTCATCGTTCATTTTTCAATGATCATTGATCCTTGTCCATTCTTCATCGTTCATTCTTCAATGATCAATTATCCTTGTTCATTGTTCATTGTTCATTCTTCATTGATCATTGTTCCGTGTTCATTCTTCATCGTTCATTCTTCAATGATCATTGATCCTTATTGATTATTCATCGTTCATTCTTCAACGATCATTGATCGTTGTTCATTATGCATCAATTCATTCTTCTTTGATCATTGATCCTTGTTCATTCTTTATAGTTCATTCTTCAATGATCATTGATCTTTGTACAATCTTCATCGTTCATTCTTCAATGATGAATGATCATTGATCCTTCTTCATTATTCAACGTTCATTCGTCATTGATCATTGATCCTTGTTCATTCTTCATCGTTCATTGTTCAATGATCATTGATCCTTGTTTATTATTCATCAATCGTTGTTCAATGATCATAGATCCTTTTTAATTATTCATCGTTCATTCTTCAATGATCATTGATTCTTGTACATTCTTCAATGGTCATCGATCCTTGTTCATTATTCATCATTCATTCTTCATTGATCATTAATCATTGTTCATTCTTCATCGTTCATTCTTCAATGTTCATTGATCCTTGTTCATTATTCATTGATCATTGTTCAATGATCATTATTCCTTGTTCATTATTCATGATTCATTCTTCAATGATCATTGATCCTTGTTCATTCTTCATCGTTCATTCTTCATTGATCGTTGATCCTTGTTCATTCTTCATCGTTCATTCTTCAATTTTCATTGAACCTTGTTCATTATTCATCGATCGTTGTTCAATGATCATTGATCCTTGTTCATTATTCATCGTTCATTCTTAAATGATCATTGATCCTTGTTCTTTCTTCATCGTTCATTCTTCAATGATCATTGAACATTCTTAATCGTTCATTCTTCAATGATCATTGATCCTTGTTCATTATTCGTCGTTCATTCTTCAATGATCATTGATCCTTGTTGATTATTCATCGATCATTGTTCAAAGATCAATGATCCTTGTTAATTATGCATCAATTCATTCTTCATTGATCATTGATCCTTGTTCATTCTTCATCGTTCATTCTTCATTGATCATTGATCCTTGTTAAATCTTCATCGTTCATTCTTTAAGGATCATTGATCCTTGTTCATTATTCGTCGATCATTGTTCAATGATCATTATTCCTTGTTCATTATTCATCGTTCATTCTTAAATGATCATTGATCCTTGATTATTCTTCATCGTTCATTTTTCAATGATCATTGATCCTTATTGATTTTTCGTCGATCATTGTTCAACGATCATTGATCGTTGTTCAATATGCATCAATTCATTCTTTATTGATCATTAATCCTTGTTCATTCTTCATCGTTCATTCTTCAATGATCATTGATCGTTGTACATTCTTCATCGTTCATTCTTCAATGATCATTGATCCTTATTGATTATTCATCGATCATTGTTCAACGATCATTGATACTAGTTCATTATGCATCAATTCATTCTTCATTGATCATTGATCCTTGTTCATTCTTCATCGTTCATTCTTCAATGATCATTGATCCTTTTACATTCTTCATCGTTCATTCTTCAACGATCATTGATCCTTGTTCATTATTCATCGTTCATTCTTCATTGCTTATTGATCCTAGTTGATTAGTCTTCGATCATTGTTCAATGATCATTGATCCTTGTTCATTATGCATCAATTCATTCTTCATTTATCATTGAACCTTGTTCATTATACATCGTTCATTCTTCTTTGATCATTGATCCTTGTTCATTCTTCATCGTTCATTCTTCAATGATCATTGATCCTTGTACATTCTTCATCGTTCATTCTTCATTGATAATTGATCCTTGTTCATTCTTGATCATTCATTCTTCAATGATCATTGATCCTTGTACATTCTTCATCGTTCGTTCTTCAATGATCATTGATCCTTGTTCATTATTCATCGTTCTTCTTCATTGATCATTGATCCGTGTTCATTCTTCATCGTTCATTCTTCAATGATCATTGATCCTTATTGATTATTCATTTCATCTATCATTGTTCAATGATCATTGATCCTTGTTCATTGTTCGTCGTTCATTCTTCATTGATCATTGATCCTTGTTCATTCATCATCGTTCATTCTTCCATGATCATTGATCCTTGTACATTCTTCATCGTTAATTCTTCATTGATAATTAATCCTTGTTCATTCTTCATCGTTCATTTTTCAATGATCATTGATCCTTGTCCATTCTTCATCGTTCATTCTTCAATGATCAATTATCCTTGTTCATTGTTCATTGTTCATTCTTCATTGATCATTGTTCCGTGTTCATTCTTCATCGTTCATTCTTCAATGATCATTGATCCTTATTGATTATTCATCGTTCATTCTTCAACGATCATTGATCGTTGTTCATTATGCATCAATTCATTCTTCTTTGATCATTGATCCTTGTTCATTCTTTATAGTTCATTCTTCAATGATCATTGATCTTTGTACAATCTTCATCGTTCATTCTTCAATGATCAATGATCATTGATCCTTCTTCATTATTCATCGTTCATTCGTCATTGATCATTGATCCTTGTTCATTCTTCATCGTTCATTGTTCAATGATCATTGATCCTTGTTTATTATTCATCAATCGTTGTTCAATGATCATAGATCCTTTTTAATTATTCATCGTTCATTCTTCAATGATCATTGATTCTTGTACATTCTTCAATGGTCATCGATCCTTGTTCATTATTCATCATTCATTCTTCATTGATCATTAATCATTGTTCATTCTTCATCGTTCATTCTTCAATGTTCATTGATCCTTGTTCATTATTCATTGATCATTGTTCAATGATCATTATTCCTTGTTCATTATTCATGATTCATTCTTCAATGATCATTGATCCTTGTTCATTCTTCATCGTTCATTCTTCATTGATCGTTGATCCTTGTTCATTCTTCATCGTTCATTCTTCAATGTTCATTGAACCTTGTTCATTATTCATCGATCGTTGTTCAATGATCATTGATCCTTGTTCATTATTCATCGTTCATTCTTAAATGATCATTGATCCTTGTTCTTTCTTCATCGTTCATTCTTCAATGATCATTGAACATTCTTAATCGTTCATTCTTCAATGATCATTGATCCTTGTTCATTATTCGTCGTTCATTCTTCAATGATCATTGATCCTTGTTGATTATTCATCGATCATTGTTCAAAGATCAATGATCCTTGTTAATTATGCATCAATTCATTCTTCATTGATCATTGATCCTTGTTCATTCTTCATCGTTCATTCTTCATTCATCATTAATCCTTGTTCATTCTTCATCGTTCATTCTTCAATGATCATTGATCGTTGTACATTCTTCATCGTTCATTCTTCAATGATCATTGATCCTTATTGATTATTCATCGATCATTGTTCAACGATCATTGATACTAGTTCATTATGCATCAATTCATTCTTCATTGATCATTGATCCTTGTTCATTCTTCATCGTTCATTCTTCAATGATCATTGATCCTTTTACATTCTTCATCGTTCATTCTTCAACGATCATTGATCCTTGTTCATTATTCATCGTTCATTCTTCATTGCTTATTGATCCTAGTTGATTAGTCTTCGATCATTGTTCAATGATCATTGATCCTTGTTCATTATGCATCAATTCATTCTTCATTTATCATTGAACCTTGTTCATTATACATCGTTCATTCTTCTTTGATCATTGATCCTTGTTCATTCTTCATCGTTCATTCTTCAATGATCATTGATCCTTGTACATTCTTCATCGTTCATTCTTCATTGATAATTGATCCTTGTTCATTCTTGATCATTCATTCTTCAATGATCATTGATCCTTGTACATTCTTCATCGTTCGTTCTTCAATGATCATTGATCCTTGTTCATTATTCATCGTTCTTCTTCATTGATCATTGATCCGTGTTCATTCTTCATCGTTCATTCTTCAATGATCATTGATCCTTATTGATTATTCATTTCATCTATCATTGTTCAATGATCATTGATCCTTGTTCATTGTTCGTCGTTCATTCTTCATTGATCATTGATCCTTGTTCATTCATCATCGTTCATTCTTCCATGATCATTGATCCTTGTACATTCTTCATCGTTAATTCTTCATTGATAATTAATCCTTGTTCATTCTTCATCGTTCATTTTTCAATGATCATTGATCCTTGTCCATTCTTCATCGTTCATTCTTCAATGATCAATTATCCTTGTTCATTGTTCATTGTTCATTCTTCATTGATCATTGTTCCGTGTTCATTCTTCATCGTTCATTCTTCAATGATCATTGATCCTTATTGATTATTCATCGTTCATTCTTCAACGATCATTGATCGTTGTTCATTATGCATCAATTCATTCTTCTTTGATCATTGATCCTTGTTCATTCTTTATAGTTCATTCTTCAATGATCATTGATCTTTGTACAATCTTCATCGTTCATTCTTCAATGATCAATGATCATTGATCCTTCTTCATTATTCATCGTTCATTCGTCATTGATCATTGATCCTTGTTCATTCTTCATCGTTCATTGTTCAATGATCATTGATCCTTGTTTATTATTCATCAATCGTTGTTCAATGATCATAGATCCTTTTTAATTATTCATCGTTCATTCTTCAATGATCATTGATTCTTGTACATTCTTCAATGGTCATCGATCCTTGTTCATTATTCATCATTCATTCTTCATTGATCATTAATCATTGTTCATTCTTCATCGTTCATTCTTCAATGTTCATTGATCCTTGTTCATTATTCATTGATCATTGTTCAATGATCATTATTCCTTGTTCATTATTCATGATTCATTCTTCAATGATCATTGATCCTTGTTCATTCTTCATCGTTCATTCTTCATTGATCGTTGATCCTTGTTCATTCTTCATCGTTCATTCTTCAATGTTCATTGAACCTTGTTCATTATTCATCGATCGTTGTTCAATGATCATTGATCCTTGTTCATTATTCATCGTTCATTCTTAAATGATCATTGATCCTTGTTCTTTCTTCATCGTTCATTCTTCAATGATCATTGAACATTCTTAATCGTTCATTCTTCAATGATCATTGATCCTTGTTCATTATTCGTCGTTCATTCTTCAATGATCATTGATCCTTGTTGATTATTCATCGATCATTGTTCAAAGATCAATGATCCTTGTTAATTATGCATCAATTCATTCTTCATTGATCATTGATCCTTGTTCATTCTTCATCGTTC
Source organism: Amaranthus tricolor (assembly GCF_026212465.1). NCBI lineage: Eukaryota > Viridiplantae > Streptophyta > Magnoliopsida > Caryophyllales > Amaranthaceae > Amaranthus > Amaranthus tricolor. The sequence continues at coordinate 23,581,527 of NC_080061.1, forward strand.
ATTCTTCATTCATCATTAATCCTTGTTCATTCTTCATCGTTCATTCTTCAATGATCATTGATCGTTGTACATTCTTCATCGTTCATTCTTCAATGATCATTGATCCTTATTGATTATTCATCGATCATTGTTCAACGATCATTGATACTAGTTCATTATGCATCAATTCATTCTTCATTGATCATTGATCCTTGTTCATTCTTCATCGTTCATTCTTCAATGATCATTGATCCTTTTACATTCTTCATCGTTCATTCTTCAACGATCATTGATCCTTGTTCATTATTCATCGTTCATTCTTCATTGCTTATTGATCCTAGTTGATTAGTCTTCGATCATTGTTCAATGATCATTGATCCTTGTTCATTATGCATCAATTCATTCTTCATTTATCATTGAACCTTGTTCATTATACATCGTTCATTCTTCTTTGATCATTGATCCTTGTTCATTCTTCATCGTTCATTCTTCAATGATCATTGATCCTTGTACATTCTTCATCGTTCATTCTTCATTGATAATTGATCCTTGTTCATTCTTGATCATTCATTCTTCAATGATCATTGATCCTTGTACATTCTTCATCGTTCGTTCTTCAATGATCATTGATCCTTGTTCATTATTCATCGTTCTTCTTCATTGATCATTGATCCGTGTTCATTCTTCATCGTTCATTCTTCAATGATCATTGATCCTTATTGATTATTCATTTCATCTATCATTGTTCAATGATCATTGATCCTTGTTCATTGTTCGTCGTTCATTCTTCATTGATCATTGATCCTTGTTCATTCATCATCGTTCATTCTTCCATGATCATTGATCCTTGTACATTCTTCATCGTTAATTCTTCATTGATAATTAATCCTTGTTCATTCTTCATCGTTCATTTTTCAATGATCATTGATCCTTGTCCATTCTTCATCGTTCATTCTTCAATGATCAATTATCCTTGTTCATTGTTCATTGTTCATTCTTCATTGATCATTGTTCCGTGTTCATTCTTCATCGTTCATTCTTCAATGATCATTGATCCTTATTGATTATTCATCGTTCATTCTTCAACGATCATTGATCGTTGTTCATTATGCATCAATTCATTCTTCTTTGATCATTGATCCTTGTTCATTCTTTATAGTTCATTCTTCAATGATCATTGATCTTTGTACAATCTTCATCGTTCATTCTTCAATGATCAATGATCATTGATCCTTCTTCATTATTCATCGTTCATTCGTCATTGATCATTGATCCTTGTTCATTCTTCATCGTTCATTGTTCAATGATCATTGATCCTTGTTTATTATTCATCAATCGTTGTTCAATGATCATAGATCCTTTTTAATTATTCATCGTTCATTCTTCAATGATCATTGATTCTTGTACATTCTTCAATGGTCATCGATCCTTGTTCATTATTCATCATTCATTCTTCATTGATCATTAATCATTGTTCATTCTTCATCGTTCATTCTTCAATGTTCATTGATCCTTGTTCATTATTCATTGATCATTGTTCAATGATCATTATTCCTTGTTCATTATTCATGATTCATTCTTCAATGATCATTGATCCTTGTTCATTCTTCATCGTTCATTCTTCATTGATCGTTGATCCTTGTTCATTCTTCATCGTTCATTCTTCAATGTTCATTGAACCTTGTTCATTATTCATCGATCGTTGTTCAATGATCATTGATCCTTGTTCATTATTCATCGTTCATTCTTAAATGATCATTGATCCTTGTTCTTTCTTCATCGTTCATTCTTCAATGATCATTGAACATTCTTAATCGTTCATTCTTCAATGATCATTGATCCTTGTTCATTATTCGTCGTTCATTCTTCAATGATCATTGATCCTTGTTGATTATTCATCGATCATTGTTCAAAGATCAATGATCCTTGTTAATTATGCATCAATTCATTCTTCATTGATCATTGATCCTTGTTCATTCTTCATCGTTCATTCTTCATTCATCATTGATCCGTGTTCATTCTTCATCGTTCATTCTTCAATGATCATTGATTCTTATTGATTATTCATCGATCATTGTTCAACGATCATTGATCGTTGTTCATTATGATTCAATTCATTCTTTATTGATCATTGATCCCTGTTCATTCTTCATCGTTCATCCTTCAATGATCATTGATCCTTGTTCATTATTCATCGTTCATTCTTCAATGAACATTGATCTTTGTTTATTGTTCATCGTTCATTCTTCAATGATCATTGATCCTTGTTCATTATTCATCAATCATTGTTCCATAATCATTGATCCTTGTTCATTATTCATCGTTCTTTCTTCAATGATCATTGATTCTTGTACATTCGTCATCGTTCATTATGCATCAATTCATTCTTGTTCAATGATGATTGATCCTTGTTCATTATGCATCAATTCATTCTTCAATGATCATCATTCCTTGTTCATTATACATCGTTCATTCTTCTTTGATCATTGATCCTTGTTCATTCTTCATCGTTCATTCTTCAATGATCGTTGATCCTTGTACATTCTTCATCGTTCATTCTTCATTGATAATTGATCCTTGTTCATTCTTGATCGTTCATTCTTCAATGATCATTGATCCTTGTACATTCTTCATCGTTCAATCTTCAATGATCATTGATCCTTGTTCATTATTCATCGTTCCTTCTTCATTGATCATTGATCCGTGTTCATTCTTCATCGTTCATTCTTCAATGATCATTGATCCTTATTGATTATTCATTTCATCTATCATTGTTCAATGATCATTGCTCCTTGTTCATTGTTCGTCGTTCATTCTTCATTGATCATTGATCCTTGTTCATTCATCATCGTTCATTCTTCAATGATCATTAATCCTTGTTCATTGTTCATCGTTTTTTCTTCATTGATCTTTGATCCTTGTTCATTATTCATCAATCATTGTTCAATGATCATTGATCCTTGTTCATTATTCATCATTCATTCTTCAATGATCATTGATTCTTTTACATTGTTCATCGTTCATTCGCGAATGATCATTCATCCTTGTTCATTATACATCGATCATTGTTCAATGATCATTGATCCTTGTTCATTATTGATCATTCATTCTTAAATGAACATTGATCCTTGTTCATTCTTCATCTCTCATTCTTCATTGATCATTGATCCTTGTTCATTCTTCACCGTTCATTGTTCAATGATCATTGATCCTTGTTTATTATTCATCAATCGTTGTTCAATGATCATTGATCCTTTTTCATTATTCATCGTTCATTCTTCAACAATCATTTATCCTTGTACATTCTTCAATGGTCATCGATCCTTGTTCATTATTCATCGTTTATTCTTCGTTGATAATTAATCATTGTTCATTCTTCATCGTTCATTCTTCAATGATCATTGATCCTTGTTCATTATTAATTGATCATTGTTCAATGATCATTGATCCTTGTTCAATGATCATTTATCCTTGTTCATTATTCATCATTCATTCTTCAATGATCATTAATCCTTGTTCATTCTTCATCGTTCATTCTTCATTGATCGTTGATCCTTGTTCATTCTTCATCGTTCATTTTTCAATGATCATTGATCTTTGTACATTCTTCATCGCTCATTCTTCAATGATCATTGATCGTTCTTCATTATTCATCGTTCAATCTTCATTGATCATTGATCCTTGTTCATTCTTCATCGTTCATTCTTCAATGATCATTGAACCTTGTGCATTATTCATCGTTCATTCTTCAATGATCATTGATCCTTGTACATTCTTCATCGTTCATTCTTCATTGATAATTGATCCTTGTTCATTCTTGATCGTTCATTCTTCAATGATCATTGATCCTTGTACATTCTTCATCGTTCATTCTTCAATGATCATTGATCCTTGTTCATTATTCATCGTTCCTTCTTCATTGATCATTGATCCGTGTTCTTTCTTCATCGTTCATTCTTCAATGATCATTGATCCTTATTGATTATTCATTTCATCTATCATTGTTCAATGATCATTGATCCTTGTTCATTGTTCGTCGTTCATTCTTCATTGATCATTGATCCTTGTTCATTCATCATCGTTCATTCTTCAATGATCATTAATCCTTGTTCATTGTTCATCGTTCTTTCTTCATTGATCTTTGATCCTTGTTCATTATTCATCAATCATTGTTCAATGATCATTGATCCTTGTTCATTATTCATCATTCATTCTTCAATGATCATTGATTCTTTTACATTGTTCATCGTTCATTCGCGAATGATCATTCATCCTTGTTCATTATACATCGATCATTGTTCAATGATCATTGATCCTTGTTCATTATTGATCATTCATTCTTAAATGAACATTTATCCTTGTTCATTCTTCATCTCTCATTCTTCATTGATCATTGATCCTTGTTCATTCTTCACCGTTCATTGTTCAATGATCATTGATCCTTGTTTATTATTCATCAATCGTTGTTCAATGATCATTGATCCTTTTTCATTATTCATCGTTCATTCTTCAACAATCATTTATCCTTGTACATTCTTCAATGGTCATCGATCCTTGTTCATTATTCATCGTTTATTCTTCGTTGATAATTAATCATTGTTCATTCTTCATCGTTCATTCTTCAATGATCATTGATCCTTGTTCATTATTAATTGATCATTGTTCAATGATCATTGATCCTTGTTCAATGATCATTTATCCTTGTTCATTATTCATCATTCATTCTTCAATGATCATTAATCCTTGTTCATTCTTCATCGTTCATTCTTCATTGATCGTTGATCCTTGTTCATTCTTCATCGTTCATTTTTCAATGATCATTGATATTTGTACATTCTTCATCGCTCATTCTTCAATGATCATTGATCGTTCTTCATTATTCATCGTTCTATCTTCATTGATCATTGATCCTTGTTCATTCTTCATCGTTCATTCTTCAATGATCATTGAACCTTGTGCATTATTCATCGTTCATTCTTCAATGATCATTGATCCTTGTACATTCTTCATCGTTCATTCTTCATTGATAATTGATCCTTGTTCATTCTTGATCGTTCATTCTTCAATGATCATTGATCCTTGTACATTCTTCATCTTTCATTCTTCAATGATCATTGATCCTTGTTCATTATTCATCGTTCCTTCTTCATTGATCATTGATCCGTGTTCATTCTTCATCGTTCATTCTTCAATGATCATTGATCCTTATTGATTATTCATTTCATCTATCATTGTTCAATGATCATTGATCCTTGTTCATTGTTCGTCGTTCATTCTTCATTGATCATTGATCCTTGTTCATTCATCATCGTTCATTCTTCAATGATCATTAATCCTTGTTCATTGTTCATCGTTCTTTCTTCATTGATCTTTGATCCTTGTTCATTATTCATCAATCATTGTTCAATGATCATTGATCCTTGTTCATTATTCATCATTCATTCTTCAATGATCATTGATTCTTTTACATTGTTCATCGTTCATTCGCGAATGATCATTCATCCTTGTTCATTATACATCGATCATTGTTCAATGATCATTGATCCTTGTTCATTATTGATCATTCATTCTTAAATGAACATTGATCCTTGTTCATTCTTCATCTCTCATTCTTCATTGATCATTGATCCTTGTTCATTCTTCACCGTTCATTGTTCAATGATCATTGATCCTTGTTTATTATTCATCAATCGTTGTTCAATGATCATTGATCCTTTTTCATTATTCATTGTTCATTCTTCAACAATCATTTATCCTTGTACATTCTTCAATGGTCATCGATCCTTGTTCATTATTCATCGTTTATTCTTCGTTGATAATTAATCATTGTTCATTCTTCATCGTTCATTCTTCAATGATCATTGATCCTTGTTCATTATTAATTGATCATTGTTCAATGATCATTGATCCTTGTTCAATGATCATTTATCCTTGTTCATTATTCATCATTCATTCTTCAATGATCATTAATCCTTGTTCATTCTTCATCGTTCATTCTTCATTGATCGTTGATCCTTGTTCATTCTTCATCGTTCATTTTTCAATGATCATTGATCTTTGTACATTCTTCATCGCTCATTCTTCAATGATCATTGATCGTTCTTCATTATTCATCGTTCAATCTTCATTGATCATTGATCCTTGTTCATTCTTCATCGTTCATTCTTCAATGATCATTGAACCTTGTGCATTATTCATCGTTCATTCTTCAATGATCATTGATCCTTGTACATTCTTCATCGTTCATTCTTCATTGATAATTGATCCTTGTTCATTCTTGATCGTTCATTCTTCAATGATCATTGATCCTTGTACATTCTTCATCTTTCATTCTTCAATGATCATTGATCCTTGTTCATTATTCATCGTTCCTTCTTCATTGATCATTGATCCGTGTTCATTCTTCATCGTTCATTCTTCAATGATCATTGATCCTTATTGATTATTCATTTCATCTATCATTGTTCAATGATCATTGATCCTTGTTCATTGTTCGTCGTTCATTCTTCATTGATCATTGATCCTTGTTCATTCATCATCGTTCATTCTTCAATGATCATTAATCCTTGTTCATTGTTCATCGTTCTTTCTTCATTGATCTTTGATCCTTGTTCATTATTCATCAATCATTGTTCAATGATCATTGATCCTTGTTCATTATTCATCATTCATTCTTCAATGATCATTGATTCTTTTACATTGTTCATCGTTCATTCGCGAATGATCATTCATCCTTGTTCATTATACATCGATCATTGTTCAATGATCATTGATCCTTGTTCATTATTGATCATTCATTCTTAAATGAACATTGATCCTTGTTCATTCTTCATCTCTCATTCTTCATTGATCATTGATCCTTGTTCATTCTTCACCGTTCATTGTTCAATGATCATTGATCCTTGTTTATTATTCATCAATCGTTGTTCAATGATCATTGATCCTTTTTCATTATTCATTGTTCATTCTTCAACAATCATTTATCCTTGTACATTCTTCAATGGTCATCGATCCTTGTTCATTATTCATCGTTTATTCTTCGTTGATAATTAATCATTGTTCATTCTTCATCGTTCATTCTTCAATGATCATTGATCCTTGTTCATTATTAATTGATCATTGTTCAATGATCATTGATCCTTGTTCAATGATCATTTATCCTTGTTCATTATTCATCATTCATTCTTCAATGATCATTAATCCTTGTTCATTCTTCATCGTTCATTCTTCATTGATCGTTGATCCTTGTTCATTCTTCATCGTTCATTTTTCAATGATCATTGATCTTTGTACATTCTTCATCGCTCATTCTTCAATGATCATTGATCGTTCTTCATTATTCATCGTTCAATCTTCATTGATCATTGATCCTTGTTCATTCTTCATCGTTCATTCTTCAATGATCATTGAACCTTGTGCATTATTTATCGTTCATTCTTCAATGATCATTGATCCTTGTACATTCTTCATCGTTCATTCTTCATTGATAATTGATCCTTGTTCATTCTTGATCGTTCATTCTTCAATGATCATTGATCCTTGTACATTCTTCATCGTTCATTCTTCAATGATCAATGATCATTGATCCTTCTTCATTATTCATCGTTCATTCGTCATTGATCATTGATCCTTGTTCATTCTTCATCGTTCATTGTTCAATGATCATTGATCCTTGTTTATTATTCATCAATCGTTGTTCAATGATCATAGATCCTTTTTAATTATTCATCGTTCATTCTTCAATGATCATTGATTCTTGTACATTCTTCAATGGTCATCGATCCTTGTTCATTATTCATCATTCATTCTTCATTGATCATTAATCATTGTTCATTCTTCATCGTTCATTCTTCAATGTTCATTGATCCTTGTTCATTATTCATTGATCATTGTTCAATGATCATTATTCCTTGTTCATTATTCATGATTCATTCTTCAATGATCATTGATCCTTGTTCATTCTTCATCGTTCATTCTTCATTGATCGTTGATCCTTGTTCATTCTTCATCGTTCATTCTTCAATGTTCATTGAACCTTGTTCATTATTCATCGATCGTTGTTCAATGATCATTGATCCTTGTTCATTATTCATCGTTCATTCTTAAATGATCATTGATCCTTGTTCTTTCTTCATCGTTCATTCTTCAATGATCATTGAACATTCTTAATCGTTCATTCTTCAATGATCATTGATCCTTGTTCATTATTCGTCGTTCATTCTTCAATGATCATTGATCCTTGTTGATTATTCATCGATCATTGTTCAAAGATCAATGATCCTTGTTAATTATGCATCAATTCATTCTTCATTGATCATTGATCCTTGTTCATTCTTCATCGTTCATTCTTCATTCATCATTGATCCGTGTTCATTCTTCATCGTTCATTCTTCAATGATCATTGATTCTTATTGATTATTCATCGATCATTGTTCAACGATCATTGATCGTTGTTCATTATGATTCAATTCATTCTTTATTGATCATTGATCCCTGTTCATTCTTCATCGTTCATCCTTCAATGATCATTGATCCTTGTTCATTATTCATCGTTCATTCTTCAATGAACATTGATCTTTTTTTATTGTTCATCGTTCATTCTTCAATGATCATTGATCCTTGTTCATTATTCATCAATCATTGTTCCATAATCATTGATCCTTGTTCATTATTCATCGTTCTTTCTTCAATGATCATTGATTCTTGTACATTCGTCATCGTTCATTATGCATCAATTCATTCTTGTTCAATGATGATTGATCCTTGTTCATTATGCATCAATTCATTCTTCAATGATCATCATTCCTTGTTCATTATACATCGTTCATTCTTCTTTGATCATTGATCCTTGTTCATTCTTCATCGTTCATTCTTCATTGATCATTGATCCTTGTTCATTCTTCATCGTTCATTCTTCATTGATCATTGATCCTTGTTCATTCTTCATCGTTCATTCGCCATTGATCATTGATGCTTAGTCATTCTTCATCGTTCATTCGTCATTGACCATCAATCCTTGTTCATTCTTCATCGTTCATTCGTCATTGACAATCAATCCTTGTTCATTCTTAATCGTTCATTCTTCATTGATCATTGATCCTTGTTCATTCTTCATCGTTCATTCGTCATTGACCATTAATCCTTGTTCATTCTTCATCGTTCATTCTTCATTGATCATTGATCCTTGTTCATTCTTCATCGTTCATTCTTCATTGATCATTGATCCTTGTTCATTCTTCATCGTTCATTCTTCATTGATCATTGATCCTTGTTCATTCTTCATCGTTCATTCTTCATTGATCATTGATCCTTGTTCATTCTTCATCGTTCATTCGTCATTAATCATTGAACCTTGTTCATTCTTCATCGTTCATTCGTCATTGACCATTAATCCTTGTTCATTCTTCATCGTTCATTCTTCATTGATCATTGATCCTTGTTCATTCTTCATCGTTCATTTGTCAATGACCATTAATCCTTGTTCATTCTTCATCGTTCATTCTTCATTGATCATTGATCCTTGTTCATTCTTCATCGTTCATTCTTCATTGATCATTGATCCTTGTTCATTCTTCATCGTTCATTCGTCATTGATCATTGATCCTTGTTCATTCTTCATCGTTCATTCTTCATTGATAATTGATCCTTGTTCATTCTTGATCGTTCATTCTTCAATGATCATTGATCCTTGTACATTCTTCATCGTTCATTCTTCAATGATCATTGATCCTTGTTCATTATTCATCGTTCCTTCTTCATTGATCATTGATCCGTGTTCATTCTTCATCGTTCATTCTTCAATGATCATTGATCCTTATTGATTATTCATTTCATCTATCATTGTTCAATGATCATTGCTCCTTGTTCATTGTTCGTCGTTCATTCTTCATTGATCATTGATCCTTGTTCATTCATCATCGTTCATTCTTCAATGATCATTAATCCTTGTTCATTGTTCATCGTTTTTTCTTCATTGATCTTTGATCCTTGTTCATTATTCATCAATCATTGTTCAATGATCATTGATCCTTGTTCATTATTCATCATTCATTCTTCAATGATCATTGATTCTTTTACATTGTTCATCGTTCATTCGCGAATGATCATTCATCCTTGTTCATTATACATCGATCATTGTTCAATGATCATTGATCCTTGTTCATTATTGATCATTCATTCTTAAATGAACATTGATCCTTGTTCATTCTTCATCTCTCATTCTTCATTGATCATTGATCCTTGTTCATTCTTCACCGTTCATTGTTCAATGATCATTGATCCTTGTTTATTATTCATCAATCGTTGTTCAATGATCATTGATCCTTTTTCATTATTCATCGTTCATTCTTCAACAATCATTTATCCTTGTACATTCTTCAATGGTCATCGATCCTTGTTCATTATTCATCGTTTATTCTTCGTTGATAATTAATCATTGTTCATTCTTCATCGTTCATTCTTCAATGATCATTGATCCTTGTTCATTATTAATTGATCATTGTTCAATGATCATTGATCCTTGTTCAATGATCATTTATCCTTGTTCATTATTCATCATTCATTCTTCAATGATCATTAATCCTTGTTCATTCTTCATCGTTCATTCTTCATTGATCGTTGATCCTTGTTCATTCTTCATCGTTCATTTTTCAATGATCATTGATCTTTGTACATTCTTCATCGCTCATTCTTCAATGATCATTGATCGTTCTTCATTATTCATCGTTCAATCTTCATTGATCATTGATCCTTGTTCATTCTTCATCGTTCATTCTTCAATGATCATTGAACCTTGTGCATTATTCATCGTTCATTCTTCAATGATCATTGATCCTTGTACATTCTTCATCGTTCATTCTTCATTGATAATTGATCCTTGTTCATTCTTGATCGTTCATTCTTCAATGATCATTGATCCTTGTACATTCTTCATCTTTCATTCTTCAATGATCATTGATCCTTGTTCATTATTCATCGTTCCTTCTTCATTGATCATTGATCCGTGTTCATTCTTCATCGTTCATTCTTCAATGATCATTGATCCTTATTGATTATTCATTTCATCTATCATTGTTCAATGATCATTGATCCTTGTTCATTGTTCGTCGTTCATTCTTCATTGATCATTGATCCTTGTTCATTCATCATCGTTCATTCTTCAATGATCATTAATCCTTGTTCATTGTTCATCGTTCTTTCTTCATTGATCTTTGATCCTTGTTCATTATTCATCAATCATTGTTCAATGATCATTGATCCTTGTTCATTATTCATCATTCATTCTTCAATGATCATTGATTCTTTTAAATTGTTCATCGTTCATTCGCGAATGATCATTCATCCTTGTTCATTATACATCGATCATTGTTCAATGATCATTGATCCTTGTTCATTATTGATCATTCATTCTTAAATGAACATTGATCCTTGTTCATTCTTCATCTCTCATTCTTCATTGATCATTGATCCTTGTTCATTCTTCACCGTTCATTGTTCAATGATCATTGATCCTTGTTTATTATTCATCAATCGTTGTTCAATGATCATTGATCCTTTTTCATTATTCATTGTTCATTCTTCAACAATCATTTATCCTTGTACATTCTTCAATGGTCATCGATCCTTGTTCATTATGTTTATTCTTCGTTGATAATTAATCATTGTTCATTCTTCATCGTTCATTCTTCAATGATCATTGATCCTTGTTCATTATTAATTGATCATTGTTCAATGATCATTGATCCTTGTTCAATGATCATTTATCCTTGTTCATTATTCATCATTCATTCTTCAATGATCATTAATCCTTGTTCATTCTTCATCGTTCATTCTTCATTGATCGTTGATCCTTGTTCATTCTTCATCGTTCATTTTTCAATGATCATTGATCTTTGTACATTCTTCATCGCTCATTCTTCAATGATCATTGATCGTTCTTCATTATTCATCATTCAATCTTCATTGATCATTGATCCTTGTTCATTCTTCATCGTTCATTCTTCAATGATCATTGAACCTTGTGCATTATTTATCGTTCATTCTTCAATGATCATTGATCCTTGTACATTCTTCATCGTTCATTCTTCATTGATAATTGATCGTTGTTCATTCTTGATCGTTCATTCTTCAATGATCATTGATCCTTGTACATTCTTCATCGTTCATTCTTCAATGATCAATGATCATTGATCCTTCTTCATTATTCATCGTTCATTCGTCATTGATCATTGATCCTTGTTCATTCTTCATCGTTCATTGTTCAATGATCATTGATCCTTGTTTATTATTCATCAATCGTTGTTCAATGATCATAGATCCTTTTTAATTATTCATCGTTCATTCTTCAATGATCATTGATTCTTGTACATTCTTCAATGGTCATCGATCCTTGTTCATTATTCATCATTCATTCTTCATTGATCATTAATCATTGTTCATTCTTCATCGTTCATTCTTCAATGTTCATTGATCCTTGTTCATTATTCATTGATCATTGTTCAATGATCATTATTCCTTGTTCATTATTCATGATTCATTCTTCAATGATCATTGATCCTTGTTCATTCTTCATCGTTCATTCTTCATTGATCGTTGATCCTTGTTCATTCTTCATCGTTCATTCTTCAATGTTCATTGAACCTTGTTCATTATTCATCGATCGTTGTTCAATGATCATTGATCCTTGTTCATTATTCATCGTTCATTCTTAAATGATCATTGATCCTTGTTCTTTCTTCATCGTTCATTCTTCAATGATCATTGAACATTCTTAATCGTTCATTCTTCAATGATCATTGATCCTTGTTCATTATTCGTCGTTCATTCTTCAATGATCATTGATCCTTGTTGATTATTCATCGATCATTGTTCAAAGATCAATGATCCTTGTTAATTATGCATCAATTCATTCTTCATTGATCATTGATCCTTGTTCATTCTTCATCGTTCATTCTTCATTCATCATTGATCCGTGTTCATTCTTCATCGTTCATTCTTCAATGATCATTGATTCTTATTGATTATTCATCGATCATTGTTCAACGATCATTGATCGTTGTTCATTATGATTCAATTCATTCTTTATTGATCATTGATCCCTGTTCATTCTTCATCGTTCATCCTTCAATGATCATTGATCCTTGTTCATTATTCATCGTTCATTCTTCAATGAACATTGATCTTTTTTTATTGTTCATCGTTCATTCTTCAATGATCATTGATCCTTGTTCATTATTCATCAATCATTGTTCCATAATCATTGATCCTTGTTCATTATTCATCGTTCTTTCTTCAATGATCATTGATTCTTGTACATTCGTCATCGTTCATTATGCATCAATTCATTCTTGTTCAATGATGATTGATCCTTGTTCATTATGCATCAATTCATTCTTCAATGATCATCATTCCTTGTTCATTATACATCGTTCATTCTTCTTTGATCATTGATCCTTGTTCATTCTTCATCGTTCATTCTTCAATGATCGTTGATCCTTGTACATTCTTCATCGTTCATTCTTCATTGATAATTGATCCTTGTTCATTCTTGATCGTTCATTCTTCAATGATCATTGATCCTTGTACATTCTTCATCGTTCATTCTTCAATGATCATTGATCCTTGTTCATTATTCATCGTTCCTTCTTCATTGATCATTGATCCGTGTTCATTCTTCATCGTTCATTCTTCAATGATCATTGATCCTTATTGATTATTCATTTCATCTATCATTGTTCAATGATCATTGCTCCTTGTTCATTGTTCGTCGTTCATTCTTCATTGATCATTGATCCTTGTTCATTCATCATCGTTCATTCTTCAATGATCATTAATCCTTGTTCATTGTTCATCGTTTTTTCTTCATTGATCTTTGATCCTTGTTCATTATTCATCAATCATTGTTCAATGATCATTGATCCTTGTTCATTATTCATCATTCATTCTTCAATGATCATTGATTCTTTTACATTGTTCATCGTTCATTCGCGAATGATCATTCATCCTTGTTCATTATACATCGATCATTGTTCAATGATCATTGATCCTTGTTCATTATTGATCATTCATTCTTAAATGAACATTGATCCTTGTTCATTCTTCATCTCTCATTCTTCATTGATCATTGATCCTTGTTCATTCTTCACCGTTCATTGTTCAATGATCATTGATCCTTGTTTATTATTCATCAATCGTTGTTCAATGATCATTGATCCTTTTTCATTATTCATCGTTCATTCTTCAACAATCATTTATCCTTGTACATTCTTCAATGGTCATCGATCCTTGTTCATTATTCATCGTTTATTCTTCGTTGATAATTAATCATTGTTCATTCTTCATCGTTCATTCTTCAATGATCATTGATCCTTGTTCATTATTAATTGATCATTGTTCAATGATCATTGATCCTTGTTCAATGATCATTTATCCTTGTTCATTATTCATCATTCATTCTTCAATGATCATTAATCCTTGTTCATTCTTCATCGTTCATTCTTCATTGATCGTTGATCCTTGTTCATTCTTCATCGTTCATTTTTCAATGATCATTGATCTTTGTACATTCTTCATCGCTCATTCTTCAATGATCATTGATCGTTCTTCATTATTCATCGTTCAATCTTCATTGATCATTGATCCTTGTTCATTCTACATCGTTCATTCTTCAATGATCATTGAACCTTGTGCATTATTCATCGTTCATTCTTCAATGATCATTGATCCTTGTACATTCTTCATCGTTCATTCTTCATTGATAATTGATCCTTGTTCATTCTTGATCGTTCATTCTTCAATGATCATTGATCCTTGTACATTCTTCATCGTTCATTCTTCAATGATCATTGATCCTTGTTCATTATTCATCGTTCCTTCTTCATTGATCATTGATCCGTGTTCATTCTTCATCGTTCATTCTTCAATGATCATTGATCCTTATTGATTATTCATTTCATCTATCATTGTTCAATGATCATTGATCCTTGTTCATTGTTCGTCGTTCATTCTTCATTGATCATTGATCCTTGTTCATTCATCATCGTTCATTCTTCAATGATCATTAATCCTTGTTCATTGTTCATCGTTCTTTCTTCATTGATCTTTGATCCTTGTTCATTATTCATCAATCATTGTTCAATGATCATTGATCCTTGTTCATTATTCATCATTCATTCTTCAATGATCATTGATTCTTTTACATTGTTCATCGTTCATTCGCGAATGATCATTCATCCTTGTTCATTATACATCGATCATTGTTCAATGATCATTGATCCTTGTTCATTATTGATCATTAATTCTTAAATGAACATTGATCCTTGTTCATTCTTCATCTCTCATTCTTCATTGATCATTGATCCTTGTTCATTCTTCACCGTTCATTGTTCAATGATCATTGATCCTTGTTTATTATTCATCAATCGTTGTTCAATGATCATTGATCCTTTTTCATTATTCATCGTTCATTCTTCAACAATCATTTATCCTTGTACATTCTTCAATGGTCATCGATCCTTGTTCATTATTCATCGTTTATTCTTCGTTGATAATTAATCATTGTTCATTCTTCATCGTTCATTCTTCAATGATCATTGATCCTTGTTCATTATTAATTGATCATTGTTCAATGATCATTGATCCTTGTTCAATGATCATTTATCCTTGTTCATTATTCATCATTCATTCTTCAATGATCATTAATCCTTGTTCATTCTTCATCGTTCATTCTTCATTGATCGTTGATCCTTGTTCATTCTTCATCGTTCATTTTTCAATGATCATTGATCTTTGTACATTCTTCATCGCTCATTCTTCAATGATCATTGATCGTTCTTCATTATTCATCGTTCAATCTTCATTGATCATTGATCCTTGTTCATTCTTCATCGTTCATTCTTCAATGATCATTGAACCTTGTGCATTATTCATCGTTCATTCTTCAATGATCATTGATCCTTGTACATTCTTCATCGTTCATTCTTCATTGATAATTGATCCTTGTTCATTCTTGATCGTTCATTCTTCAATGATCATTGATCCTTGTACATTCTTCATCTTTCATTCTTCAATGATCATTGATCCTTGTTCATTATTCATCGTTCCTTCTTCATTGATCATTGATCCGTGTTCATTCTTCATCGTTCATTCTTCAATGATCATTGATCCTTATTGATTATTCATTTCATCTATCATTGTTCAATGATCATTGATCCTTGTTCATTGTTCGTCGTTCATTCTTCATTGATCATTGATCCTTGTTCATTCATCATCGTTCATTCTTCAATGATCATTAATCCTTGTTCATTGTTCATCGTTCTTTCTTCATTGATCTTTGATCCTTGTTCATTATTCATCAATCATTGTTCAATGATCATTGATCCTTGTTCATTATTCATCATTCATTCTTCAATGATCATTGATTCTTTTACATTGTTCATCGTTCATTCGCGAATGATCATTCATCCTTGTTCATTATACATCGATCATTGTTCAATGATCATTGATCCTTGTTCATTATTGATCATTCATTCTTAAATGAACATTGATCCTTGTTCATTCTTCATCTCTCATTCTTCATTGATCATTGATCCTTGTTCATTCTTCACCGTTCATTGTTCAATGATCATTGATCCTTGTTTATTATTCATCAATCGTTGTTCAATGATCATTGATCCTTTTTCATTATTCATTGTTCATTCTTCAACAATCATTTATCCTTGTACATTCTTCAATGGTCATCGATCCTTGTTCATTATTCATCGTTTATTCTTCGTTGATAATTAATCATTGTTCATTCTTCATCGTTCATTCTTCAATGATCATTGATCCTTGTTCATTATTAATTGATCATTGTTCAATGATCATTGATCCTTGTTCAATGATCATTTATCCTTGTTCATTATTCATCATTCATTCTTCAATGATCATTAATCCTTGTTCATTCTTCATCGTTCATTCTTCATTGATCGTTGATCCTTGTTCATTCTTCATCGTTCATTTTTCAATGATCATTGATCTTTGTACATTCTTCATCGCTCATTCTTCAATGATCATTGATCGTTCTTCATTATTCATCGTTCAATCTTCATTGATCATTGATCCTTGTTCATTCTTCATCGTTCATTCTTCAATGATCATTGAACCTTGTGCATTATTCATCGTTCATTCTTCAATGATCATTGATCCTTGTACATTCTTCATCGTTCATTCTTCATTGATAATTGATCCTTGTTCATTCTTGATCGTTCATTCTTCAATGATCATTGATCCTTGTACATTCTTCATCTTTCATTCTTCAATGATCATTGATCCTTGTTCATTATTCATCGTTCCTTCTTCATTGATCATTGATCCGTGTTCATTCTTCATCGTTCATTCTTCAATGATCATTGATCCTTATTGATTATTCATTTCATCTATCATTGTTCAATGATCATTGATCCTTGTTCATTGTTCGTCGTTCATTCTTCATTGATCATTGATCCTTGTTCATTCATCATCGTTCATTCTTCAATGATCATTAATCCTTGTTCATTGTTCATCGTTCTTTCTTCATTGATCTTTGATCCTTGTTCATTATTCATCAATCATTGTTCAATGATCATTGATCCTTGTTCATTATTCATCATTCATTCTTCAATGATCATTGATTCTTTTACATTGTTCATCGTTCATTCGCGAATGATCATTCATCCTTGTTCATTATACATCGATCATTGTTCAATGATCATTGATCCTTGTTCATTATTGATCATTCATTCTTAAATGAACATTGATCCTTGTTCATTCTTCATCTCTCATTCTTCATTGATCATTGATCCTTGTTCATTCTTCACCGTTCATTGTTCAATGATCATTGATCCTTGTTTATTATTCATCAATCGTTGTTCAATGATCATTGATCCTTTTTCATTATTCATTGTTCATTCTTCAACAATCATTTATCCTTGTACATTCTTCAATGGTCATCGATCCTTGTTCATTATTCATCGTTTATTCTTCGTTGATAATTAATCATTGTTCATTCTTCATCGTTCATTCTTCAATGATCATTGATCCTTGTTCATTATTAATTGATCATTGTTCAATGATCATTGATCCTTGTTCAATGATCATTTATCCTTGTTCATTATTCATCATTCATTCTTCAATGATCATTAATCCTTGTTCATTCTTCATCGTTCATTCTTCATTGATCGTTGATCCTTGTTCATTCTTCATCGTTCATTTTTCAATGATCATTGATCTTTGTACATTCTTCATCGCTCATTCTTCAATGATCATTGATCGTTCTTCATTATTCATCGTTCAATCTTCATTGATCATTGATCCTTGTTCATTCTTCATCGTTCATTCTTCAATGATCATTGAACCTTGTGCATTATTCATCGTTCATTCTTCAATGATCATTGATCCTTGTACATTCTTCATCGTTCATTCTTCATTGATAATTGATCCTTGTTCATTCTTGATCGTTCATTCTTCAATGATCATTGATCCTTGTACATTCTTCATCTTTCATTCTTCAATGATCATTGATCCTTGTTCATTATTCATCGTTCCTTCTTCATTGATCATTGATCCGTGTTCATTCTTCATCGTTCATTCTTCAATGATCATTGATCCTTATTGATTATTCATTTCATCTATCATTGTTCAATGATCATTGATCCTTGTTCATTGTTCGTCGTTCATTCTTCATTGATCATTGATCCTTGTTCATTCATCATCGTTCATTCTTCAATGATCATTAATCCTTGTTCATTGTTCATCGTTCTTTCTTCATTGATCTTTGATCCTTGTTCATTATTCATCAATCATTGTTCAATGATCATTGATCCTTGTTCATTATTCATCATTCATTCTTCAATGATCATTGATTCTTTTACATTGTTCATCGTTCATTCGCGAATGATCATTCATCCTTGTTCATTATACATCGATCATTGTTCAATGATCATTGATCCTTGTTCATTATTGATCATTCATTCTTAAATGAACATTGATCCTTGTTCATTCTTCATCTCTCATTCTTCATTGATCATTGATCCTTGTTCATTCTTCACCGTTCATTGTTCAATGATCATTGATCCTTGTTTATTATTCATCAATCGTTGTTCAATGATCATTGATCCTTTTTCATTATTCATTGTTCATTCTTCAACAATCATTTATCCTTGTACATTCTTCAATGGTCATCGATCCTTGTTCATTATTCATCGTTTATTCTTCGTTGATAATTAATCATTGTTCATTCTTCATCGTTCATTCTTCAATGATCATTGATCCTTGTTCATTATTAATTGATCATTGTTCAATGATCATTGATCCTTGTTCAATGATCATTTATCCTTGTTCATTATTCATCATTCATTCTTCAATGATCATTAATCCTTGTTCATTCTTCATCGTTCATTCTTCATTGATCGTTGATCCTTGTTCATTCTTCATCGTTCATTTTTCAATGATCATTGATCTTTGTACATTCTTCATCGCTCATTCTTCAATGATCATTGATCGTTCTTCATTATTCATCGTTCAATCTTCATTGATCATTGATCCTTGTTCATTCTTCATCGTTCATTCTTCAATGATCATTGAACCTTGTGCATTATTTATCGTTCATTCTTCAATGATCATTGATCCTTGTACATTCTTCATCGTTCATTCTTCATTGATAATTGATCCTTGTTCATTCTTGATCGTTCATTCTTCAATGATCATTGATCCTTGTACATTCTTCATCGTTCATTCTTCAATGATCATTGATCCTTGTTCATTATTCATCGTTCCTTCTTCATTGATCATTGATCCGTGTTCATTCTTCATCGTTCATTCTTCAATGATCATTGATCCTTATTGATTATTCATTTCATCTATCATTGTTCAATGGTCATTGATCCTTGTTCATTGTTCGTCGTTCATTCTTCATTGATCATTGATCCTTGTTCATTCATCATCGTTCATTCTTCAATGATCATTGATCCTTGTACATTCTTCATCGTTAATTCTTCATTGATAATTAATCCTTGTTCATTCTTCATCGTTCATTTTTCAATGATCATTGATCCTTGTCCATTCTTCATCGTTCATTCTTCAATGATCAATTATCCTTGTTCATTGTTCATCGTTCATTCTTCATTGATCATTGATCCGTGTTCATTCTTCATCGTTCATTCTTCAATGATCATTGATCCTTATTTATTATTCATCGATCGTTGTTCATTATGCATCAATTTATTCTTCATTGATCATTGATCCTTGTTCATTCTTTATAGTTCATTCTTCAATGATCATTGATCTTTGTACAATCTTGATCGTTCATTCTTCAATGATCAATGATCATTGATCCTTGTTCATTATTCATCGTTCATTCGTCATTGATCATTGATCCTTGTTTATTCTTCATCGTTCATTGTTCAATGATCATTGATCCTTGTTTATTATTCATCAATCGTTGTTCAATGATCATAGATCCTTTTTAATTATTCATCGTTCATTCTTCAATGATCATTGATCCTTGTACATTCTTCAATGGTCATCGATCCTTGTTCATTATTCATCGTTCATTCTTCATTGATCATTAATCATTGTTCATTCTTCATCGTTCATTCTTCATCGTTCATTCTTCAATGATCATTGATCCTTGTTCATTATTCATTGATCATTGTTCCATAATCGTTATTCCTTGTTCATTATTCATCATTCATTTTTCAATGATCATTGATCCTTGTTTATTCTTCATCGTTCATTCTTCATTGATCGTTGATCCTTGTTCATTCTTCATCGTTCATTCTTCAATGATCATTGATCTTTGTACATTCTTCATCGTTCATTCTTCAATGATCATTGATCGTTCTTCATTATTCATCGTTCAATCTTCATTGATCATTGATCCTTGTTCATTCTTTAATGATCATTGAACCTTGTTCATTATTCATCGATCGTTGTTCAATGATCATTGATCCTTGTTCATTATTCATCGTTCATTCTTAAATGATTGTTGATCCTTGTTCATTCTTCATCGTTCATTCTTCAATGATCATTGATCCTTGTACATTCTTAATCGTTCATTCTTCAATGATCATTGATCCTTGTTTATTATTCATCGTTCATTCTTCATTGATCATTGATCCTTGTTCATTCTTCATCCGTCATTCTTCAATGATCATTGATTCTTGTTGATTATTCATCGATCATTGTTCAAAGATCATTGATCCTTGTTCATTATACATCAATTCTTTCTTCATTGATCATTGTTCCTTGTTCATTCTTCATCTTTCATTCTTCACTGATCATTGATCCTTGTACATTCTTCATCGTTCATTCTTCAATGATCATTTATCCTTGTTCATTATTAATCCTTCATTCTTCATTGATCATTGATCCTTGTTCATTGTTCATCGTTCTTTCTTCATTGATCTTTGATCCTTGTTCATTATACATCGATCATTGTTCAATGATCATTGATCCTTGTTCATTATTGATCATTCATTCTTAAATGAACATTGATCCTTGTTCATTCTTCATCTCTCATTCTTCATTGATCATTGATCCTTGTTCATTCTTCACCGTTCATTGTTCAATGATCATTGATCCTTGTTTATTACTCATCAATCGTTGTTCAATGATCATTGATCCTTTTTCATTATTCATCGTTCATTCTTCAACAATCATTTATCCTTGTACATTCTTCAATGGTCATCGATCCTTGTTCATTATTCATCGTTTATTCTTCGTTAATAATTAATAATTGTTCATTCTTCATCGTTCATTCTTCAATGATCATTGATCCTTGTTCATTATTAATTGATCATTGTTCAATGATCATTGATCCTTGTTCAATGATCATTTATCCTTGTTCATTATTCATCATTCATTCTTCAATGATCATTAATCCTTGTTCATTCTTCATCGTTCATTCTTCATTGATCGTTGATCCTTGTTCATTCTTCATCGTTCATTTTTCAATGATCATTGATCTTTGTACATTCTTCATCGCTCATTCTTCAATGATCATTGATCGTTCTTCATTATTCATCGTTCAATCTTCATTGATCATTGATCCTTGTTCATTCTTCATCGTTCATTCTTCAATGATCATTGAACCTTGTGCATTATTCATCGTTCATTCTTCAATGATCATTGATCCTTATTGATTATTCAGGATCATTGTTCAACGATCATTGATCGTTGTTCATTATGAATCAAATCATTCTTCATTGATCATTGATCCTTGTTCATTGTTCATCGTTCATTCTTCAATGATCATTGATCCTTGTTCATTATTCATCAATCATTGTACAATGAACATTGATCCTTGTTCATTACTCATCGTTAATTCTTCAATTATCATTGATTCTTGTACATTCTTCATCGTTCATTCGTCAATGATCAATTATCCTTGTTCATTTTTCATCGATCATTGTTCAACGATCATTGATAGTTGTTCATTAAGCACCAAATCATTCTTCATTGATCATTGATCCTTGTTCATTATTCATTGTTCATTCTTCAATGATTATTGATCCTTGTTCATTATTCATCAATCATTGTTCAATGATCATTGATCCTTGTTCATTATTCTTCGTTCATTCATTAATGATCATTGATCCTAGTACATTCTTCATCGTCCATTCGTCAATGGTCGTCGATCCTTGTTCATTATTCATCGTTCATTCTTCATTGATCATTAATCATTGTTCATTCTTCATCGCTCATTCTTCAATGATCATTGATCCTTGTTCATTATTCATTGATCATTGTTCAATGATCTTTAATGATTGTTCATTATTCATCATTCATTCTTCAACGATCATCGATCCTTGTTCACTCTTCATTGTTCATTCTTCATTGATCATTGATCCTTTTTCATTCTTCGTCGTTCATTTTTCAATGATCATTGATCTTTGTACATTCTTCATCGTTCTTTCTTCATTGATCTTTGATCCTTGTTCATTATTCATCAATCATTGTTCAATGATTGTTGATCCTTGTTCATTATTCATCATTCATTCTTCAATGATCATTGATTCTTTTACATTGTTCATCGTTCATTCGCGAATGATCATTCATCCTTGTTCATTATACATCGATCATTGTTCAATGATCATTGATCCTTGTTCATTATTGATCATTCATTCTTAAATGAACATTGATCCTTGTTTATTATTCATCAATCGTTATTCAATGATCATTGATCCTTTTTCATTATTCATCGTTCATTCTTCAACAATCATTTATCCTTGTACATTCTTCAATGGTCATCGATACTTGTTCATTACTCATCGTTTATTCTTCGTTGATAATTAATCATTGTTCATTCTTCATCGTTCATTCTTCAATGATCATTGATCCTTGTTCATTATTAATTGATCATTGTTCAATGATCATTGATCCTTGTTCATTATTGATCATTCATTCTTAAATGAACATTGATCCTTGTTCATTCTTCATCTCTCATTCTTCATTGATCATTGATCCTTGTTCATTCTTCACCGTTCATTGTTCAATGATCATTGATCCTTGTTTATTATTCATCAATCGTTGTTCAATGATCATTGATCCTTTTTCATTATTCATTGTTCATTCTTCAACAATCATTTATCCTTGTACATTCTTCAATGGTCATCGATCCTTGTTCATTATTCATCGTTTATTCTTCGTTGATAATTAATCATTGTTCATTCTTCATCGTTCATTCTTCAATGATCATTGATCCTTGTTCATTATTAATTGATCATTGTTCAATGATCATTGATCCTTGTTCAATGATCATTTATCCTTGTTCATTATTCATCATTCATTCTTCAATGATCATTAATCCTTGTTCATTCTTCATCGTTCATTCTTCATTGATCGTTGATCCTTGTTCATTCTTCATCGTTCATTTTTCAATGATCATTGATCTTTGTACATTCTTCATCGCTCATTCTTCAATGATCATTGATCGTTCTTCATTATTCATCGTTCAATCTTCATTGATCATTGATCCTTGTTCATTCTTCATCGTTCATTCTTCAATGATCATTGAACCTTGTGCATTATTTATCGTTCATTCTTCAATGATCATTGATCCTTGTACATTCTTCATCGTTCATTCTTCATTGATAATTGATCCTTGTTCATTCTTGATCGTTCATTCTTCAATGATCATTGATCCTTGTACATTCTTCATCGTTCATTCTTCAATGATCATTGATCCTTGTTCATTATTCATCGTTCCTTCTTCATTGATCATTGATCCGTGTTCATTCTTCATCGTTCATTCTTCAATGATCATTGATCCTTATTGATTATTCATTTCATCTATCATTGTTCAATGGTCATTGATCCTTGTTCATTGTTCGTCGTTCATTCTTCATTGATCATTGATCCTTGTTCATTCATCATCGTTCATTCTTCAATGATCATTGATCCTTGTACATTCTTCATCGTTAATTCTTCATTGATAATTAATCCTTGTTCATTCTTCATCGTTCATTTTTCAATGATCATTGATCCTTGTCCATTCTTCATCGTTCATTCTTCAATGATCAATTATCCTTGTTCATTGTTCATCGTTCATTCTTCATTGATCATTGATCCGTGTTCATTCTTCATCGTTCATTCTTCAATGATCATTGATCCTTATTTATTATTCATCGATCGTTGTTCATTATGCATCAATTTATTCTTCATTGATCATTGATCCTTGTTCATTCTTTATAGTTCATTCTTCAATGATCATTGATCTTTGTACAATCTTGATCGTTCATTCTTCAATGATCAATGATCATTGATCCTTGTTCATTATTCATCGTTCATTCGTCATTGATCATTGATCCTTGTTTATTCTTCATCGTTCATTGTTCAATGATCATTGATCCTTGTTTATTATTCATCAATCGTTGTTCAATGATCATAGATCCTTTTTAATTATTCATCGTTCATTCTTCAATGATCATTGATCCTTGTACATTCTTCAATGGTCATCGATCCTTGTTCATTATTCATCGTTCATTCTTCATTGATCATTAATCATTGTTCATTCTTCATCGTTCATTCTTCATCGTTCATTCTTCAATGATCATTGATCCTTGTTCATTATTCATTGATCATTGTTCCATAATCGTTATTCCTTGTTCATTATTCATCATTCATTTTTCAATGATCATTGATCCTTGTTTATTCTTCATCGTTCATTCTTCATTGATCGTTGATCCTTGTTCATTCTTCATCGTTCATTCTTCAATGATCATTGATCTTTGTACATTCTTCATCGTTCATTCTTCAATGATCATTGATCGTTCTTCATTATTCATCGTTCAATCTTCATTGATCATTGATCCTTGTTCATTCTTTAATGATCATTGAACCTTGTTCATTATTCATCGATCGTTGTTCAATGATCATTGATCCTTGTTCATTATTCATCGTTCATTCTTAAATGATTGTTGATCCTTGTTCATTCTTCATCGTTCATTCTTCAATGATCATTGATCCTTGTACATTCTTAATCGTTCATTCTTCAATGATCATTGATCCTTGTTTATTATTCATCGTTCATTCTTCATTGATCATTGATCCTTGTTCATTCTTCATCCGTCATTCTTCAATGATCATTGATTCTTGTTGATTATTCATCGATCATTGTTCAAAGATCATTGATCCTTGTTCATTATACATCAATTCTTTCTTCATTGATCATTGTTCCTTGTTCATTCTTCATCTTTCATTCTTCACTGATCATTGATCCTTGTACATTCTTCATCGTTCATTCTTCAATGATCATTTATCCTTGTTCATTATTAATCCTTCATTCTTCATTGATCATTGATCCTTGTTCATTGTTCATCGTTCTTTCTTCATTGATCTTTGATCCTTGTTCATTATACATCGATCATTGTTCAATGATCATTGATCCTTGTTCATTATTGATCATTCATTCTTAAATGAACATTGATCCTTGTTCATTCTTCATCTCTCATTCTTCATTGATCATTGATCCTTGTTCATTCTTCACCGTTCATTGTTCAATGATCATTGATCCTTGTTTATTACTCATCAATCGTTGTTCAATGATCATTGATCCTTTTTCATTATTCATCGTTCATTCTTCAACAATCATTTATCCTTGTACATTCTTCAATGGTCATCGATCCTTGTTCATTATTCATCGTTTATTCTTCGTTAATAATTAATAATTGTTCATTCTTCATCGTTCATTCTTCAATGATCATTGATCCTTGTTCATTATTAATTGATCATTGTTCAATGATCATTGATCCTTGTTCAATGATCATTTATCCTTGTTCATTATTCATCATTCATTCTTCAATGATCATTAATCCTTGTTCATTCTTCATCGTTCATTCTTCATTGATCGTTGATCCTTGTTCATTCTTCATCGTTCATTTTTCAATGATCATTGATCTTTGTACATTCTTCATCGCTCATTCTTCAATGATCATTGATCGTTCTTCATTATTCATCGTTCAATCTTCATTGATCATTGATCCTTGTTCATTCTTCATCGTTCATTCTTCAATGATCATTGAACCTTGTGCATTATTCATCGTTCATTCTTCAATGATCATTGATCCTTATTGATTATTCAGGATCATTGTTCAACGATCATTGATCGTTGTTCATTATGAATCAAATCATTCTTCATTGATCATTGATCCTTGTTCATTGTTCATCGTTCATTCTTCAATGATCATTGATCCTTGTTCATTATTCATCAATCATTGTACAATGAACATTGATCCTTGTTCATTACTCATCGTTAATTCTTCAATTATCATTGATTCTTGTACATTCTTCATCGTTCATTCGTCAATGATCAATTATCCTTGTTCATTTTTCATCGATCATTGTTCAACGATCATTGATAGTTGTTCATTAAGCACCAAATCATTCTTCATTGATCATTGATCCTTGTTCATTATTCATTGTTCATTCTTCAATGATTATTGATCCTTGTTCATTATTCATCAATCATTGTTCAATGATCATTGATCCTTGTTCATTATTCTTCGTTCATTCATTAATGATCATTGATCCTAGTACATTCTTCATCGTCCATTCGTCAATGGTCGTCGATCCTTGTTCATTATTCATCGTTCATTCTTCATTGATCATTAATCATTGTTCATTCTTCATCGCTCATTCTTCAATGATCATTGATCCTTGTTCATTATTCATTGATCATTGTTCAATGATCTTTAATGATTGTTCATTATTCATCATTCATTCTTCAACGATCATCGATCCTTGTTCACTCTTCATTGTTCATTCTTCATTGATCATTGATCCTTTTTCATTCTTCGTCGTTCATTTTTCAATGATCATTGATCTTTGTACATTCTTCATCGTTCTTTCTTCATTGATCTTTGATCCTTGTTCATTATTCATCAATCATTGTTCAATGATTGTTGATCCTTGTTCATTATTCATCATTCATTCTTCAATGATCATTGATTCTTTTACATTGTTCATCGTTCATTCGCGAATGATCATTCATCCTTGTTCATTATACATCGATCATTGTTCAATGATCATTGATCCTTGTTCATTATTGATCATTCATTCTTAAATGAACATTGATCCTTGTTTATTATTCATCAATCGTTATTCAATGATCATTGATCCTTTTTCATTATTCATCGTTCATTCTTCAACAATCATTTATCCTTGTACATTCTTCAATGGTCATCGATACTTGTTCATTACTCATCGTTTATTCTTCGTTGATAATTAATCATTGTTCATTCTTCATCGTTCATTCTTCAATGATCATTGATCCTTGTTCATTATTAATTGATCATTGTTCAATGATCATTGATCCTTGTTCAATGATCATTTATCCTTGTTCATTATTCATCATTCATTCTTCAATGATCATTAATCCTTGTTCATTCTTCATCGTTCATTCTTCAATGATCATTGATCCTTGTACATTCTTAATCGTTCATTCTTCAATGATCATTGATCCTTGTTTATTATTCATCGTTCATTCTTCATTGATCATTGATCCTTGTTCATTCTTCATCCGTCATTCTTCAATGATCATTGATTCTTGTTGATTATTCATCGATCATTGTTCAAAGATCATTGATCCTTGTTCATTATACATCAATTCTTTCTTCATTGATCATTGTTCCTTGTTCATTCTTCATCTTTCATTCTTCACTGATCATTGATCCTTGTACATTCTTCATCGTTCATTCTTCAATGATCATTTATCCTTGTTCATTATTAATCCTTCATTCTTCATTGATCATTGATCCTTGTTCATTGTTCATCGTTCTTTCTTCATTGATCTTTGATCCTTGTTCATTATACATCGATCATTGTTCAATGATCATTGATCCTTGTTCATTATTGATCATTCATTCTTAAATGAACATTGATCCTTGTTCATTCTTCATCTCTCATTCTTCATTGATCATTGATCCTTGTTCATTCTTCACCGTTCATTGTTCAATGATCATTGATCCTTGTTTATTACTCATCAATCGTTGTTCAATGATCATTGATCCTTTTTCATTATTCATCGTTCATTCTTCAACAATCATTTATCCTTGTACATTCTTCAATGGTCATCGATCCTTGTTCATTATTCATCGTTTATTCTTCGTTAATAATTAATAATTGTTCATTCTTCATCGTTCATTCTTCAATGATCATTGATCCTTGTTCATTATTAATTGATCATTGTTCAATGATCATTGATCCTTGTTCAATGATCATTTATCCTTGTTCATTATTCATCATTCATTCTTCAATGATCATTAATCCTTGTTCATTCTTCATCGTTCATTCTTCATTGATCGTTGATCCTTGTTCATTCTTCATCGTTCATTTTTCAATGATCATTGATCTTTGTACATTCTTCATCGCTCATTCTTCAATGATCATTGATCGTTCTTCATTATTCATCGTTCAATCTTCATTGATCATTGATCCTTGTTCATTTTTCATCGTTCATTCTTCAATGATCATTGAACCTTGTGCATTATTCATCGTTCATTCTTCAATGATCATTGATCCTTATTGATTATTCAGGATCATTGTTCAACGATCATTGATCGTTGTTCATTATGAATCAAATCATTCTTCATTGATCATTGATCCTTGTTCATTGTTCATCGTTCATTCTTCAATGATCATTGATCCTTGTTCATTATTCATCAATCATTGTACAATGAACATTGATCCTTGTTCATTACTCATCGTTAATTCTTCAATTATCATTGATTCTTGTACATTCTTCATCGTTCATTCGTCAATGATCAATTATCCTTGTTCATTTTTCATCGATCATTGTTCAACGATCATTGATAGTTGTTCATTAAGCACCAAATCATTCTTCATTGATCATTGATCCTTGTTCATTATTCATTGTTCATTCTTCAATGATTATTGATCCTTGTTCATTATTCATCAATCATTGTTCAATGATCATTGATCCTTGTTCATTATTCTTCGTTCATTCATTAATGATCATTGATCCTAGTACATTCTTCATCGTCCATTCGTCAATGGTCATCGATCCTTGTTCATTATTCATCGTTCATTCTTCATTGATCATTAATCATTGTTCATTCTTCATCGCTCATTCTTCAATGATCATTGATCCTTGTTCATTATTCATTGATCATTGTTCAATGATCTTTAATGATTGTTCATTATTCATCATTCATTCTTCAACGATCATCGATCCTTGTTCATTCTTCATTGTTCATTCTTCATTGATCATTGATCCTTTTTCATTCTTCGTCGTTCATTTTTCAATGATCATTGTTCTTTGTACATTCTTCATCGTTCTTTCTTCATTGATCTTTGATCCTTGTTCATTATTCATCAATCATTGTTCAATGATTGTTGATCCTTGTTCATTATTCATCATTCATTCTTCAATGATCATTGATTCTTTTACATTGTTCATCGTTCATTCGCGAATGATCATTCATCCTTGTTCATTATACATCGATCATTGTTCAATGATCATTGATCCTTGTTCATTATTGATCATTCATTCTTAAATGAACATTGATCCTTGTTTATTATTCATCAATCGTTATTCAATGATCATTGATCCTTTTTCATTATTCATCGTTCATTCTTCAACAATCATTTATCCTTGTACATTCTTCAATGGTCATCGATACTTGTTCATTACTCATCGTTTATTCTTCGTTGATAATTAATCATTGTTCATTCTTCATCGTTCATTCTTCAATGATCATTGATCCTTGTTCATTATTAATTGATCATTGTTCAATGATCATTGATCCTTGTTCAATGATCATTTATCCTTGTTCATTATTCATCATTCATTCTTCAATGATCATTAATCCTTGTTCATTCTTCATCGTTCATTCTTCATTGATCGTTGATCCTTGTTCATTCTTCATCGTTCATTTTTCAATGATCATTGATCTTTGTACATTCTTCATCGCTCATTCTTCAATGATCATTGATCGTTCTTCATTATTCATCGTTCAATCTTCATTGATCATTGATCCTTGTTCATTCTTCATCGTTCATTCTTCAATGATCATTGAACCTTGTGCATTATTCATCGTTCATTCTTAAATGATCGTTGATCCTTGTTCATTCTGCATCGTTCATTCTTCAATGATCATTGATCATTGTACATTCTTAATCGTTCATTCTTCAATGATCATTGATCCTTGTTTATTATTCATCGTTCATTCTTCATTGATCATTGATCCTTGTTCATTCTTCATCCTTCATTCTTCAATGATTATTGATCCTTGTTGATTTTTCATCGATCATTGTTCAAAGATCATTGATCCTTTTTCATTATGCATCAATTCATTCTTCATTGATCATTGATCCTTGTTCATTCTTCATCGTTCATTCTTCACTGACCATTGATCCTTGTACATTCTTCATCGTTCATTCTTTAATGATCATTAATCCTTGTTCATTATTAATTGTTCATTCTTCATTGATCATTGATCCTTGTTCATTGTTCATCGTTCATTCTTCAATGATCATTGATCCTTGTTCATTATTCTTCAATCATTGTTCAATCATGGTTGATCCTTGTTCATTATTCATCGTTCATTCTTCAATGATCATTGATTCTTTTACATTCTTCATCGTTCATTCGCCAATGATCATTGATCCTTGTTCATTATTCATTGATCATTGTTCAATGATCATTGATCCTTGTTCATTATTCATCATTCATTCTTCAATGAACATTGATTCTTGTTCATTCTTCATTGATCATTGATCCTTGTTCATTCTTCATCGTTCATTCTTCAATGATCATTGATCCTTGTACATTCTTCATAGTTCATTTGTCAATGATCATTGATCCTTGTTCATTACTAATCGTTCATTCTTCATTTATCATTGATCTGTGTTCATTCTTCATCGTTCATTCTTCAATGATCATTGATCCTTATTGATTATTCAGGATCATTGTTCAACGATCATTGATCGTTGTTCATTATGAATCAAATCATTCTTCATTGATCATTAATCCTTGTTCATTGTTCATCGTTCATTCTTCAATGATCATTGATCCTTGTTCATTATTCATCAATCATTGTACGATGAACATTGATCCTTGTTTATTACTCATCGTTAATTCTTCAATTATCATTGATTCTTGTACATTCTTCATCGTTCATTCGTCAATGATCATTGATCCTTGTTCATTTTTCATCGATCATTGTTCAACGATCATTAATGGTTGTTCATTAAGCACCAAATCATTCTTCATTGATCATTGATCCTTGTTCATTATTCATTGTTCATTCTTCAATGATTATTGATCCTTGTTAATTATTCATCAATCATTGTTCAATGATCATTGATCCTTGTTCATTATTCTTCGTTCATTCATTAATGATCATTGATCCTAGTACATTCTTCATCGTCCATTCGTCAATGGTCATCGATCCTTGTTCATTATTCATCGTTCATTCTTCATTGATCATTAATCATTGTTCATTCTTCATCGCTCATTCTTCAATGATCATTGATCCTTGTTCATTATTCATTGATCATTGTTCAATGATCTTTAATGATTGTTCATTATTCATCATTCATTCTTCAACGATCATCGATCCTTTTTCATTCTTCGTCGTTCATTTTTCAATGATCATTGATCTTTGTACATTCTTCATCATTCATTCTTCGATGATCATTGATCGTTGTTCATTATTCATCGTTCATTCTTCATTGATCATTGATCCTTGTTCATTCTTCATCGTTTATTCTTTAAGGATCATTGATCCTTGTTCATTATTCATTGATCATTGTTCAATGATCATTGATCCTTGTTCATTATTTATCGTTCATTCTTAAATGATTATTGATCCTTGTTCATTCTTCATCGTTCATTCATCAATGATCATTGATCCTTGTACATTCTTAATCGTTCATTCTTCAACGATCATTGATCCTTGTTCATTATTCATCGTTCATTCTTCATTGATCATTGATCCTTGTTCATTCTTCATTGTTCATTCTTCAATGATCATTGATCCTTTTTTATTATTCATCGATCATTTTTCAACGATCATTGATCATTGTTGATTATGCAACAATTCATTGTTCATTGATCATTGATCCTTGTTCATTCTTCATCGTTCATTCTTCAATGATCATTGATCCTTGTACATTCTTCAATGATCATTGATCCATGTTCATTCTTCATCGTTCAATCTTCAATGATCATTGATCCTTGTTGATTATTCATCGATCATTGTTCAAAGATCATTGATTCGTGTTCATTATACATCAATTCATTCTTCATTGATCATTGATTTTTATTCATTCTTCATCATTCATTCTTCAATGATCATTGATCCTTGTACATTCTTCATCGTTCATTCTTCAATGATCATTGATCGTTGTTCATTATTCATCGTTCATTCTTCATATATCATTGATCCTTGTTCATTCTTCATCGTTCATTCTTCAATGATCATTGATCCTTGTTCATTATTAATCGGTCATTGTTCAATGATCATTGATTTTTTTTATTATTCATCATTCATTGTTCAATGATCATTGATCCTTTTACATTCTTCATCGTCCATTGGTCAATGATTATTGATCCTTGTTCATTATTCATCGTTCATTCTTCATGGATCATTAATCCTTGTTAATTCTTCATCGTTCATTCTTCAATGATCATTGATCCTTGTTCATTATTCATCAATCATTGTTCAATCATCATTGATCCTTGTTCATTATTCATCGTTCATTGTTCAATGATCATTGATCCGTTTACATTCTTCATCGTCCATTGGTCAATGGTCATCGATCCTTGTTCATTATTCATCGTTCATTCTTCATTGATCATTAATCCTTGTTAATTCTTCATCGTTCATTCTTCAATGATCATTGATCCTTGTTCATTATTCATTGATCATTGTTCTATGATCATTGATCCGTGTTCATGATTCATCATTCATTCTTCAATGATCATTGATCCTCGTTCATTCTTCATTAATCATTGAACCATGTTCATTCTTCATAATTCATTCTTCAATGATCATTGATCTTTGTACATTTTTCATCGTTCATTCTTCAATGATCATTGATCCTTTATCATTATTCATCGTTCATTCTTCATTGATCATTGATCCTTGTTCATTCTTCATCGTTCATTCTTCAATGATCATTGATCGTTGTTCATTATTCATCGTTCATTCTTCATTGATCATTTATCCTTGTTCATTCTTCATCGTTCATTCTTCAATGATCATTGATCCTTGTTCATTATTCATCAATCATCGTTCAATCATGATTGATCCTTGGTCATTATTCATCGTTCATTCTTCAATAATCATTGATTCTTGTACATTCTTCATCGTTCATTCGTCAATGGTCATTGATCCTTGTTCATTATTCATCTTTCATTCTTCATTGATCATTGATCCTTGTTCATTTTTATATCGTTCATTCTTCAATGATCATTGATCCTTGTTCATTATTCATCGATCATTGTTCAATGATCATTGATCTTTTTTCATTATTCATCGTTCATTGTTCAATGATCATTGATCCTTTTACATTCTTCATCGTCCATTGGTCAATGATTATTGATCCTTGTTCATTATTCATCGTTCATTCTTCATGGATCATTAATCCTTGTTAATTCTTCATCGTTCATTCTTCAATGATCATTGATCCTTGTTCATTATTCATCAATCATTGTTCAATCATCATTGATCCTTGTTCATTATTCATCGTTCATTGTTCAATGATCATTGATCCGTTTACATTCTTCATCGTCCATTGGTCAATGGTCATCGATCCTTGTTCATTATTCATCGTTCATTCTTCATTGATCATTAATCCTTGTTAATTCTTCATCGTTCATTCTTCAATGATCATTGATCCTTGTTCATTATTCATTGATCATTGTTCTATGATCATTGATCCGTGTTCATGATTCATCATTCATTCTTCAATGATCATTGATCCTCGTTCATTCTTCATTAATCATTGAACCATGTTCATTCTTCATAATTCATTCTTCAATGATCATTGATCTTTGTACATTTTTCATCGTTCATTCTTCAATGATCATTGATCCTTTATCATTATTCATCGTTCATTCTTCATTGATCATTGATCCTTGTTCATTCTTCATCGTTCATTCTTCAATGATCATTGATCGTTGTTCATTATTCATCGTTCATTCTTCATTGATCATTTATCCTTGTTCATTCTTCATCGTTCATTCTTCAATGATCATTGATCCTTGTTCATTATTCATCAATCATCGTTCAATCATGATTGATCCTTGGTCATTATTCATCGTTCATTCTTCAATAATCATTGATTCTTGTACATTCTTCATCGTTCATTCGTCAATGGTCATTGATCCTTTTTCATTATTCATCTTTCATTCTTCATTGATCATTGATCCTTGTTCATTTTTATATCGTTCATTCTTCAATGATCATTGATCCTTGTTCATTATTCATCGATCATTGTTCAATGATCATTGATCTTTTTTCATTATTCATCGTTCATTGTTCAATGATCATTGATCCTTTTACATTCTTCATCGTCCATTGGTCAATGGTCATCGATCCTTTTTCATTATTCATCGTTCATTCTTCATTGATCATTAATCCTTGTTCATTCTTCATCGTTCATTCTTCAATGATCATTGATCCTTGTTCATTAATCATTGATCATTGTTCAATGATCATTGATCCTTGTTCATTCTTCATCTTTCATTCTTCATTGATCATTAATCCTTGTTAATTCCTCATCGTTCATTCTTCAATGATCATTGATCCTTGTTCATTATTCATTGATCATTGTTCTATGATCATTGATCCTTGTTCATGATTCATCATTCATTCTTCAATGATCATTTATTCTCGTTCATTCTTCGTTAATCATTGAACCTTGTTCATTCTTCATAATTCATTCTTCAATGATCATTGATCTTTTTACATTTTTCATTGTTCATTCTTCAATGATCATTGATCCTTGTTCATTCTTCATCGTTCATTCTTCAATGATCATTGATCCTCGTTAATTCTTCATTGATCATTGATCCTTGTTCATTCTTCATCGTTCATTCTTCAATGATCATTGATCGTTGTACATTCTTCATCGTTCATTCTTCAATGCTCATTGATCCTTGTTCATTATTCATCAATCATTGTTCAATGATCATTGATACTTGTTCATTATTCATCGTTCATTCTTCAATGATCATTGATCCTTTTACATTCTTCATCGTCCATTGGTCAATGGTCATCGATCCTTTTTCATTATTCATCGTTCATTCTTCATGGATCATTAATCCTTGTTAATTCTTCATCGTTCATTCTTCAATGATCATTGATCCTTGTTCATTATTCATCAATCATTGTTCAATCATCATTGATCCTTGTTCATTATTCATCGTTCATTGTTCAATGATCATTGATCCGTTTACATTCTTCATCGTCCATTGGTCAATGGTCATCGATCCTTGTTCATTATTCATCGTTCATTCTTCATTGATCATTAATCCTTGTTAATTCTTCATCGTTCATTCTTCAATGATCATTGATCCTTGTTCATTATTCATTGATCATTGTTCTATGATCATTGATCCGTGTTCATGATTCATCATTCATTCTTCAATGATCATTGATCCTCGTTCATTCTTCATTAATCATTGAACCATGTTCATTCTTCATAATTCATTCTTCAATGATCATTGATCTTTGTACATTTTTCATCGTTCATTCTTCAATGATCATTGATCCTTTATCATTATTCATCGTTCATTCTTCATTGATCATTGATCCTTGTTCATTCTTCATCGTTCATTCTTCAATGATCATTGATCGTTGTTCATTATTCATCGTTCATTCTTCATTGATCATTTATCCTTGTTCATTCTTCATCGTTCATTCTTCAATGATCATTGATCCTTGT
The DNA here is from genome assembly GCF_026212465.1 of Amaranthus tricolor. Lineage (NCBI taxonomy): Eukaryota > Viridiplantae > Streptophyta > Magnoliopsida > Caryophyllales > Amaranthaceae > Amaranthus > Amaranthus tricolor. Next base: position 23,617,935 of record NC_080061.1, read on the forward strand.
TCATTATTCATCAATCATCGTTCAATCATGATTGATCCTTGGTCATTATTCATCGTTCATTCTTCAATAATCATTGATTCTTGTACATTCTTCATCGTTCATTCGTCAATGGTCATTGATCCTTGTTCATTATTCATCTTTCATTCTTCATTGATCATTGATCCTTGTTCATTTTTATATCGTTCATTCTTCAATGATCATTGATCCTTGTTCATTATTCATCGATCATTGTTCAATGATCATTGATCTTTTTTCATTATTCATCGTTCATTGTTCAATGATCATTGATCCTTTTACATTCTTCATCGTCCATTGGTCAATGATTATTGATCCTTGTTCATTATTCATCGTTCATTCTTCATGGATCATTAATCCTTGTTAATTCTTCATCGTTCATTCTTCAATGATCATTGATCCTTGTTCATTATTCATCAATCATTGTTCAATCATCATTGATCCTTGTTCATTATTCATCGTTCATTGTTCAATGATCATTGATCCGTTTACATTCTTCATCGTCCATTGGTCAATGGTCATCGATCCTTGTTCATTATTCATCGTTCATTCTTCATTGATCATTAATCCTTGTTAATTCTTCATCGTTCATTCTTCAATGATCATTGATCCTTGTTCATTATTCATTGATCATTGTTCTATGATCATTGATCCGTGTTCATGATTCATCATTCATTCTTCAATGATCATTGATCCTCGTTCATTCTTCATTAATCATTGAACCATGTTCATTCTTCATAATTCATTCTTCAATGATCATTGATCTTTGTACATTTTTCATCGTTCATTCTTCAATGATCATTGATCCTTTATCATTATTCATCGTTCATTCTTCATTGATCATTGATCCTTGTTCATTCTTCATCGTTCATTCTTCAATGATCATTGATCGTTGTTCATTATTCATCGTTCATTCTTCATTGATCATTTATCCTTGTTCATTCTTCATCGTTCATTCTTCAATGATCATTGATCCTTGTTCATTATTCATCAATCATCGTTCAATCATGATTGATCCTTGGTCATTATTCATCGTTCATTCTTCAATAATCATTGATTCTTGTACATTCTTCATCGTTCATTCGTCAATGGTCATTGATCCTTGTTCATTATTCATCTTTCATTCTTCATTGATCATTGATCCTTGTTCATTTTTATATCGTTCATTCTTCAATGATCATTGATCCTTGTTCATTATTCATCGATCATTGTTCAATGATCATTGATCTTTTTTCATTATTCATCGTTCATTGTTCAATGATCATTGATCCTTTTACATTCTTCATCGTCCATTGGTCAATGGTCATCGATCCTTTTTCATTATTCATCGTTCATTCTTCATTGATCATTAATCCTTGTTCATTCTTCATCGTTCATTCTTCAATGATCATTGATCCTTGTTCATTAATCATTGATCATTGTTCAATGATCATTGATCCTTGTTCATTCTTCATCTTTCATTCTTCATTGATCATTAATCCTTGTTAATTCCTCATCGTTCATTCTTCAATGATCATTGATCCTTGTTCATTATTCATTGATCATTGTTCTATGATCATTGATCCTTGTTCATGATTCATCATTCATTCTTCAATGATCATTTATTCTCGTTCATTCTTCATTAATCATTGAACCTTGTTCATTCTTCATAATTCATTCTTCAATGATCATTGATCTTTTTACATTTTTCATTGTTCATTCTTCAATGATCATTGATCCTTGTTCATTCTTCATCGTTCATTCTTCAATGATCATTGATCCTCGTTAATTCTTCATTGATCATTGATCCTTGTTCATTCTTCATCGTTCATTCTTCAATGATCATTGATCGTTGTACATTCTTCATCGTTCATTCTTCAATGCTCATTGATCCTTGTTCATTATTCATCAATCATTGTTCAATGATCATTGATACTTGTTCATTATTCATCGTTCATTCTTCAATGATCATTGATCCTTTTACATTCTTCATTGTCCATTCGTCAATGGTCATCGATCCTGGTTCATTATTCATTGTTCATTCTTCATTGATCATTAATCCTTGTTCATTCTTCATCGTTCATTCTTTAATGATCATTGATCCTTGTACTTTCTTTATCGTTCATTCTTCATTGATATTTGATCCTTGTTCATTCGTCATCGTTCATTCTTCAATGATCATTGATCCATGTTCATTGTTCATCGTTCATTCTTCAATGATCATTGATCCTTGTTGATTATTCATCGATCATTGTGCAACGATCATTGATCCTTGTTCAATATGCATCAATTTATTCTTCATTGATCATTGATCCTTGTTCATTATTCATCGTTTATTCTTCATTGATCATTGATCCTTGTTCATTCTTCATCGTTCATTCTTATATGATCATTGATCCTTGTTTATTATTTATCGATCATTTTTCTACGATCATTGATCGTTGTTCATTATGCATCAATTCATTCTTCATTGATCATTTAGCCTTGTTGACTCTTTATCTTTCATTCTTCAATGATCATTGATCCTTGTACATTCTTCATCGTTCATTCTTCAATGATCATTGATCCTTGTTTATTATTCATCGTTCATTCTTCATTGATCTTTGATCCTTGTTCATTCTTCAATGATCATTGATCGATGTTCATTCTTCATCGTTCATTCATCATTGATCATTGATCCTTGTTGATTATTCATCGATCGTTGTTCAAAGATCATTGATCCTTGTTCATTATGCATCAATTCATTCTTCATTGATCATTGATCCTTGTTGATTCTTCATCGTTCATTCTTCAATAATCATTGATCCTTGTATATTCTTCATCCTTCATTCTTCAATGATCATTGATCCTTGTTCATTATTCATCGTTCATTCTTCAGTGATCATTGATTCTTGTTCATTATTCATCGTTCATTCTTCAATGATCATTGTTCCTTGTTCATTATTCATCGATCATTGTTGAAAGATCATTGATCCTTGTTCATTATGCATCAATTCATTCTTCATTGATCATTGATCCTTGTTCATTCTTCATCGTTCATTCTTCAATGATCATTGATCCTTGTAAATTCTTCATCGTTCATTCTTCAATGATCATTGATCGTTGTACATTCTTCATTGTCCATTCGTCAATGGTCATCGATCCTTGTTCATTATTCATCGTTCATTCTTCATTGATCATTAATCCTTGTTCATTCTTCATCGTTCATTCTTCAATGATCATTGATACTATTTCATTATTCATTGATCATTGTTCAATGATAATTGATCCTTGTTCATTGTTTATCATTCATTCTTCAATGATCAATTATCCTCGTTCATTCTTCATTGATCATTGAACCTTGTTCATTCTTCATCGTTCATTCTTCAATGATCATTGATCGTTGTACATTCTTTATCGTTCATTCTTCAATGATCATTGATCCTTGTTCATTATTCATCAATCATTGTTCAATGATCATTGATACTTGTTCATTATTCATCGTTCATTCTTCAATGATCATTGATCCTTTTACATTCTTCATCGTCCATTCGTCAATGGTCATCGATCCTGGTTCATTATTCATTGTTCATTCTTCATTGATCATTAATCCTTGTTCATTCTTCATCGTTCATTCTTTAATGATCATTGATCCTTGTACTTTCTTTATCGTTCATTCTTCATTGATATTTGATTCTTGTTCATTCGTCATCGTTCATTCTTCAATGATCATTGATCCATGTTCATTGTTCATCGTTCATTCTTCAATGATCATTGATCCTTGTTGATTATTCATCGATCATTGTGCAACGATCATTGATCCTTGTTCAATATGCATCAATTTATTCTTCATTGATCATTGATCCTTGTTCATATTCATCGTTCATTCTTCATTGATCATTGATCCTTGTTCATTCTTCATCGTTGATTCTTATATGATCATTGATCCTTGTTTATTATTTATCGATCATTTTTCTACGATCATTGATCGTTGTTCATTATGCATCAATTCATTCTTCATTGATCATTTAGCCTTGTTGACTCTTTATCTTTCATTCTTCAATGATCATTGATACTTGTACATTCTTCATCGTTCATTCTTCAATGATCATTGATCCTTGTTTATTATTCATCGTTCATTCTTCATTGATCTTTGATCCTTGTTCATTCTTCAATGATCATTGATCGATGTTCATTCTTCATCGTTCATTCATCATTGATCATTGATCCTTGTTGATTATTCATCGATCGTTGTTCAAAGATCATTGATCCTTATTCATTATGCATCAATTCATTCTTCATTGATCATTGATCCTTGTTGATTCTTCATCGTTCATTCTTCAATAATCATTGATCCTTGTATATTCTTCATCCTTCATTCTTCAATGATCATTGATCCTTGTTCATTATTCATCGTTCATTCTTCAGTGATCATTGATCCTTGTTCATTATTCATCGTTCATTCTTCAATGATCATTGTTCCTTGTTCATTATTCATCGATCATTGTTGAAAGATCATTGATCCTTGTTCATTATGCATCAATTCATTCTTCATTGATCATTGATCCTTGTTCATTCTTCATCGTTCATTCTTCAATGATCATTGATCCTTGTAAATTCTTCATCGTTCATTCTTCAATGATCATTGATCGTTGTACATTCTTCATTGTCCATTCGTCAATGGTCATCGATCCTTGTTCATTATTCATCGTTCATTCTTCATTGATCATTAATCCTTGTTCATTCTTCATCGTTCATTCTTCAATGATCATTGATACTATTTCATTATTCATTGATCATTGTTCAATGATAATTGATCCTTGTTCATTGTTTATCATTCATTCTTCAATGATCAATTATCCTCGTTCATTCTTCATTGATCATTGAACCTTGTTCATTCTTCATCGTTCATTCTTCAATGATCATTGATCGTTGTACATTCTTTATCGTTCATTCTTCAATGATTATTGATCCTTGTTCATTATTCATCAATCATTGTTCAATGATCATTGATACTTGTTCATTATTCATCGTTCATTCTTCAATGATCATTGATCCTTTTACATTCTTCATCGTCCATTCGTCAATGGTCATCGATCCTGGTTCATTATTCATTGTTCATTCTTCATTGATCATTAATCCTTGTTCATTCTTCATCGTTCATTCTTTAATGATCATTGATCCTTGTACTTTCTTTATCGTTCATTCTTCATTGATATTTGATTCTTGTTCATTCGTCATCGTTCATTCTTCAATGATCATTGATCCATGTTCATTGTTCATCGTTCATTCTTCAATGATCATTGATCCTTGTTGATTATTCATCGATCATTGTGCAACGATCATTGATCCTTGTTCAATATGCATCAATTTATTCTTCATTGATCATTGATCCTTGTTCATATTCATCGTTCATTCTTCATTGATCATTGATCCTTGTTCATTCTTCATCGTTGATTCTTATATGATCATTGATCCTTGTTTATTATTTATCGATCATTTTTCTACGATCATTGATCGTTGTTCATTATGCATCAATTCATTCTTCATTGATCATTTAGCCTTGTTGACTCTTTATCTTTCATTCTTCAATGATCATTGATCCTTGTACATTCTTCATCGTTCATTCTTCAATGATCATTGATCCTTGTTTATTATTCATCGTTCATTCTTCATTGATCTTTGATCCTTGTTCATTCTTCAATGATCATTGATCGATGTTCATTCTTCATCGTTCATTCATCATTGATCATTGATCCTTGTTGATTATTCATCGATCGTTGTTCAAAGATCATTGATCCTTGTTCATTATGCATCAATTCATTCTTCATTGATCATTGATCCTTGTTGATTCTTCATCGTTCATTCTTCAATAATCATTGATCCTTGTATATTCTTCATCCTTCATTCTTCAATGATCATTGATCCTTGTTCATTATTCATCGTTCATTCTTCAGTGATCATTGATCCTTGTTCATTATTCATCGTTCATTCTTCAATGATCATTGTTCCTTGTTCATTATTCATCGATCATTGTTGAAAGATCATTGATCCTTGTTCATTATGCATCAATTCATTCTTCATTTATCATTGATCCTTGTTCATTCTTCATCGTTCATTGTTCAATGATCATTGATTCTTGTAAATTCTTCATCGTTCATTCTTCAATGATCATTGATCGTTGTACATTCTTCATTGTCCATTCGTCAATGGTCATCGATCCTTGTTCATTATTCATCGTTCATTCTTCATTGATCATTAATCCTTGTTCATTCTTCATCGTTCATTCTTCAATGATCATTGATACTATTTCATTATTCATTGATCATTGTTCAATGATAATTGATCCTTGTTCATTGTTTATCATTCATTCTTCAATGATCAATTATCCTCGTTCATTCTTCATTGATCATTGAACCTTGTTCATTCTTCATCGTTCATTCTTCAATGATCATTGATCGTTGTACATTCTTTATCGTTCATTCTTCAATGATCATTGATCCTTGTTCATTATTCATCAATCATTGTTCAATGATCATTGATACTTGTTCATTATTCATCGTTCATTCTTCAATGATCATTGATCCTTTTACATTCTTCATCGTCCATTCGTCAATGGTCATCGATCCTGTTTCATTATTCATTGTTCATTCTACATTGATCATTAATTCTTGTTCATTCTTCATCGTTCATTCTTCAATGATTATTGATCCTTGTTAATTATTCATTGATCATTGTTCATTGATCATTGATCCTTGTTCATTCATCATCGTTCTTTCTTTAATGATCATTGATCCTTGTACATTCTTTATCGTTCATTCTTCATTGATAATTGATCCTTGTTCATTCGTCATCGTTCATTCTTCAATGATCATTGATCATTGTACATTCTTTATCGTTCATTCTTCAATGATCATTGATCCATGTTTATTCTTCATCGTTCATTCTTCTTTGATCATTGATCCTTGTTATTTCTTCATCGTCTATTCTTCAATGATCATTGATCCTTGTTGATTATTCATCGATCATTGTGCAACGATCATTGATCCTTGTTCATTATGCATCAATTTATTCTTCATTGATCATTGATCCTTGTTCATTATTCATCGTTCATTCTTCATTGATCATTGATCCTTGTTCATTCTTCATCGTTCATTCTTCAATGATCATTGATCCTTGTTCATTATTCATCGATCATTGTTCAACGATCATTAATCGTTGTTCATTATGCATCAATTCATTCTTCATTGATCATTGATCCTTGTTGATTCTTCATCGTTCATTCTTCAATGATCATTGATCCTTGTACATTCTTCATCCTTCATTCTTCAATGATCATTGATCCTTGTTCATTATTCATCGTTCATTCTTCATTGATCATTGATCCTTGTTCATTATTCATCTTTCATTCTTTAATGTTCATTGTTCCTTGTTCATTATTCATCGATCATTGTTCAAAGATCATTGATCCTTGTTCATTATGCATCAATTCATTCTTCATTGATCATTGATCCTTGTTCATTCTTCATCGTTCATTCATCAATGATCAATGATCCTTGTACATTCTTCATCGTTCATTCTTCAATGATCATTGATCCTTATTCATTATTCATCGTTCCTTCTTCGTTGATCATTGATCCTTGTTCATTCATCATCGTTCATTCTTCAATGATCATTGATCCTTGTTCATTATTCATCAATCATTGTTCAACAATCATTGATCCTTGTTTATTATTCAGCGTTCATTCTTCAATGATCATTGATTCTTGTACATTCTTCATCGTTCTTTCGTCAATGGTCATTGATCCTTTTTCATTATTCATTGTTCATTCTTCATTGATCATTGATCCTTGTTCATTATTCATCATTCATTCTTCAATGATCATTGATCCTTGGTCATTCTTCATCTTTCGTTCTTTATTGATCATTGATCCTTATTCATTCTTCATCGTTCATTCTTCAATGATCATTGATCCTTGTACATTCTTCATCCTTCATTCTTCAATGATCATTGATCCTTGTTCATTATTCATCGTTCATTCTTCATTGATCATTGATCCTTGTTCATTATTCATCGTTCATTCTTCAATGATCATTGTTCCTTGTTCATTATTCATCGATCATTGTTCAAAGATCATTGATCCTTGTTCATTATGCATCAATTCATTCTTCAATGATCATTGATCCTTGTTCATTACTCATCAATTATTGTTCAATCATGATTGATCCTTGGTCATTATTCATCGTTCATTCTTCAATAATCATTGATTCTTGTACATTCTTCATCGTTCATTCGTCAATGGTCATTGATCCTTGTTCATTATTCATCTTTCATTCTTCATTGATCATTGATCCTTGTTCATTCTACATCGTTCATTCTTCAATGATCATTGATCCTTGTTCATTATTCATCGATCATTGTTCAATGATCATTGATCTTTTTTCATTATTCATCGTTCATTGTTCAATGATCATTGATCCTTTTACATTCTTCATCGTCCATTGGTCAATGGTCATCGATCCTTGTTCATTATTCATCGTTCATTCTTCATTGATCATTAATCCTTGTTCATTCTTCATCGTTCATTCTTCAATGATCATTGATCCTTGTTCATTATTCATTGATCATTGTTCAATGATCATTGATCCTTGTTCATTCTTCATCTTTCATTCTTCATTGATCATTGATCCTTGTTCATTCTTCATCGTTCATTTTTTAATTTATCATTGATCCTTATTCATTATTCATCGTTCATTCTTTACTCATCATTCATCCGTGTTCATTCATCATCGTTCATTTTTCAATGATGATTGATACTTATTGATTATTCATCGATCATTGTTAAACGATCATTGATCCTTGTTCATTATGCATCAATTAATTCTTCATTGATCATTGATCCTTGTTTATTCTTCATCGTTCATTCCTCAAGGATCATTTATCCTTGTACATTTTTCATCGTTCATTGTTCAATGATCATTGATCCTTGTTCATTATTCATCGTTCATTCTTCATTGATCATTGATCCTTGTTCGTTCTTCATCGTTCATTCTTCAATGATCATTGATCCTTGTTCATTATTCATCAATCATTGTTCAATCATCATTGATCCTTGTTCATTATTCATCGTTCATTGTTCAATGATCATTGATCCTTTTACATTCTTCATCGTACATTGGTCAATGGTCATCGATCCTTGTTCGTTATTCATCGTTTATTCTTCATTGATCATTAATCCTTGTTAATTCCTCATCGTTCATTCTTCAATGATCATTGATCCTTGTTCATTATTCATTGATCATTGTTCTATGATCATTGATCCTTGTTCATGATTCATCATTCATTCTTCAATGATCATTGATTCTCGTTCATTCTTCATTAATCATTGAACCTTGTTCATTCTTCATAATTCATTCTTCAATGATCATTGATCTTTTTACATTTTTCATCGTTCATTCTTCAATGATCATTGATCCTTGTTCATTATTCATCGTTCATTCTTCAATGATCATTGATCCTCGTTCATTCTTCATTGATCATTGATCCTTGTTCATTCTTCATCGTTCATTCTTCAATGATCATTGATCCTTGTTCATTATTCATCAATCATTGTTCAATGATCATTGATACTTGTTCATTATTCATCGTTCATTCTTCAATGATCATTGATCCTTTTACATTCTTCATCATCCATTCGTCAATGGTCATCGATCCTGTTTCATTATTCATTGTTCATTCTTCATTGATCATTAATTCTTGTTCAGTCTTCATCGTTCATTCTTCAATGATTATTGATCCTTGTTAATTATTCATTGATCATTGATCCTTGTTCATTCATCATCGTTCTTTCTTTAATGATCATTGATCCTTGTACATTCTTTATCGTTCATTCTTCATTGATAATTGATCATTGTTCATTCGTCATCGTTCATTCTTCAATGATCATTGATCATTGTACATTCTTTATCGTTCATTCTTCAATGATCATTGATCCATGTTCATTCTTCATCGTTCATTCTTCATTGATCATTGATCCTTGTTATTTCTTCATCGTCTATTCTTCAATGATCATTGATCCTTGTTGATTATTCATCGATCATTGTGCAACGATCATTGATCCTTGTTCATTATGCATCAATTTATTCTTCATTGATCATTGATCCTTGTTCATTATTCATCGTTCATTCTTCATTGATCATTGATCCTTGTTCATTCTTCATCGTTCATTCTTCAATGATCATTGATCCTTGTTGATTATTCATCGATCATTGTTCAACGATCATTAATCGTTGTTCATTAAGCATCAATTCATTCTTCATTGATCATTGATCCTTGTTGATTCTTCATCGTTCATTCTTCAATGATCATTGATCCTTGTACATTCTTCATCCTTCATTCTTCAATGATCATTGATCCTTGTTCATTATTCATCGTTCATTCTTCATTGATCATTGATCCTTGTTCATTATTCATCTTTCATTCTTTAATGTTCATTGTTCCTTGTTCATTATTCATCGATCATTGTTCAAAGATCATTGATCCTTGTTCATTATGCATCAATTCATTCTTCATTGATCATTGATCCTTGTTCATTCTTCATCGTTCATTCATCAATGATCATTGATCCTTGTACATTCTTCATCGTACATTCTTCAATGATCATTGATCCTTATTCATTATTCATCGTTCCTTCTTCGTTGATCATTGATCCTTGTTCATTCATCATCGTTCATTCTTCAATGATCATTGATCCTTGTTCATTATTCATCAATCATTGTTCAACAATCATTGATCCTTGTTTATTATTCAGCGTTCATTCTTCAATGATCATTGATTCTTGTACATTCTTCATCGTTCTTTCGTCAATGGTCATTGATCCTTTTTCATTATTCATTGTTCATTCTTCATTGATCATTGATCCTTGTTCATTATTCATCATTCATTCTTCAATGATCATTGATCCTTGGTCATTCTTCATCTTTCGTTCTTTATTGATCATTGATCCTTATTCATTCTTCATCGTTCATTCTTCAATGATCATTGATCCTTGTACATTCTTCATCCTTCATTCTTCAATGATCATTTATCCTTGTTCATTATGCATCGTTCATTCTTCATTGATCACTGATCCTTGTTCATTATTCATTGATCATTGTTCTATGATCATTGATCCTTGTTCATGATTCATCATTCATTCTTCAATGATCATTGATTCTCGTTCATTCTTCATTAATCATTGAACCTTGTTCATTCTTCATAATTCATTCTTCAATGATCATTGATCTTTTTACATTTTTCATCGTTCATTCTTCAATGATCATTGATCCTTGTTCATTATTCATCTTTCATTCTTCAATGATCATTGATCCTCGTTCATTCTTCATTGATCATTGATCCTTGTTCATTCTTCATCGTTCATTCTTCAATGATCATTGATCCTTGTTCATTATTCATCAATCATTGTTCAATGATCATTGATACTTGTTCATTATTCATCGTTCATTCTTCAATGATCATTGATCCTTTTACATTCTTCATCGTCCATTCGTCAATGGTCATCGATCCTGGTTGATTATTCATTGTTCATTCTTCGTTGATCATTAATCCTTGTTCATTCTTCATCGTTCATTCTTCAATGATTATTGATCCTTGTTCATTATTCATTGATCATTGTTCAATGATCATTGATCCTTGTTCATTCATCATCGTTCTTTCTTTAATGATCATTGATCCTTGTACATTCTTTATCGTTCATTCTTCATTGATATTTGATCCTTGTTCATTCGTCATCGTTCATTCTTCAATGATCATTGATCATTGTACATTCTTTATCATTCATTTTTCAATGATCATTGATCCATGTTCATTGTTCATCGTTCATTCTTCAATGATCATTGATCCTTGTTGATTATTCATCGATCATTGTGCAACGATCATTGATCCTTGTTCAATATGCATCAATTTATTCTTCATTGATCATTGATCCTTGTTCATTATTCATCGTTCATTCTTCATTGATCATTGATCCTTGTTCATTCTTCATCGTTCATTCTTATATGATCATTGATCCTTGTTTATTATTCATCGATCATTGTTCAACGATCATTGATCGTTGTTCATTATGCATCAATTCATTCTTCATTCATCATTGATCCTTGTTGACTCTTCATCTTTCATTCTTCAATGATCATTGATCCTTGTACATTCTTCATCGTTCATTCTTCAATGATCATTGATCCTTGTTCATTATTCATCGTTCATTCTTCATTGATCTTTGATCCTTGTTCATTCTTCAATGATCATTGATCGATGTTCATTCTTCATCGTTCATTCATCATTGATCATTGATCCTTGTTGATTATTCATCGATCGTTGTTCAAAGATCATTGATCCTTGTTCATTATGCATCAATTCATTCTTCAATGATCATTGATCCTTGTTCATTACTCATCAATTATTGTTCAATCATGATTGATCCTTGGTCATTATTCATCGTTCATTCTTCAATAATCATTGATTCTTGTACATTCTTCATCGTTCATTCGTCAATGGTCATTGATCCTTGTTCATTATTCATCTTTCATTCTTCATTGATCATTGATCCTTGTTCATTCTACATCGTTCATTCTTCAATGATCATTGATCCTTGTTCATTATTCATCGATCATTGTTCAATGATCATTGATCTTTTTTCATTATTCATCGTTCATTGTTCAATGATCATTGATCCTTTTACATTCTTCATCGTCCATTGGTCAATGGTCATCGATCCTTGTTCATTATTCATCGTTCATTCTTCATTGATCATTAATCCTTGTTCATTCTTCATCGTTCATTCTTCAATGATCATTGATCCTTGTTCATTATTCATTGATCATTGTTCAATGATCATTGATCCTTGTTCATTCTTCATCTTTCATTCTTCATTGATCATTGATCCTTGTTCATTCTTCATCGTTCATTTTTTAATTTATCATTGATCCTTATTCATTATTCATCGTTCATTCTTTACTCATCATTCATCCGTGTTCATTCATCATCGTTCATTTTTCAATGATGATTGATACTTATTGATTATTCATCGATCATTGTTAAACGATCATTGATCCTTGTTCATTATGCATCAATTAATTCTTCATTGATCATTGATCCTTGTTTATTCTTCATCGTTCATTCCTCAAGGATCATTTATCCTTGTACATTTTTCATCGTTCATTGTTCAATGATCATTGATCCTTGTTCATTATTCATCGTTCATTCTTCATTGATCATTGATCCTTGTTCGTTCTTCATCGTTCATTCTTCAATGATCATTGATCCTTGTTCATTATTCATCAATCATTGTTCAATCATCATTGATCCTTGTTCATTATTCATCGTTCATTGTTCAATGATCATTGATCCTTTTACATTCTTCATCGTACATTGGTCAATGGTCATCGATCCTTGTTCGTTATTCATCGTTTATTCTTCATTGATCATTAATCCTTGTTAATTCCTCATCGTTCATTCTTCAATGATCATTGATCCTTGTTCATTATTCATTGATCATTGTTCTATGATCATTGATCCTTGTTCATGATTCATCATTCATTCTTCAATGATCATTGATTCTCGTTCATTCTTCATTAATCATTGAACCTTGTTCATTCTTCATAATTCATTCTTCAATGATCATTGATCTTTTTACATTTTTCATCGTTCATTCTTCAATGATCATTGATCCTTGTTCATTATTCATCGTTCATTCTTCAATGATCATTGATCCTCGTTCATTCTTCATTGATCATTGATCCTTGTTCATTCTTCATCGTTCATTCTTCAATGATCATTGATCCTTGTTCATTATTCATCAATCATTGTTCAATGATCATTGATACTTGTTCATTATTCATCGTTCATTCTTCAATGATCATTGATCCTTTTACATTCTTCATCATCCATTCGTCAATGGTCATCGATCCTGTTTCATTATTCATTGTTCATTCTTCATTGATCATTAATTCTTGTTCAGTCTTCATCGTTCATTCTTCAATGATTATTGATCCTTGTTAATTATTCATTGATCATTGATCCTTGTTCATTCATCATCGTTCTTTCTTTAATGATCATTGATCCTTGTACATTCTTTATCGTTCATTCTTCATTGATAATTGATCATTGTTCATTCGTCATCGTTCATTCTTCAATGATCATTGATCATTGTACATTCTTTATCGTTCATTCTTCAATGATCATTGATCCATGTTCATTCTTCATCGTTCATTCTTCATTGATCATTGATCCTTGTTATTTCTTCATCGTCTATTCTTCAATGATCATTGATCCTTGTTGATTATTCATCGATCATTGTGCAACGATCATTGATCCTTGTTCATTATGCATCAATTTATTCTTCATTGATCATTGATCCTTGTTCATTATTCATCGTTCATTCTTCATTGATCATTGATCCTTGTTCATTCTTCATCGTTCATTCTTCAATGATCATTGATCCTTGTTGATTATTCATCGATCATTGTTCAACGATCATTAATCGTTGTTCATTAAGCATCAATTCATTCTTCATTGATCATTGATCCTTGTTGATTCTTCATCGTTCATTCTTCAATGATCATTGATCCTTGTACATTCTTCATCCTTCATTCTTCAATGATCATTGATCCTTGTTCATTATTCATCGTTCATTCTTCATTGATCATTGATCCTTGTTCATTATTCATCTTTCATTCTTTAATGTTCATTGTTCCTTGTTCATTATTCATCGATCATTGTTCAAAGATCATTGATCCTTGTTCATTATGCATCAATTCATTCTTCATTGATCATTGATCCTTGTTCATTCTTCATCGTTCATTCATCAATGATCATTGATCCTTGTACATTCTTCATCGTACATTCTTCAATGATCATTGATCCTTATTCATTATTCATCGTTCCTTCTTCGTTGATCATTGATCCTTGTTCATTCATCATCGTTCATTCTTCAATGATCATTGATCCTTGTTCATTATTCATCAATCATTGTTCAACAATCATTGATCCTTGTTTATTATTCAGCGTTCATTCTTCAATGATCATTGATTCTTGTACATTCTTCATCGTTCTTTCGTCAATGGTCATTGATCCTTTTTCATTATTCATTGTTCATTCTTCATTGATCATTGATCCTTGTTCATTATTCATCATTCATTCTTCAATGATCATTGATCCTTGGTCATTCTTCATCTTTCGTTCTTTATTGATCATTGATCCTTATTCATTCTTCATCGTTCATTCTTCAATGATCATTGATCCTTGTACATTCTTCATCCTTCATTCTTCAATGATCATTTATCCTTGTTCATTATGCATCGTTCATTCTTCATTGATCACTGATCCTTGTTCATTATTCATTGATCATTGTTCTATGATCATTGATCCTTGTTCATGATTCATCATTCATTCTTCAATGATCATTGATTCTCGTTCATTCTTCATTAATCATTGAACCTTGTTCATTCTTCATAATTCATTCTTCAATGATCATTGATCTTTTTACATTTTTCATCGTTCATTCTTCAATGATCATTGATCCTTGTTCATTATTCATCTTTCATTCTTCAATGATCATTGATCCTCGTTCATTCTTCATTGATCATTGATCCTTGTTCATTCTTCATCGTTCATTCTTCAATGATCATTGATCCTTGTTCATTATTCATCAATCATTGTTCAATGATCATTGATACTTGTTCATTATTCATCGTTCATTCTTCAATGATCATTGATCCTTTTACATTCTTCATCGTCCATTCGTCAATGGTCATCGATCCTGGTTGATTATTCATTGTTCATTCTTCGTTGATCATTAATCCTTGTTCATTCTTCATCGTTCATTCTTCAATGATTATTGATCCTTGTTCATTATTCATTGATCATTGTTCAATGAT
This sequence comes from Amaranthus tricolor, assembly GCF_026212465.1. Classification (NCBI taxonomy): domain Eukaryota; kingdom Viridiplantae; phylum Streptophyta; class Magnoliopsida; order Caryophyllales; family Amaranthaceae; genus Amaranthus; species Amaranthus tricolor. The sequence goes on from NC_080061.1 coordinate 23,633,841, forward strand.
CATTGATCCTTGTTCATTCATCATCGTTCTTTCTTTAATGATCATTGATCCTTGTACATTCTTTATCGTTCATTCTTCATTGATATTTGATCCTTGTTCATTCGTCATCGTTCATTCTTCAATGATCATTGATCATTGTACATTCTTTATCATTCATTTTTCAATGATCATTGATCCATGTTCATTGTTCATCGTTCATTCTTCAATGATCATTGATCCTTGTTGATTATTCATCGATCATTGTGCAACGATCATTGATCCTTGTTCAATATGCATCAATTTATTCTTCATTGATCATTGATCCTTGTTCATTATTCATCGTTCATTCTTCATTGATCATTGATCCTTGTTCATTCTTCATCGTTCATTCTTATATGATCATTGATCCTTGTTTATTATTCATCGATCATTGTTCAACGATCATTGATCGTTGTTCATTATGCATCAATTCATTCTTCATTCATCATTGATCCTTGTTGACTCTTCATCTTTCATTCTTCAATGATCATTGATCCTTGTACATTCTTCATCGTTCATTCTTCAATGATCATTGATCCTTGTTCATTATTCATCGTTCATTCTTCATTGATCTTTGATCCTTGTTCATTCTTCAATGATCATTGATCGATGTTCATTCTTCATCGTTCATTCATCATTGATCATTGATCCTTGTTGATTATTCATCGATCGTTGTTCAAAGATCATTGATCCTTGTTCATTATGCATCAATTCATTCTTCATTGATCATTGATCCTTGTTGATTCTTCATCGTTCATTCTTCAATAATCATTGATCCTTGTATATTCTTCATCCTTCATTCTTCAATGATCATTGATCCTTGTTCATTATTAATCGTTCATTCTTCATTGATCAATGATCCTTGTTCATTATTCATCGTTCATTCTTCAATGATCATTGTTCCTTGTTCATTATTCATCGATCATCGTTGAAAGATCATTGATCCTTGTTCATTATGCATCAATTCATTCTTCATTGATCATTGATCCTTGTTCATTCTTCATCGTTCATTCTTCAATGATCATTGATCCTTGTAAATTCTTCATCGTTCATTTTTCAATGATCATTGATCTTAGTTCATTATTCATCGTTCATTCTTCATTAATCATTGATCGTTGTACATTCTTCATTGTCCATTCGTCAATGGTCATCGATCCTTGTTCATTATTCATCGTTCATTCTTCATTGATCATTAATCCTTGTTCATTCTTCATCGTTCATTCTTCAATGATCATTGGTACTATTTCATTATTCATTGATCATTGTTCAATGATAATTGATCCTTGTTCATTGTTTATCATTCATTCTTCAATGATCATTGATCCTCGTTCATTCTTCATTGATCATTGAACATTGTTCATTCTTCATCGTTCATTCTTCAATGATCATTGATCGTTGTACATTCTTTATCGTTCATTCTTCAATGATCATTGATCCTTGTTCATTATTCATCAATCATTGTTCAATGATCATTGATACTTGTTCATTATTCATCGTTCATTCTTCAATGATCATTGATCCTTTTATATTCTTCATCGTCCATTCGTCAATGGTCATCGATCCTGTTTCATTATTCATTGTTCATTCTTCATTGATCATTAATTCTTGTTCATTCTTCATCGTTCATTCTTCAATGATTATTGATCCTTGTTAATTATTCATTGATCATTGTTCATTGATCATTGATCCTTGTTCATTCATCATCGTTCTTTCTTTAATGATCATTGATCCTTGTACATTCTTTATCGTTCATTCTTCATTGATAATTGATCCTTGTTCATTCGTCATCGTTCATTCTTCAATGATCATTGATCATTGTACATTCTTTATCGTTCATTCTTCAATGATCATTGATCCATGTTCATTGTTCATCGTTCATTCTTCATTGATCATTGATCCTTGTTATTTCTTCATCGTCCATTCTTCAATGATCATTGAACCTTGTTGATTATTCATCGATCATTGTGCAACGATCATTGATCCTTGTTCATTATGCATCAATTTATTCTTCATTGATCATTGATCCTTGTTCATTATTCATCGTTCATTCTTCATTGATCATTGATCCTTGTTCATTCTTCATCGTTCATTCTTCAATGATCATTGATCCTTGTTGATTATTCATCGATCATTGTTCAACGATCATTAATCGTTGTTCATTATGCATCAATTCATTCTTCATTGATCATTGATCCTTGTTGATTCTTCATCGTTCATTCTTCAATGATCATTGATCCTTGTACATTCTTCATCCTTCATTCTTGAATGATCATTGATCCTTGTTCATTATTCATCGTTCATTCTTCATTGATCATTGATCGTTGTTCATTATTCATCTTTCATTCTTCAATGTTCATTGTTCCTTGTTCATTATTCATCGATCATTGTTCAACAATCATTGATCCTTGTTTATTATTCAGCGTTCATTCTTCAATGCTCATTGATTCTTGTACATTCTTCATCATTCTTTCGTCAATGGTCATTGATCCTTTTTCATTATTCATTGTTCATTCTTCATTGATCATTGATCCTTGTTCATTATTCATCATTCATTCTTCAATGATCATTGATCCTTGGTCATTCTTCATCTTTTGTTCTTTATTGATCATTGATCCTTATTCATTCTTCATCGTTCATTCTTCAATGATCATTGATCCTTGTACATTCTTCATCCTTCATTCCTCAATGATCATTGATCCTTGTTCATTATTCATCGTTCATTGTTCATTGATCATTGATCCTTGTTCATTATTCATCGTTCATTCTTCAATGATCATTGTTCCTTGTTCATTATTCATCGATCATTGTTCAAAGATCATTGATCCTTGTTCATTATGCATCAATTCATTCTTCATTGATCATTGATCCTTGTTCATTCTTCATCGTTCATTCATCAATGATCATTGATCCTTGTACATTCTTCATCGTTCATTCTTCAATGATCATTGATCCTTATTCATTATTCATCGTTCCTTCTTCGTTGATCATTGATCCTTGTTCATTCATCATCGTTCATTCTTCAATGATCATTGATCCTTGTTCATTATTCATCAATCATTGTTCAACAATCATTGATCCTTGTTCATTATTCATCGTTCATTCTTCAATGATTATTGATTCTTGTACATTCTTCATCGTTCATTCGTCAATGGTCATTGATCCTTTTTCATTATTCATTGTTCATTCTTCATTGATCATTGATCCTTGTTCATTATTCATCATTCATTCTTCAATGATCATTGATCCTTGGTCATTCATCATCTTTCGTTCTTTATTGATAAATTGATCCTTATTCATTCTTCATCTTTCATTCTTCAATGATCATTGATCCTTGTACATTCTTCATCCTTCATTCTTCAATGATCCTTGATCCTTGTTCATTATTCATCGTTCATTCTTCATTGATCATTGATCCTTGTTCATTATTCATCGTTCATTCTTCAATGATCATTGTTCCTTGTTCATTATTCATCGATCATTGATCAAAGATCATTGATCCTTGTTCATTATGCATCAATTCATTCTTCATTGATCATTGATCCTTGTTCATTCTTCATCGTTCATTCTTCAATGATCATTGATCCTCGTACATTCTTCATCGTTCATTCTTCAATGATCATTGATCCTTATTCATTATTCATCGTTCCTTCTTCGTTGATCATTGATCATTGATCCTTGTTCATTCATCATCGTTCATTCCTCAATGATCATTGATCCTTGTTCCTTATTCATCAATCATTGTTCAACAATCATTGATCCTTGTTCATTATTCATCGTTCATTCTTCGATGATCATTGATTCTTGTACATTCTTCATCGTTCATTCATCAATGGTCATTGATCCTTGTTCATTATTCATTTTTCATTCTTCATTGATCATTGATCCTTGTTCATTATTCATCATTCATTCTTCAATGATCATTGATCCTCGTTCATTCTTCATTGATCATTGATCGTTGTACATTCTTCATCATTCATTCTTCAATGATCATTGATCCTTGTTCATTATTCATCAATCATTGTTCAATGATCATTGATACTTGTTCATTATTCATCGTTCATTCTTCAATGATCATTGATCCTTTTACATTCTTCATCGTCTATTCGTCAATGGTCATCGATCCTGGTTCATTATTCATTGTTCATTCTTCATTGATCATTAATCCTTGTTCATTCTTCATCGTTCATTCTTCAATGATTATTGATCCTTGTTCATTATTCATTGATCATTGTTCATTGATCATTGATCCTTGTTCATTCATCATCGTTCTTTCTTTAATGATCGTTGATCCTTGTACATTCTTTATCGTTCATTCTTCATTGATAATTGATCCTTGTTCATTCTGCATCGTTCATTCTTCAATGATCATTGATCATTGTACATTCCTTATCGTTCATTCCTCAATGATCATTGATCCATGTTCATTATTCATCGTTCATTCTTCTTTGATCATTGATTCTTGTTCATTCTTTATCCTTCATTCTTCAATCCTCATTGATCCTTTTTGATTATTCATCGATCATTGTTCAACGATCATTGATCCTTGTTCATTATACATGAATTTATTCTTTATTGATCATTGATCCTTGTTCATTATTCATCCTTCATTCTTCATTGATCATTGATCCTTGTTCATTCTTCAGCGTTCATTCTTCAATGATCATTGATCCTTGTTGATTATTCATCGATCATTGATCGTTGTTCATTATGCATCAATTCATTCTTCATTGATCATTGATCCTTGTTGATTCTTCATCGTTCATTCTTCAATGATCATTGATCCTTGTACATTCTTCATCGTTCATTCTTCAATGATCATTGATCCTTGTTCATTATTCATCGTTCATTCTTCATTGATCATTGATCCTTGTTCATTCTTCATCGTTCATTCTTCAATGATCATTGATCGATGTTCATTCTTCATCGTTCATTCATCATTGATCATTGATCCTTGTTGATTATTCATCGATCGTTGTTCAAAGATCATTGATCCTTGTTCATTTTGCATCAATTCATTCTTCATTGATCATTGAACCTTGTTGATTCTTCATCGTTCATTCTTCAATGATCATTGATCCTTTTACATTCTTCATCCCTCATTCTTCAATGATCATTGATCCTTATTCATTATTCGTCGTTCATTCTTCATTGATCATTGATCCTTGTTCATTATTCATCGTTCATTCTTCAATGATCATTGTTACTTGTTCATTATTCATCGATCATTGTTCAAAGATCATTGATTCTTGTTCATTATGCATCAATTCATTCTTCATTAATCATTGATCCTTGTTCATTATTCATCAATCATTATTCAACAATCATTGATCCTTGTTCATTATTCATCGTTCATTCTTCAATGATCATTGTTCCTTGTTCATTATTCATCGATCATTGTTCAAAGATCATTGATCCTTGTTCATTATGCATCAATTCATTCTTTAATGATCATTGATCCTTGGTCATTCTTCATCTTTCGTTCTATATTGATCATTGATCCTTATTCATTCTTCATCGTTCATTCTTCAATGATCATTGATCCTTGTACATTCTTCATCCCTCATTCTTCAATGATCATTGATCCTTGTTCATTATTCGTCGTTCATTCTTCATTCATCATTGATCCTTGTTCATTATTCATCGTTCATTCTTCAATGATCATTGTTCCTTGTTCATTATTCATCGATCATTGTTCAAAGATCATTGATCCTTGTTCATTATGCATCAATTCATTCTTCATTAATCATTGATCTTTGTTCATTCATCATCGTTCATTCATCAATGATCATTGATCCTTGTACATTCTTCATCGTTCATTCTTCAATGATCATTGATCCTTATTCATTATTCATCGTTCCTTCTTCGTTGATCATTGATCCTTGTTCATTCATCATCGTTCATTCTTCAATGATCATTGATCCTTGTTCATTCTTCATCAATCATTATTCAACAATCATTGATCCTTGTTCATTATTCATCGTTCATTCTTCAATGATCATTGATTCTTGCACATTCTTCATCGTTCATTCGTCAATTGTCATTGATCCTTGTACATTCTTCATCGTTCATTCTTCAATGATCATTGATCCTTGTTCATTATTCATCGTTTATTCTTGATTGATCATTGATCCTTGTTCATTCTTCATCGTTCCTTCTTCAATGATCATTGATCGATGTTCATTCTTCATCGTTCATTCAACATTGATCATTGATCCTTGTTGATTATTCATCGATCGTTGTTAAAAGATAATTGATCCTTGTTCATTATGCATCAATTCATTCTTCATTGATCATTGATCCTTGTTGATTCTTCATCGTTCATTCTTCAATGATCATTGATCCTTTTACATTCTTCATCCTTCATTCTTCAATGATCATTGATCCTTGTTCATTATTCATCGTTCATTCTTCATTGATCATTGATCCTTGTTCATTATTCATCGTTCATTCTTCAATGATCATTGTTACTTGTTCATTATTCATCGATCATTGTTCAAAGATCATTGATCCTTGTTCATTATGCATCAATTCATTCTTCATTAATCATTGATCCTTGTTCATTATTCATCAATCATTATTCAACAATCATTGATCCTTGTTCATTATTCATCGTTCATTCTTCAATGATCATTGTTCCTTGTTCATTATTCATCGATCATTGTTCAAAGATCATTGATCCTTGTTCATTATGCATCAATTCATTCTTTAATGATCATTGATCCTTGGTCATTCTTCATCTTTCGTTCTATATTGATCATTGATCCTTATTCATTCTTCATCGTTCATTCTTCAATGATCATTGATCCTTGTACATTCTTCATCCCTCATTCTTCAATGATCATTGATCCTTGTTCATTATTCGTCGCTCATTCTTCATTCATCATTGATCCTTGTTCATTATTCATCGTTCATTCTTCAATGATCATTGTTCTTGTTCATTATTCATCGATCATTGTTCAAAGATCATTGATCCTTGTTCATTATGCATCAATTCATTCTTCATTAATCATTGATCTTTGTTCATTCATCATCGTTCATTCATCAATGATCATTGATCCTTGTACATTCTTCATCGTTCATTCTTCAATGATCATTGATCCTTATTCATTATTCATCGTTCCTTCTTCGTTGATCATTGATCCTTGTTCATTCATCATCGTTCATTCTTCAATGATCATTGATCCTTGTTCATTCTTCATCAATCATTATTCAACAATCATTGATCCTTGTTCATTATTCATCGTTCATTCTTCAATGATCATTGATTCTTGCACATTCTTCATCGTTCATTCGTCAATTGTCATTGATCCTTGTACATTCTTCATCGTTCATTCTTCAATGATCATTGATCCTTGTTCATTATTCATCGTTTATTCTTGATTGATCATTGATCCTTGTTCATTCTTCATCGTTCCTTCTTCAATGATCATTGATCGATGTTCATTCTTCATCGTTCATTCAACATTGATCATTGATCCTTGTTGATTATTCATCGATCGTTGTTAAAAGATAATTGATCCTTGTTCATTATGCATCAATTCATTCTTCATTGATCATTGATCCTTGTTGATTCTTCATCGTTCATTCTTCAATGATCATTGATCCTTTTACATTCTTCATCCTTCATTCTTCAATGATCATTGATCCTTGTTCATTATTCATCGTTCATTCTTCATTGATCATTGATCCTTGTTCATTATGCATCAATTCATTCTTCAATGATCATTGATCCTTGGTCATTCTTCATCGTTCGATCTTTATTGATCAGTGATCCTTATTCATTCAACATCGTTCATTCTTCAATGATAATTGATCCTTGTACATTTTTCATCCTTCATTCTTCAATGATCATTGATCCTTGTTCATTATTCATCGTTCATTCTTCATTGATCATTGATCCTTGTTCATTTTTCATCGTTCATTCTTCAATGATGATTGTTCCTTGTTCATTATTCATCGATCATTGTTCAAAGATCATTGATCCTTGTTCATTATGCATCAATTCATTCTTCATTGATCATTGATCCTTGTTCATTCTTCATCGTTCATTCTTCAATGATCATTGATCCTTTTACATTCTTCATCGTTCATTCTTCAATGATCATTGATCCTTATTCATTATTCATCGTTCCTTCTTCGTTGATCATTGATCCTTATTCATTCATCATCGTTCATTCTACAATGATCATTGATCCTTGTTCCTTATTCATCAATCATTGTTCAACAATCATTGATCGATGTTCATTCTTCGTCGTTCATTCATCATTGATCATTGATCCTTTTTCATTCAGCATCGTTCTTTCTTCAATGATCATTGATCCTTGTACATTCTTTATCGTTCATTCTTCAATGATCATTGATCATTGTACATTCTTTATCGTTCATTCTTCATTGATCATTGATCCTTGTTCATTATTCATCGTACATTCTTCAATGATCATTGATCCTTGTACATTCTTCATCATTCATTCTTCAATGATCATTGATCCTTGTTCATTATTCATCGTTCATTATTCATTTATCATTGATCCTTGTTCATTCTTCATCGCTCATTCTTCATTGATCATTGATCCTTGTTCATTATGCATCGTTCATTCTTCATTGATCATTGATCCTTGTTTATTCTTCATCGATCATTGTTCAATGATCACTGATCCTTTTTCATTGTTCGTCGTTCATTCTTCATTGATGATTGATCCTTGTTCATTTTGCATCGTTCATTCTTCATTGATCATTGATCCTTATTCATTCTTCATCATTCGTTCTTCAATGATCATAGATCCTTGTTCATTTTTTATCGTTCATTCTACAATGATCATTGATCCTTGTACTTTCTTCATCATTCATTCTTCAATGATCATTGATCATTGTTCCTTGTTCATTATGCATCGTTCATTCTTCATTGATCATTGATGCTTGTTCATTCTTCATCGTTCATTCATCATTGATCGTTGATCCTGTTCTTTCTTCATCGTTCATTATTCAATGATCATTGAACCTTGTACATTCTTCATCGTTCATTCTTCATTGATCATTGATCCTTGTTCATTATCCATCGCTCATTTTTCATTGATCATTGATCCTTGTTCATTCTTCATCGATCATTGTTCAATGATCACTTATCCTTTTTCATTGTTCGTCGTTCATTCTTCATTGATGATTGATCCTTGTTCATTTTGCATCGTTCATTCTTCATTGATCATTGATCCTTATTCATTCTTCATCGTTCATTCTTCAATGATCATAGATCCTTGTTCATTCTTCATCGTTCATTCTACAATGATCATTGATCCTTGTACTTTCTTCATCATTCATTCTTCAATGATCATTGATCATTGTTCCTTGTTCATTATGCATAGTTCATTCTTCATTGATCATTGATGCTTGTTCATTCTTCATCGTTCATTCATCATTGATCGTTGATCCTGTTCTTTCTTCATCGTTCATTATTCAATGATCATTGATCCTTGTACATTCTTCATCGTTCATTCTTCATTGATCATTGATCCTTGTTCATTATGCATCGCTCATTCTTCATTGATCATTGATCCTTGTTCATTCTTCATCGATCATTGTTCAATGATCACTTATCCTTTTTCATTGTTCGTCGTTCATTATTCATTGATGATTGATCCTTGTTTATTTTGCATCGTTCATTCTTCATTGATCATTGATCCTTATTCATTCTTCATCGTTCATTCTTCAATGATCAAAGATCCTTGTTCATTCTTCATCGTTCATTCTTCAATGATCATTGATCCTTGTACTTTCTTCATCGTTCATTCTTCAATGATCATTGATCCTTGTTCATTATTCATCGTTCATTCTTCGTTGATCATTGATCCTTGTTCATTCTTCTTCGTTCATTCTTCGATGATCATTGATCCTTGTTGATTATACATCGATCATTGTTCAAAGATCATTGATCCTTGTTCATTATGCATTAATTCAATTTTCATTGATGATTGATCCTTGTTCATTTTGCATCGTTCATTCTTCATTGATCATTGATCCTTATTCATTCATCATTCGTTCTTCAATGATCATAGATCCTTGTTCATTCTTCATCGTTCTTTCTACAATGATCATTAATCCTTGTACTTTCTTCATCGTTCATTCTTCAAAGATGATTGATCATTGTTCCTTGTTCATTATGCATCATTCATTCTTCTTTGATCATTGATGCTTGTTCATTCTTCATCGTTCATTCATCGTTTATCGTTGATCCTTGTTCTTTCTTCATCGTTCATTCTTCATTGATCATTGATCCTTGTACATTCTTCATCGTTCATTCTTCATTGATCATTGATCCTTTTTCATTATGCATCGCTCATTCTTCATTGATCATTGATCCTTGTTCATTATTCATCGATCATTGTTCAATGATCACTTATCCTTTTTCATTGTTCGTCGTTCATTCTTCATTGATGAGTGATCTTTGTTCATTTTGCATCGTTCATTCTTCATTCATCATTGATCCTTATTCATTCTTCATCCTTCATTCTTCAATGATCATAGATCCATGTTCATTCTTCATCGTTCATTCTACAATGATCATTGATCCTTGTACTTTCTTCATCGTTCATTCTTCAATGATCATTGATCCTTGTTCATTATTCATCGTTCATTCTTCATTGATCATTGATCCTTGTTCATTCTTCTTCGTTCATTCTTCGATGATCATTGATCCTTGTTGATTATACATCGATCATTGTTCAAAGATCATTGATCCTTGTTCATTATGCATTAATTCAATCTTCATTGATGATTGATCCTTATTCATTTTGCATCGTTCATTCTTCATTGATCATTGATCCTTATTCATTCATCATTCGTTCTTCAATGATCATAGATCCTTGTTCATTCTTCATCGTTCTTTCTACAATGATCATTAATCCTTGTACTTTCTTCATCGTTCATTCTTCAAAGATGATTGATCATTGTTCCTTGTTCATTATGCATCATTCATTCTTCATTGATCATTGATGCTTGTTCATTCTTCATCGTTCATTCATCGTTTATCGTTGATCCTTGTTCTTTCTTCATCGTTCATTCTTCATTGATCATTGATCCTTGTACATTCTTCATCGTTCATTCTTCATTGATCATTGATCCTTTTTCATTATGCATCGCTCATTCTTCATTGATCATTGATCCTTGTTCATTCTTCATCGATCATTGTTCAATGATCACTTATCCTTTTTCATTGTTCGTCGTTCATTCTTCATTGATGATTGATCCTTGTTCATTTTGCATCGTTCATTCTTCATTGATCATTGATCCTTATTCATTTTTCATCGTTCATTCTTCGATGATCATAGATCCTTATTCATTCTTCATCGTTCATTCTACAATGATCATTGATCCTTGGATTTTCTTCATCGTTCATTCTTCAATGATCATTGATCCATGTTCATTATTCATCGTTCATTCTTCATTGATCATTGATCCTTGTTCATTCTTCTTCGTTCATTCTTCGATGATCATTGATCCTTGTTGATTATACATCGATCATTGTTCATAGATCATTGATCCTTGTTCATTATGCATTAATTCAATCTTCATTGATGATTGATCCTTGTTCATTTTGCATCGTTGATTCTTCATTGATCATTGATCCTTATTCATTCATCATTCGTTCTTCAATGATCATAGATGCTTGTTCATTCTTCATCGTTCATTCTACAATGATCATTCATCCTTGTACATTCTTCATTGTTCATTCTTCAATGATCATTGATCCTTGTTCATTATTCATCGTTCATTCTTCATTGATCATTGATCCTTGTTCATTCTTCTTCGTTCATTCTTCGATGATCAATTATCCTTGTTGATTATACATCGATCATTGTTCAAAGATCATTGATCCTTGTTCATTATGCATTAATTCAATCTTCATTGATCATTGATCCTTGTTCATTATGCATTAATTCAATCTTCAATGATCATTGATCCTTGTACATTCTTCATCATTCATTCTTCAATGATCATTGATCCTTGTTCATAATTCATCGTTCATTCTTCATTGATCATTGATCCTTGTTCATTCTTCGTCATTCATTCTTCAATGATCAATGGTCCTTGTTGATTATTCATCGATCATTGTTCAAAGATCATTGATCCTTGTTCATTATGCATCAATTCATTCTTTATTGATCATTGATCCTTGTTTATTCTTCATCGTTCTTTCTTCATTGATAATTGATCCTTGTTCATTCGTCATCGTTCATTCTTCAATGATCATTGATCATTGTACATTCATTATCGTTCATTCTTCATTGATCATTGATCCATGTTCATTATTCATCGATCATTCTTCATTGATCATTGATCCTTGTTCATTATGCATCATTTTTTTCTTCACTGATCATTGATCCTTGTTCATTATTCATCGTTCATTCTTCATTGATCATTGATCCTTGTACATTCTTCATCGTTCATTCTTCAATGATCATTGATCCTTGTTCATTATTCATCGTTCATTCTTCATTGATCATTGATCCTTGTTCATTCTTCATCGTTCATTCTTCAATGATCATTGATCGATGTTCATTCTTCATCGTTCATTCATCATTGATCACTGATCCTTGTTCTTTCTTCATCGTTCATTCTTCAATGATCATTGATCCTTGTTGATTATTCATCGATCATTCTTCATTGATCATTGATCCTTGTTCATTATGCATCAATTTTTTCTTCATTGATCATTGATCCTTGTTCATTATTCATCGTTCATTCTTCATTGATCATTGATCCTTGTACATTCTTCATCGTTCATTCTTTAATGATCATTGATCCTTGTTCATTATTTATCGTTCATTCTTCATTGATCATTGATCCTTGTTCATTCTTCATCGTTCCTTCTTCAATGATCATTGATCGATGTTCATTCTTCATCGTTCATTCATCATTGATCATTGATCCTTGGTCTTTCTTCATCGTTCATTCTTCAATGATCATTGATCCTTGTACATTCTTCATCGTTCATTCTTCATTGATCATTGATCCTTGTTCATTATGCAGCTAAAAATCATAAAACTAAAACTGTTTAAAACAAAAGTAAAATATTATTACGTCTGATAAGAAATATTGTTTGCTCAAAAAGAAAAAAAAATACATCATCACCAAGTCATCAATAAAGATACAAAAAGCAGCTAAGTTCTCGATAAATAGTAATTGCTGCGGCCTGGATCGGAACCTGAACTAAATCCTGCAAAATGCTTCCATCCATGATACGGATGACAGCCGATTGAATCGGTCAGCGCTTAACGCCGAGCATAACATCCTATCCAGCTCAAAATACGAAAATTATAAGCTACATTTACAAAATAATAATTTAAGTACGAACTTACACTTAATTGACACCACCGTATACTTTAACCATGTTCTTTTTCTGTTACATACTTTTAAGTCATTAAGATACCATTTGTGATCCGGACAGAAGTACGTTACTGCCACTTATACAATTCGGTAATCTTAACACTTGAGTAAGTTCATTTGGTTAATACTCATAACCGTACCATGCATCATAGCATCAACACTAATCAAGTTTATCACTTACACTACAAGAAAACTTGTTTTTAGCAACAGAAAAAGTCGTTGCTAAAAACCTGATTTCGTTGCTAAAAATGTTTTTTGCAACGAATTCCATTGTTGCGGGTACAGCCGTAGCTAAAGGTTTTAGCAACGACTATGGTGGTTGCAAAAGGTATCTGTTCTATTGTTGCAAAAAAAAATGTCGTTGCAATTCCTTCAAACGTTTTTAGCAACAAAAAAGGTCGTTGCCAAATTTCCTGCATTTTTAGCTACAACTATTTTCGTTGATAAATTTCTATTTTTCACAACAATTTAAGTTGTTGCAATACATGATAGTCAATCTTTTGCAACGACTTTACTGTAGAGAAAACAATGAAGTAAAATTTTTTATTAATGTTTTAAGCAACAACTATTACCGTTGCAAAAAACATATACATTTTTCGCAACAACTATTACTGTTGCAAAAAACCTGACACATTTTTCGCAACAACTATTAACATTGCAAAAAACATACACATTTTTTGCAACAACTTTTACCGTTGCAAAAAACATACATATTTTTCGCAACAACTATTTATCTTTTAAAACAACCTACAATAAACTAGACAATTAAAATAATAAATAATTTAAAACCAACTAAACTAATACCACCGATTATCATTATATATTAATTCGTATCCCAAAATATCACACGTCCCAAATATTATCGTGTGTCAAAAATATACGTAATTCATATACATGTAACGGATTGGATAACCAATTTTTCAACATAATTCTCCAACCATACAAAAGTTTTTATGCAAAAATTTACAAGTCATAGGCACTTTGAAAAAGTCCAAAAATATACAAGTGCATATATAGCTACTTCGTAACCAAAAACATCGCGCATCCAAAATGCTTGTAGCTATCACCAACTTCGTCATTGAGTACAAAAAATTTCCAACGAAGATATGTTTCCCTACACCAAATAATTTTGTTAGTTATTAAGAATCAAATGAGCCCCAATATTGAGTATTCACAATCAAACCATACCTACACTTTTTGTTGAGACATAATAAGCAAAGCATTTAGCATGATATTCACTCACAAAAGCATTACGTGTATAGGGAAAGCATTTAGAATTTACCATCAAAATAAGTACTAGAACAATCAGATCTAACATATCAATACCCAATTTATTAGCACAAATATCAACAACCTTTATTGTATAAAACAAAACCAATATCAACCCACATCTAATATCACTACTAAATAGTGTTTTTTTTTAATTATAGTTCATCACAAGTTTCATGTGGGTTTAGACATGTAAGAAAAACTGGCGGTATGTAATTACTCCAATCGGTATTGTTTAATTAGACCCGTTCAACACCGACCATGAAAAGCTCATACAGATAAAGTAAAAGTTCTAGTCGGTGAAACCAGTACCCACAACCCAATGATCACCACATATACCTTCTACCAGTAAAAAACCCATGATTAGAAAACAAATGAGCAAAGTTCCTATGTTTATAGTGAGTTTAAAAATATATTAAAACAGTTGGTTGAATGAATTGACAGGCATATGAGTTGTGGATAGGGGGGTCATGGCATGGAATTTGTAGATCCATCATCAGATGACTCGAGTTCAAGATATAAGCTATTGAGTTGCATGCAAATTTCTCTGTTATGCGTTCAAGAAAAGCAGAAAGACAGACCATCAATGTTAGAAATTTCAATGAAGTTAAACCTAGCATGTTCCCCAAATGACCAGCATTTTCCAGAAAACCAGATGAAGATGCAACACTAACTCCATGCTCACAACACTATGTTTATTCCAACAATGATTCTATAGTTTCTGAGCTGGAACCTTGATAAAAAGATGGATTCAAAGGAATTATATTTCTTCCCATTGGGGGGAGGTAGGGAGGTGTTGAATATGATGAAGAAAACTAAAACTGCTATGTAATCTTTAATTTTAAAACCTCTTACCCATATTCTAACTTCTAGTGGCCAGTTTACAAAACTAGTAACTAAGCTTACAACAACATACTATGTTCAAGCAAAATTAAACTTTAAGCTTCATGAAAACAATAGTTAAGAGAATGTGGTGGAAGTCCTTGAGAATATGATACATTGAAGCTGGACCGAGAATGTAGAGAAATAATAAAATAGAAGCTAATACAGGCAGCAAAGGCATACAAGAGCATACCTATATGTTGAATTGATTCCACTTCGAAGTCATACACTAGCCTTGAATAAATCTAGACAACCGAAAAATCCAACAATGTTATATTCAATGTGTGCATATTTTAGCCCACAAATTGTACCCTGATATCAGAATATAAAGTAGTCATTCCAGATCTCCAAACATGAGCTCGTTATTTTTATTGATGTCAAGATCCGAGATGAATTCAATTGGCCGATCATCATCTTGATTCAATTTCGAGTAGATTTGTGGATCTCTGCTGTGTGCATCTGTAAGGCAAACCATCAAACAATGTTATATTCAATGTGTGTAGGGAGACATTTGAGCAAATTTTTAATGTGAAATCCAGAAGATAACTTACCAAAAACTATATTCAAGGAAGTTGGAGAAGGTGTTGTCATAAAGTTGAGGCCAATATAGAATGCTAGTCCTAAGACTATTATGAGCATACAATAAGTGGGTACAGCTACAGCCCAGTACCTAAATACCAACAAAATGAAGCTTACTTTCCAGAATGAAGAATCAAGGAAAACCTTACACAGTGAAATCATAGGCCAAAAACTTACTTTTGCTTTAATCTTATCATCTAGAACTTCAATTTTGAAGTAACTCCATCAATTTTTCTTAGCATTACTTTGAAAGAATCTCACATTTCAAAACGCAAGTAATTAGAAAACGCAAGTAAATCCAGAAAAACGCAAGTAATTTCCAATACACATACGTAAATCTTATAATTAGAACAAAGCCCAACAAAAAGGCAAAATCTTGTTCCTTCGCACAGCAAAGACCGAAAATCAGTACAACCCAACATTTCAAACTGATGAAATACACATACATTAATCTGATAATTACAACAAAGCCCAAGAAATTCAAAGAACAAGCCATAAATTGAAATCAACAAGAAACAAGAACAACAAATTTAAAGAAAACGAAAGGCAAACTGAAAATCAGTACAACCCAACATTTCAAACTGATGAAATATACATACATTAATATGATAATTACAACAAAGCCCAAGAAATTCAAAGAACAAGCCATAAATTGAAATCAACAAGAAACAAGAACAACCAATTTTACAGAAAACGAAAGGCAAAATAAAATTAAAACTACCTGCTGTAGTGGGTTCAAAGGCGGCTGAAGGGTAGCGTAGCGGCAGCACCGGCTGAAAAGCGGCAGTTCCTCCGATGTGCAGGCGGCGGCAATGGCTTACCTCCAGTGTGCGGGATTAGGGCTTGTGAGGAATCGGGTTTGTGAGGGAAGGGAATGGGCGCTGAATTCTGAAATGTGGAAGGGAAATAAAAATTTCGAAGGGCGAAGGGTTTGTGAGGGATTGGGGTCAGTTTTGAGAGGGAAAATAAAAAAAAAAAATTATTAGTATATGGTCTTTTGCAACGACTTTATTGTATCTGTATTTTTAAATATTTTTTGCAACAACATATACTGTTACGAATTATTTATTTAATTTTAACAACAACAATGTTTGTTGCAAAAAATTGGGTTACATGGGGGAACTATTAAAAAGGGTGGGAAATTTTTTTTTTTGGCAACGATTATTTAGCAACAACAATGGATTTTGCAACAACTTATATTTTTCGCAATGAAAAAAATTTAGTCATTGCTAAAACTTGTTGCTAAAAACAAGTTTTCTTATAGTGTTATCAACAAGCACATCAATATGACACCTGATATAAGTAAGGGTCTGGTTAGGTGAGAACCGTAGTCCTAAACCCTAACTGTGGTGGGAGTCGTCACCCCTCCAATACAATATTTATGCTCGAGCTCTACAGGATAGGTAGCGAACCCCCTGTCTTACACCGCATTTTACGTGCCGGCCAACACGGACGCTGGGATTTTACATGCCGGTCCATGGTTCGACATTACCTTACTATCAGGGTCATTCAATCAATACATTTCACACAAGTACATCACATTTTTATTACTCCAAATTAACTTTGAATTTGAATTTGACCAACCTAAGTGGTAACTT